>NC_064852.1:144412674-145012674 GCF_024139225.1 Suncus etruscus | reverse complement strand
TGGTGATGGGGATGTTCTTTACATGACTGAAACCCAACCATAATCATGTTTATAATCAAGGTGTTTTAATAAAATACAAAAAAATATAGAAATATACATTTTAATAGAAATCAAAGCACATAATTTTCTATATTAAATGTTTTATGCTACTAAAGACTCAAAAAAATCATGAGGCCAGAGCAATAATACAGCAGGTAGGGTGTTTGTCTTGTATGCTGCTAACCTGTATATGATTCCCAGCATCTCATATGGTCCTCCAAATACTACCTGGAATAACCCCTTAGCATAGAGTCAAGAGTAGCCCCTGTATTCTGCCAGAAGTGATCCCAAAGCCAAAACCAACCAAACTGCAAAACCATGAGGCCTTATTAGAAAAAAAAAATCCTTCAAATATGTTTTAGTTGGAAATAATCCTAATTTCTTCAAGCCATAGAAGTCATACCTCTTGAGTTCTCTAGGCCCATATTAAATTATAATCTGAATGCTAAAGGATAGATTAAACATAAAAATACCTGCAAATTATCCATAAAAAAAAACTTTAAAAAGCTAGAATTTATTTTGTCTTGAAGGTGAGAATTTAGATAATGAGATATACCAGAAAGATGTTTAGATATATACTTTTTTTTCTCATTGTTTAAATAAATCCCCAACATAACCTTTCATACCCTGGTCAAAAAGTACCTGTATTCTTATACCTACACTAGCTGAAATCTAGTGGTTCCAAGTGTTAAAAAAGTTACTTGTAGCAAACACATTAAGAAATACATATTTTGGGCCCGTAGAGATAGCACAGTGGTGTTTGCCTTACAAGCAGCCGATCCAAGACCTAAGGTGGTTGGTTCGAATCCCGGTGTCCCATATGGTCCCCCATGCCTGCCAGGAGCTATTCCTGAGCAGACAGCCAGGAGTAACCCCTGAGCACTGCTGGGTATAGCCCCCCAAAAAAACCCCAAAATACATATTTTAATAAGAATTTTGTTCAGCTGGGATGAGGAACTTTACATCAACTTTCACCTATATACCCTGCTGCATATCACTTCATAAGCATCTCCTCTGACTTGTATCTTCTTTCTAAACCTTGCCATTTTCACCTATCACTGTCAACTCAGAAAGGAGACTTTTTTTCTTTTTCTACCACTCTAAAGTTAGTTACTACAATATAGAAAACTAACCCAAACAATACAAACTTTCCCTTAAAAGAAAATTTATTATTCGTATGACCCCAAAACTATTCAGAAAAGTCAGGGCCAAAGAGATAGCATGGAGATAGGTCGTTTGCCTTGCATACAGAAGGACGGTGGTTTGAATCCCTGCATCCCATGTGGTCTTCCGAGCCTGCCAGGAGTGATTTCTGAGCATAGAGCCAGGAGTAATCCGAGCACTGCTGGGTGTGACCCAAAAACAAAAAAACAAAACAAAAAAGTCATTTGCACTTCTATTCATTGCAGCACTATTCATAATAACCAAGATCTGGAAACAACCTCATATTCAAGAACAGATAACAAAATAAACTATGGTACATATGCACAATAGAACACTATTTAGCTGTAAGGGGAAAAAATGGTATTTGCTGCTATGTGGACGTATCTATCACGTTGAGTTAAATTAGTCAGAAGGAGAGGAACATACACAGAATGATCTCTTTCATATGCCAGATATGAATAGTCATTGTAAAAGGGTAACAAATACTCAGAGGCAACAGAGACTGAGCATTGCATTCAATAAGTTTACCACAGAGAGGGGTCTGGGATGGGAGGACACTGTGAAAACAGTGGAGGAAAACAATTGGGTAGAAGTTATGGCACTGGAAACTCTACTAATAACAGTTTATAAATCAGTGCTTAAAATAGAATTAAAAGATAAAAATTAAAACTTTATTTTGCCCAGTTGTTGATTGTACAGATCCTGTGGTGATTTATAAAAGTCATTGGTGGTATTATATTGATGCCAGCCCATTCTTTGTCTTCACCTGGAGCTCAAACTACTCATAGACCATCTTATAAGCACTCTATTGACTAGCTGGAATAGTCAAATTCTTCCAAAATGAAAAGCGCATTTACTTTATTTGGCTTTTATACTAAAGCAACCGACAAGAAATATAGCAAAAATAGATGAATGAAGAATGAATGGAGAAAGTTGGTTTCACCTAACTATGAACTCTTGGATTTATCCATTTCTGTAGCAGAAATATTTACTATGGTGTTCTTCAAAGGTAGACTTCAACAGAAAGATCTGATTCTGAGACATAAACAGGCTTCTCAAATTCTGTTTATTCTTGTTTACTACTTCCTTTAAACAGAGCCTTCCAAGGCAAATTCAATCTCAGATACTTGCCAATTTGGAATGTTCCCTAATCCATTCAACTTCAATTTGTAACTCATGTTTTTAAAGTTTTATGGAGTCTTAATTAGGCCACAGGTTGGCAGAGCATGACCCTTTCTAGAATTCATTCAACCTATATTGTCAATACTTAATAGAATACTATGTCCCAGGCATTGTATTAGAGACTGTACCATTAAAGACTTCTCACATGACGTGATAATTCTGTTCACACATTAAATCCTTCCTTATGTATTTCTGTACCTTGTTTGGAGCCTGACTTTTAGTCAATGGAATTACACTTGCCCTTTGGATTCTTGCTAAGTTTACCAATGGAGATACTTTGTCAAGACTGTGGAGAGAGAGGTCAGGAACATTCTCCCTGACCCATACACACAAGGTTAGATATTTGCTGTAGATGTCTTTTTTCCACTCAAAGACCAACTCCTGCAGCTTCAGCCTTTACCCTAATTTTGGTAGCCATTGACATTCTTGTTCTTTACACCTTGAGAAATATTTCCTGTCCTCTGTTGGTGATTTCTATTTGAGTGTCTCATAATCTTGCCCACACCTTCATAGTTTCTTCCTTAAATTCTCAACAAATATTACTTTTACTTGTTCTTTTCCTGGTGAGACCCTGATGTATATTTGCCCTTGTAAAATAGTCTCATAAGAGAATTGAATAAACAGAAAAAGCAACTTTAGTTTTTGTTGGTTTGTTTTGGGGCTACATTCTGTGGTGCTCTGAACTCTGGAATCACTCCTGGTCAGCTTTGGCAACATTGTGGAATTCTGTAGATCCAAGCTTTTGTAAAGCAATTGCCCTCTACCTATTGTATTATCACTCCAAGCCCTAAGAAGTTTTTATGGACTAATATATCTTTCAAAATAAATAAAAAGTATCTTGATGCATAGATAGATATCCCTACTTGATTATTTAAGGTCTGTTTTTCCCTTCTTCAGTACTTAGAAAATTCTAAAATTACTGAATTAGTGCTCACTAAAAAATAATCTTCCAATTTCTCTGGTTGTTAGTTCTGGTCAGTGATGATATAGAAAGAATTATCTCAGGCAAGGCTTCCAAAAGAGAGGCTATACTTCTGGCAAACAACAATAACAACAAAAGTTGCAGAGTAGGGGATGGACAGAGGTTATGGTGCTTGCTTTTTATGTGACTGACCTTGCCTTGATTCCTGGCAACCCCAAGTCTGCAAGGGGTGCTTTGGTCCCCTGTGTACTGACCCATGAGTAAGTCCTGAAAATAGTTGGGTGTAGCCCAAAAAGCAAGCAAAAATCTGGCAGATTCAGTTAATATAAACCTTTTATTTAACTTGTATATTTTTCCCAAGAACACAGATTTGATGTCTAGAGGCTTGGTCGTCATTTTAAGACAAAACTAAAGTTTTTTATAAGAGATAGTTTAATAGAAAGCTATAAAAAAAAAACCACCTTTATTCTTGGTAAATTCCACAACAGATATTCTGGTCTAGAACTGCTTATATCTCAACTTCTTTCATGGGTAAAACAAACTTTATTTATTACCTTACTGCAGGAAGGTTTTTTGAGTATACAAGATATCATATCCTAGATAAGTTAATTGTTAGCCAAGAGATAGCTTAATGTGTTTGAGTGAGTGCATGCATTGCTAGTAAGGTCTCCAGATATAATCCCTCCATACCAAATGGCTCTCTGAACACATTTAAGTATGACCTACCAGTGGGGGAAAGGGCCTAGAATAAATAAACAAAAGAAAATGAGTTGAAAATAATTCTTATAAGGATATAACAACATGACCCAGCATTGCATAAAAGAAAAGAACTTCCTATTATTCAGATCCATAACTTAGAGTGTAATATGTAGGGGAGGAGAGCAGCATAAGGAATGGAAATGGAAAGCAACAGTCAAATTACTGTGTCCAAGAAATTTAGAGAGATAGTACAGATTGAATCCTAGTTCAATCCCTAGCAAGCATCACTGCAGGCAGCTCCGGAAGCCTTTCGAGGAGGGTAACCCTTATCAGCACAGCACCATCAGCACAGCACAGGCATCATCTCCACCCCATCACACTGATTTGCCAGTGGGCCAAGAATTTTGTCATGAGAGACCTCCAGAACTCCAGGGCACAACTTGAGAGACTTTAACCCCGTCATATCCCCCCCAAAAATTCAGGTTTTATTCTGCCAATAATAGTGTGTCAATGCTCTTATTTTCAGTCCCAACTAACAGAATTTCTAATAAAGATGAAATAAGCAATAAAAAGGCATCAGTATATATTTAAAAATGGACTCACATGTAAGTGGTTACATAGTAGATTCAGAGCTTCAATAATGTTAGTCTTCTCAGATATTTTTTCATAATGAAATCATTTTTTCTTACAATTACAAAGTTGATCATGATTGAGATTCAGTCAGACAATGCCCAACACCCTTCACCAATACATATTTCTGGCCATCAGTCTCCACAGTTTCCTTCCTGCCCCTTCTTCACCCCACCCCACCCCGCTCTGGGGCAGACATTTTTCTTCTCTTTTTTTCTCTATCTCTCTCAGATTTTGGGCCACACTCAGCAGTGCTCAGTGATGACTTTTGATCTGCTCTCAGAATAACTCCTGGCAGGCTTGGGAGTACCATATAGGACATCGGAGATTAAACCCTGGTCGGTGAAGTTATGTAACCTTCCTTCAAACCTGAATGTGAGTCGGGCTGGGTGCAGTATTCTAGGTGAACGCAGTCGTCAGGAGAGATGAAGTCATAAAATTTTCCTATACATGGATGTACATGGAATCTATTATGCTGAGTGAAATAAGTCAGAGAGAGAGGTAGACTCAGAATAGACTCATCCATGGGTTTTAAGAAAAATAAGACATTTTTGTAATAATTCTCAGAAACAGTAGAGATGAGTGCTGGAAGGTCCAGCTCACGATATGAAGCTCACCACAAAGAGTGGTGAACGCGTTAGAGAAATAACTATACTGAGAACTATCATAAAAACGTGAATGAATGAGGGAAGTAGAAACCTATCTCAAGTACAGATGGGAGGGGTATGGAGGTGGGAGATTTGGGCATTGGTTATGAGAATGTCACATTGGTGAAAGAGGGGTGTTCTTATATAACTGAAACCCAACTATAATCATGTTTGTAATCAAATTGTATAAATAAAGCCATTAATAAACAGAAAAAAAACTCTGGTCAGCGTGTGCAGGGCAAATGTCCTACCCAACTGTGCTATTGATCCAGCCTCTATCTCTCTTTCCCTTTAACTCTCCCTCTCTCTTTGTTTCCCTCTCTTTCTCCCCCTTTCTATTTCTCTTCCTCTCTCTCTTATTTTCCCCCTGTTTATATACTATGGTTTAAAATATTGTTACTGAAGGAGTATCATGAATCTTACTTTATATTCTTCCAGCACCCAGTTTTTGTCCAGACTGATCATTTCCAACACTCATTGTCATAGTGGTCCCTTTTTTCTGCCCTAACTGCTCTTCCCATATCTGTTTAGAATATTTTATTTATTAGTCTTTCCCTTACTGAGAGCATTTTGATAAGCATTTTGAGAGCATTTAGAAAAGAAGGCTGTTAGCAAAGCATCTTTATGTTTTTTGTTTTTCTTTTACTTCTATTTGGCAGAGAAGGAAATCAATATTGGTTCTGACATATGAAAACCCTGAGCACACCCTATTCTTTCATTTATTTATTTTTAATCAAAGAGAAAGATGTGGTCTAGTAATTCCATATTTTCCACAGGTTTTAGTATAAGAGCCAGATTAAATACCACTAAACTCATCTTTGACAAGAGAGAATGATTGTATTACAGTAGCTCATAGCACACTGCCTCTAAGAAACTAAGGCTGTAGTTTGCGGTAGAATATAGGCCTGTAGTTCTGAGTCCAAATTCTGGCATAATGTTTCTGCCAAATCAGAACATTCCAGTCCTAGAAATACCAATCATCAGAATTATTTTGAGTTTAGGAAAACTGAGAATATGTGGACACAAGGTGAGATCATTGCCTCCTAATTTTAGAGAGGATAAAAAAATTCTCATTGTGAAGGTAAATTCTTATTTTCCATCCCACACCTGGAAGAAGACAGCAAGTTCTGACAGGAGACAATGAGATGAGATTTCCCCTAATCAGGCCTACACAAATAATCCTCACTATCTAGACTAGCCCTTTTATCCATCCCACAAACTTATTATCTCATGATTTGCCATTCTAAAAGTTTTCCTATTGACTTATCACTTCTCCACAAATATGCTGTCCTTGGTTTAATTTCTATATAAGCCCAAGTTATGCCCACTTCTTTGAGTTACTCATTACTAAGTATTCTCTCTGTGAACTAAGTAATTTCACAATTATAAACTTTCAATTTTTCCCCTATGTCTTTTCTCTACTTTTTTGCTCATCTTCCCATTTAGACAGTTTTAAACTGAGCTAAGTATTCTGTGGAACTGTTTACCTGTTACTACAAATTTTGACCTATGAGTAAGATCTACTCAATAGCTGTGATCTTCTGGAAATTTCTGGAAGCCTTTTTTTTAATCTTTATTTTGACCATATTGGCTTACATATCTTTTACAGTAGTATTTTAGGTAATATTAGCATTAAATCAGGGGAATTCCCATCACCAAATTTGTCCTCCCTCCACTCCTGTTTCCTTCCTGAAACCCATATCCCCCACCCATACCCCCCCAGGCTGCTAGAGTAGGTGGTCCCCTCTGTGTCTAGCTTACTATTAGTGATCATGTATTTGTTTGGTCCTGATACCCTTCCTTGTTTCCCCCTCTATTTGAGAGGCAGAGCTAGATAGTTCAAGTTATATGATTTTCTTTGAAGGAAAGAAAAGCAATAGAATGGGGTAAAAAATCAAATAAGCTGAAAATGGGCGGAATTCTTCTAGAGGCTTTCAACCTCAGTTTGAGAGAGGACAGGAAAAAGGTAATTGAGGGGCCAGGAAGGTGGCGCTAGAGGTAAGGTGTCTGCCTTGCAAGCACTAGCATAGGAAGAACTGTGGATCGATCCCTGGGTGTCCCATATGGTCCCTCCAAGCCAGGAGTGATTTCTGAGCGCATAGCCAGGAGTAACCCCTGAGCATCAAACAGGTGTGGCTCAAAAAACAAACAAACAAACAAAAAGGTAATTGAAACACCGCACCAATACAGAAAGACATATCAAATAAAATATCCAGTGAGCACTTCAGCAATAAAGACAAGCACCACACATTAGTCTCAGTCCTGAAATAAAACCATGCTGGAGTGCATAAAGAAAGATAAAGATAAAATAAAATAAAAATATAATTGGGGACATCAACTTCAATACATTTTATAAAATATTAGAGAGGTATCTTTATATCTTCTCCTTTTCTGTTCTCTGGAAGACAGACATGATTGTGCAGCTGGTATAAGCATCTGGGACAATTAAATGGCATTTGAGTGGAATCATCTCAGGTTATAACTCCAAGATGAAAAAAACTTGAGTCTCCACAGAATCTGTAAACAGAGACCTTCCAGGCCAGTATTAAACCACCAACTTTTGGACATTGCTATGAAGAAACAATTAACTCTGATTTGCTACTATTTATGTCTTCTATTATTTGCAGTCAAATCTAATATGTAGTAATGATTTAAGCTGTTCACAATTTTTTTATGTGTGGTCAAGGACTTCTAAGCACATTACTGATTTATACTTTAACAAAGAATTATTCTTTTAGCAAGAAAGGAGCAAATGGCTCCAGGATATGCCACCAACAGCATTTGCCAAAGGAAATCATCCAGTACATATTAGGAAATATGGAACATTTCTATACTCGCATACCAGAGAGGTCATTGCTCAATGTGTATAGCACAAACAAAAACTAGGAGGAATAGTTTTTGAAGGTTGAGACTAGGGTCATGAGAATAGCCTTGGAGAGTGTAACTAGGAATGGAGATGCAAGGACAGCTGTGCCCTACTCACTAGATAGCAAGCAGTGAGGTTGGAGAGGCAAAAAAATACCAAAATTGCAGTCACCAAAAATAGAAAAGATTTAGATAGCACAATGATTTAGATTCTGCACTCTTATGCTTTATTGTAAAATAAAGTTATATGCAATGAATCAGAAAACTTTCACTAAATAGTTTCTACTTGACAAATATAGATAATTTTTTTTACCATATATTACCATTGGATTGGCTTCAAACTAAAGAAATTCATTTGTAAATAGAAGTTAATCAGTAGTTTTTAGAATTCTACAAGGCCCTATGAGGAAGACTGAGATAACTACAAAATAAGCTCTAGGTTTAGAAGGAGGCTATAGTCCCATCAGTCTGATAGGATCAGATCATGTGTTTCATATTGCATTTGAGGATGAGTGACATCATAAAGAATCATTAAGTCATGTGTAAGATGCCTATGTAGGTGGTTCAACTACTTAGGGACCATAAAGGAAAAAAAATACCTATCATAATAAAAACTCTAACTGAATTTTACTCATCTCTTAGTTGTATTATCTTTCTCTTGTTTTATTTTCCAAATATTTCAAAGATAATTTCAAGTAGCATAGGCTAGACTTTTGAAGTATAATTTATTGGGTAATAAATAGCCCCAGGATTGGGGGTCCAATGGTACAGAGCTAAGGCCAACACTGCTCAGACCCTCCGATGTTGGGACACCCAAGCCAGAAACAAGTGGTGTCATGTATGAAGGTGGGGAGAAAGAGGAAGCAATGTGGCTGATTGAAATTTATGCCTCACATACTCTATCTAGATCTTTCATTCTTGATCTATCTCAACAGAATGTTAGAATTTATTTACTGCAACCAGAGCAAGAATACAGCAGGTAGGGTGCTTGCCTTGTTCAAGACAAACCTGGGTTCAATCCCCAGCAGTCCAATGGTCTTCTGAGTCACACCAGAAGTGATCTCTGAGCAGAGGCAGGAGTAAGCCTTGTGCAGTACTGTGTGTGGTCCTAAAACAAAGACATCAAAAAATTTATTGACTATGTATTAACTGCCAGTGAACAATAAATTAATCATTTAAAAGTATATATAATGCTTTTTTTGCCTATATTACAATTTCATTATATACCGTGAATTCCTTAGAGATTTTATGCCTAATATTTAATTTTATCAATAAACCGTAAGCTATGTTACACTGTTAGGAATCAGCTCAGAAATAAATAGCGAAGTACAATTAAAGACCGAAATCTGTATCCCTGTCACATACAAACATATTGTGAAGCAACCAGCTCCATGCTGCTCATCTTTCTGCCATTCTTTTTTTTTTTTTTTTTAGTTTTTGGGTCACACCCGGCGGTGCTCAGAGGTTACTCCTGGCTGTCTGCTCAAAAATAGCTCCTGGCAGGCACGGGGGACCATATGGGACACCGGGATTCAAACCAACCACCTTTGGTCCTGGACCGGCTGCTTGCAAGGCAAACGCCGCTGTGCTATCTCTCTGGGCCCCTTTCTGCCATTCTTAAGATGTGGCCCTGTTCACTGCCTAATACTGGAGCTTCAGGGAAAATATATGCATCCTAAACAGCAGAATAAGAAACAAAGAGGAAGAATAAAGAGACAATGGGTTCACATCAGTTATCACTTAAGTCATCATTGAGAGGTTCTAAAAAAAATGCCACAGGTCCATTTTAATTACTATACTTTTCTTTCTATAAGATGCACCTGGCCATAGGATGCAATTAGTTTTTAGTTGCTCTCCTCCCCTGCATATTGCACCCCACCCCGCTCTGGGGCAGACATTTTTCTTCTCTCTTTTTCTCTATCTCTCTCAGATTTTGGGCCACACTCAGCAGTGCTCAGTGATGACTTTTGACTCTGCTCTCAGAATAACTCCTGGCAGGCTTGGGGGTATTATGTAGGATGTCAGAGATTAAACCCTGGTCGGTGTAGCTATGTATCCTTCCTTCAAACCTGAATGTGAGTCAGGCTGGGTGCAGTATTCTAGGTAAATGCAGCCGTTGGGAGAGATTCAGTTCTAGGTGACATTCATTCCATAAGATGTACTTGGGGGAGAGAGTGTGTCTTATTCCATAAGATGTACTTGGGGGAGAGAGTGTGTCTTATGGTATGAAAAATACAGCACATGTAGAACTTAATAATATGATTATATCTCTTTGCAAGTGTGACTAGAAAATGCAGTCTGTATTTGGGGATACACATTCACTGTTAAAAGTCGTGAGTTTTCTTTTCAGGGAAGGAAGAGAGAATGAATATAGATGAATAATTGCAGCTTCTGCTGCGATTGCAACTCTCACTTTACAGATGAGGAAACGAACATTCAGAGGTGACTTGTCTCTGATGACACATCTGGTTCATGTCAGAGGCAGGGTATGATTTCCTTTCTTCTGGATCCAAATTCAGCCCTGATTTCACTCTACAAAAGCAGCCTCCAGCAGCTGAAATTGGAAATAGCTCCTTTACACATGATTTGTTTTCCCTTCAGAACTGACACATTATTACAACTGCAAGAAAAAAGATTTTGGGAATAAGTTGCTTCTCATCAATAATCTTGTTAGTGTTTAATATTTGGATTTACTTTTGTTACTGTATGAAGATCTTAATATTCACTTCTAGTTTCATGGTATTTTCATCATTTTCTGATTCGCCTTTTTGTCTGGCAGCTACCAATGTAATTATCTTTTTTCCTTTATAATATATACTGTTGGGTAACTGATCCTACCCTAATCAATAATTATACTCCATGCTAGGGTGTGATCTGGTGATAGTAAATTGTATTATCCCTTACTTGGTATTCTCCCACCCTAGGGTGGGACCTGATTCTTGTCAATAAAAGCCGGGGTCTAAGGAAGGCAAGGGCTCATTCTTGGGTTTTCTTCCACGGAGCTGCACTCCATCTTAGGAGCAGAAAGCTTGGGTGATTTGAATTCGTTGCTTGAGCACTGGATTTCCTGAACCCACTCTTGTACCTCTTTACTGTGTGAATTATTTCCTGAGGATCTCTACAACTGGGAACTGCCTTTCCTGTCTGGGAGCTCAGTAGGAATCAAACCTCAACCAATCTCCTAGAGAACGTGACCCTTCGATATACCTCCTAACTTATGGCTCAGTTATGAACTATACAATTTTCTGAAGCATATTTTAACATGATCTCCTGTATGACCTATAGTGGAAATCATCCACCCTGTTAATTTTATCTGATTTACTTTAGCTTCCTTTTATCTAGTCATCATTGATGAACTTATTGTGTTACTTACCGGTCTTTTCAAGACTGAAATCAGGTATTGAATAGTGCTGAAGAATTAATATGCTATTTGTCTCCTCTGAAGGATATAAGGAGCTTATTGGCTTCTCTCTACTTCTAAGGCTCATTTTAAAGTAAATTTATTCATTTCAATATCCTTTACACCAATATCATTTACCTGCCATCATAGCCATGTTTTCCACCTTACTTGCTCTGTCATAAGTTGATCTCCTCCTCATATCTTCACATATTCCTGCCACTCTCCTTGTCACAGCCATCTTCACTACAGCTCCTGACATCTGGAATCCTCTCCTGCAGCTCTCAGCCACTCCATCAATCTTCCAACCTTTTATTATAACACTAATAATACTAATAATATCTTGCTTGCCTAATGACTAAAATTTCTCTCCCATAATATTTGAAGAGTTCCTGAATTTAACTCTGAAAACAGTTTATAATGCAAAGCAGCTATTATTTATTGGTGTCATCTGTCAACTAGCAAGTACTTAGACATGAATATATGTGTTTCTCATTGAATTGCTTTTCAGAATCGGTCAAGTATGGAGGGCTTCTTAAATGGCTTCAGTTAACAAAGCCATGTAAACTGATACCTTAATATCTTTGCTATTGTTAAGGAGAGGACTGAATACACCACAAGTTTGGCATTGCCTATTCTTGACATGGAGAATTATGAAGTAGCTCCAGGCAAACAGAGAACTATTACTCCAGGAGGTGTTCTGCTGGAATTCTAAAGCCCGAGAGCACAGACCCAGTGGTTTATGCACAGCAGTGGGTCTCTAGAGCTTGTTTCCTCTATAGACATACATTAGTGGTTTAATGGCAATTTTGACATTCTAAACCATATAAATGCTTTCACAGAACTGGTCTTCCCAGGAAAATACCTTCACAGACTCATAATTGGATGAAAACAAAGATTTTGTAGGGAAAGAAACAATGATTCAAAAATGATTTTGTCATTTATTATTTTTTATTAAACCTATCGAAACAAAATGTGTTTTATTTTGACAAGGTCACTGAAAATACTTCAATGGAAAATGACTGGAAAGAAGTTGTTGGGTTCTTTCCTTGAGACATTTTTATCAAGGATATTCACTCTTGATGTCCTGGGAAAGGATTAAGATTCATATCAGAGGATCTTTCAGAGGATTTGCTCAGATTTGACACCAAAAGGAAAAGATATAATGTAGGTGAACTGGAAATTGCCTTTATCTTTAATCTTTGCCTTGGTTTATTGTTCACTTTACATTTCTTGCCAGGGTGACACTTTTCCCACTCAAAAGAGTATTTTTCATTATATATCTAACAATTTGATTTTTTTCTAACTTGATCACTTCACACAATTCTTTTAGTCACTGGGTATTTATAAAAGAAATTTAGGAATAGTCTATTACAAGTTCTGTAGCAATTTTAATTGCTCTATCTTTGATTTGCCTCTAAAATAAATAATATTTTTTTCTTGTCTTTGGTTTTTTTTGCTTTTGTTGTTTTTGTTTTCGTTTTTTGTTTTGGTGCGGAAGGCACACCTGGAGACACTCAGGGGTTACTCCTTGCTCTGTGCTCAGAAATTGCTCCTGGAATGACTCATGGATCCATAGGAAATGTCGGGGATCTGTTCCAGGTTAGCTATATGCAAGGCAAATGCCCTACAACTGTGCTATCACGCTGGCCCATATTTTTTCTTTTTTCTCTTTTTTATTAATATAATATCTTTATTTAAAATAATAAATATCTTTATTTGAACACCTTGATTACAAATATGATTGTAGTTTCAGTCATGTAAAGAACACCCCCCTTCACCAGTGCAACATTCCCATCACCAATGTCCCAAATTTCCCTCCTCCCCACCCCACCCCCACCTGTACTCTAGATAGACTTTCCACTTCCCTCATTCATTCACATTGCTAGGAGAGTTCTCAGTGTAGTTATGTCTCTAACTGCACTCACCACTCTTTGTGGTGAGCTTTATGTAGTGAACTGGACCTTTCAGACCTCCACTCTTTGTCTCTGAGGATTATTGCAAAAATGTCTTTTACTTTTCTTAAAACCTATAGATGAGTGAGACTATTCTGTTTACTTTTAGGTAAATTTTCTATCATTTTATTATTTAATGACATAAAATTGGAAAAACAATTGTGAAATGATATCACTTATTAGCTTTTTAAATAAGAATCTTGGGGCCAATGGTTAGGGCATTTGCCTTGCACACTGCCAACTTAGGTTCGATCCCCAGCATCCCATAAGGTCCCCTGAGCTTGCCAGTAATAATTTCTGAGCACAGAGCCAGGAGTAACACCTGGCCTCATCAACTGTTATTTCTGTAACTAATTTGATCTCTACTTACCTTTTAATACTGCATTCATCTGAAGACATTACATAGGACCTAATTTTATAACACATAAAATTTTTTTTCAATTTTAGGACCATACCTGGCTGTGCTCAGGGCTTTCTCTGGTTCTGTGCTCAGTAATCACTCCTGGAGGGCTCAGGAATCATATGGGGTGCTGGGACTAAAACTGTTATGTCATCTATAAGGCAAACATCCTTAGAATGTACACTGTACATTCACTCCAGCCCCTTTTAAATGCTTTTAATCAAAATTTGCCTATTAGTTACTTTAAACCAATATTTAATCAAGGGTACTTGGAAGTTTATCATAGAAATTCTCTTAGTTGAATCTTAAAATTATTTCTGGTAAGCCCAGTGAATAGTGTTTTTTTACCAAATAAAAACTTTTAATAAGATGTAAAATCTTTGCCTTGAGACTTACAGGATGATTGCAGCTTCTTTTCAAACTTGATCTTCCATATTTTTCATACTATAAGATGCACTTTTCCCAACCAAAAGATGAATGTCTGTGTGTCTTACAGAGTAAATGCTACCTGGAGCTGAAGCAGGGAAGGAGAGACAGTCATAATGATTCTTAATATCAAGTTGGCTGCTGTTCACTTAACATGGTTGAGATATTATTCTGTTATAGTTCATTAAGTATTTTAATACACCATTTGCTTTAGAATATATTTTTTCTTGTTTTCCTCATCTACAAACTATATATTTTTTTGGTGGTTTTTGGGTCACACCCAGCAGTGCTCAGGGGTTATTCCTGGCTCCAGGCTCAGAAATTGCTCCTGGTAGGCACGGGGACCATATGGGACGCCGGGATTCGAACCAATGACCTCCTGCATGAAAGGCAAATGCCTTACCTCCATACTATCTCTCCGGCCCCCAAACTATATATGTCTTATGGCCAGGAAAGTTTTATAGAGTGAAAAATACGGTAGTACAGTCCTGTCCAATATGCTGTGAACAGATATGACTGGCATCACCTTGGGTTGACTATTTAACAGCACATGAGACACCTTATTAACACTTTTGTTTCAGCACTCTGGTCCTGAAGGTTGAGTTGTTGACCTCTCTGTGAGTCCAGCTCCAGGGAGGCTGTGATGAGTTGTCCATATCTGATTCTAGATGGATATGTGATCCAAAAATACTCAAGACTGAATAAACCCCAAAGCTCTGAAGGTAGATTATTTTTTCTTTAGATAGAGCAAATATTCCCTGATAGACTGTTCAAAACACAATGTTGGATTCTTGAAGTTGCATTCTCTATGTTGTAGGTATTTACATAGTCATCTCACTTATCTTTGTCTCATTTAATAAAAAATAGTAAAGACTCATTAAAAAGATCACTGAATCAAACAGAGATACTCAGGAAAAATATTTTCAAATATAACTTACAAAATAATAGAAACATGTATACTTCAAATTTCATTTTTAATTATTTTCCATATGCTTTATTACTTATGAAAAGGAACTAATTATGAAAAATAAAGTTATACAGGAAAATGTAGAGACAAAACAAGATAATTATCTTATAGTTATGATTACATAATAACATTAAAATGTTGACATGTCCTGGCAACTTTTCCTTGTGCATATTTATTATGTACCAGCAACTTTAAATTTAATAATGAAAATTTAATAATGTATTAATAAATGAAGTAAACTAATATAACATAAGAGAATGAAATGTATTTAAATATTTAACTAAAATATTTAAGTTTATGAAAATGAAAGCTTTTCTTAGAATAAATATATATAGAAAAAAATCACTAATATAATTAGCTAAATTGAAACTATTGAATGCTAAAACATCCTTAAGAATATATGATTAAATAATGGTATATATAAAATTGAGAAATTGTTATTTTAGTGCTATAGTACAATGGGTAAGGTGTTTACCTTGCATATATATGACCTACATGGGTTGATTCTCCCTACCAAATATGGTCCCCTGAGTTCTGTCATAAGTGATGACTGAGCACAAAATTAAGAGAAAACCTAGAACACCATCAGGTATGACCCTTAAAGCCACACATACTAATAAAGTAATTATCTTTTAAAAAGTGAAATTACTATATAAATGCTAAAAAATCAGGTTATCTTTATATACTGTCTCTTAACATATTCTAAATATCTCAAATATATATTCAACAAGTGTTTCATTGAAACTTTATAGCTTATGTGCAAAATGAAAATGAGTTCACAAAAAAGATTTACCAAAATTCTCAAGAAAACTATAGTATAATAATAAAACTCAACTTTGTAATATAGACTGAAATAGTCTGAATTCAAAAGAGAAGAAATACTTATGAGGAACTAAGCATGTTTCTAGTAAAATAAGAATGGATGGGCCAGAGCCATATTATAGTGGGTGGGGTTCTTGCCTTGGACCTAACCAAACTAGGTTTGTTTCCTGCCAATACATCTGGTTCCCTGAGCCCTGCCAGAAGTGTTTCCTAAGAACATAATCGGAAGTAGCCCTGTGATGGGTGTGGCCCCAAAACCAAGCAAAGTTAAAACAAAATAAAACAAAAAAAACTGAGTTTAATTTAACTTTCTATAATAAAGAATTCTCTGTGTGTATATGCGTGTTTGTGATATATACATGAGCCAACCTTTAGGTTTGTTGTGATGGAGCATACTACCAGATCAAGAGTAATAAGAGTGCAGGGGCAAACCTATATAGCTCTTAGAACAGTCCTAGAGGGTAGTTTTAGGCTTGCACAGACCTTGAGCTTTGTTTTAAGGCTGAAATCACAATGTATAGCTGCATTGGTAAAGCTAGTGGAATTCATACTCATACTAGGAAAGGATGCTTTTTATAGCAGAATATCAGAAATTGGTATCCAACAATAAACCATTTTGGGGAGACACATTAAAAGCTAGAAGTCCTAGGCCAGTGTTGTAGCCAGCATGGGCAAACTCTTGGTGAAGGCCTACTGGTTTTTTGTAATTGACTGCCTTCTTTCTGGGCTCTGACATGGTAGAGAGCAGAAAGAGTTGCATTCTTCTTTCTAAGGATACTAATCCTTTCGTGAGGAGTTAAAATTATGATGTAATTATCTTCCAATGGTCTCTCATTCCAAAAACTTGTAGCTGCCTATTCTTTTCTTTTGTTTCCATGTGGATCTGTCTCAAATTTTTTCTCGTAGTGATAATAGTTGTATTGGATTGAATAACCCCTCATATGACCTCTTTGAAACCTTTGGAGCTTCTTTACAAATAGAGACATATTTAGAAGTATAGAATACAATAACATCAGCACAAAATTTAAAGAGATATACATTTCAAGCCATGATAGTTTGATCTATAATCACACTTTTAGAGATAGGCTTAATAGAATAGGACACAGAAAACCACTGAAAACAAGTGGTACAATGAAAGCAGTATTTCCAAAACATTTCCAAAACATTGCTTTAGTGGCATATTATAAAATGGATCAGAGATGAGATTAGAAATGAAGAGACCAACTAGAAAAGTACTGAAATATTTTAGCTTCTAATATGAGAATATGAAGATTCTTACCAAAAGTATTCAATTTTAAGCAATTATAGAACTTTCTCCTTTTTAGACTTTAAGAAGAAGCAGGTTAGCATGCTTATATGCTGCCACAAGTATTATAACTGATGTTATAATAGATGATGGAAGAACATTTAAGGAATTAAAAATTGGTAGGAAAAATGTAGTCTAGAGGCTGCATTGATTCTATATAATATGATAATTATATAATGTAGCAGTTATTGTAATTTTGCCTATTCATCGTGCTTTCATTTAGCAAAAATGTGCTGTGCTAAATGAAACAAGTATATATTCTATAAAAATGTAAAAGACATAATCCTCTCCTAGAGGAACCTGCTATTCTTTGCACAGGTAAAGATTAATTTTCCCAAATTATCTTAACTCTTTTGAGTCTTTGCCAAATATTTCTTCTCCTCCAAGGCTCCAAGTCTGTAAGCAATCATGAACTTACCACGCTATAACCCACCAAGCTCTTTTTCCATTGAGAAGCCATAGAAAGGCATTTTCATAGTAAGGTGAGAGTCTCCCTGTAAACATGCCAGAGAATACATTCTCATCCTGCAGTTTCCTCTAAGTGCCTTCAATCACCCTAATTCCCACTGACTTCAAAGAGAGCTCAGGAAAGATATGGTGGAGAAATAAAAAGTTGGCAGGAGTCGTACCAACACATCCTCAGACCACAGTGTGCTAAAAACACAAACCTTTCATGAGGCTAAGTGCCAACAAATGATACTTAGCATTTTCAAAGAGCTTCCCAATGGCCTAATTAAACATTATGAGGTCAATCAGTATTATTAGCCCCATTGTGTAGATAAGAAAATGGAAACAGAGAAAGGTTAAGTGATGTGCCCAGGCATTCCCAGTTCAACAGTGTTCATGTTAGTGTTTCAACTCAAAGGGCTTGACAACCAAAGAATGCTTCAACTCTTCCTCCAATTCCCTGGAACACTACTGAAGCTCACTACCATTTATCAGTCACCATTTATAAATATTCTTTCTAACTCTTAGAGGTTTGGTTTAACTTCTGATAGGGTAAATGATTCACATTAAAAAAAATCAAACTTATTGGATAGATATAAGTCCAAAAATATATTAGAGCTAGATAGGACTGATACAAATAAAAATCTCTCAATGTGTATATGTATAAAAGTATCAATAATTCTATATGCTCTTATATTTTATGTTTTTCTATTTCTCAGAATAACAAGCACAAGGCCAAGAATTTTCCATTGCAATGTAAATACTTGAAGAAATTATATATTTTCGAGTTGTCCAATTATTCAAAACAAATTAGTTTTGAACAAATAAATAAACTAACAAATAATAGTGTTTTGAGTAAATCAATGTTTGACACAGTCAACTGATGCAACTTGAGGCTGAGCCTTAAAATAGATTTTAAATAACTCCCACGCATTAAATGTTAAGTAGTAAACTAGCACCGTTGGGAATCATTCCAGCATCTCACACATCCAAGACAATTGGTCTACCATAGAGTCACATCTCTAGCCCTAGGCAATCTTCTTTCTTACAATTATTAATAATTTGTCACAAGCTCATGTAAAACAAACATTAGTGGATATAACTTATGTCTATTCATATCAGATATTAACTCTGACAGGTAATTTAAATACCAATCAGACATTGCTTCATTAAAATCTAGCTACTTTTTTACTTCTTTACTTATGTCAGAATCCATGTTTGTTTTTTGAATATTTTATAATAGTTCAATTAAAGAGTCATTATGTTTTAATAAACATGACTTATCACCCATTACTAAATCTATGTTTCAGTAATCATAATGAAATCAAGATTTTTATATACATTCCTTCTGTCTTCATCTTATGAAATTTGGTTTTGAAAGGTGAGATGACACTAAAATTGGAGGTCTCTAGGGGAGTTAATCTACTTCATGATGCCAAAGACAGCACTGATATTGGCTTAGGAAAGATGTGCAGCACTTGCTAGCACAAGAGATATATGTCCACCGACCCACCCAAAAATCAGTTTTCTTCCCTAAGGCAAATGCTCCATTCATATTTCTCCTGAATACTTACTAACTTTCTCTTTGATGGTCTATCCAAGTTATCAGACAAGTAGGCATGGAAAGTAAAATAAACACGTGGTTAAATTATAGAGTCACCCGACTTCAGTTTAAATTCTAACTTAGCCACTACTCATATATGTCATTTTGGGGAAACAGTTCTGTAATTTAGGATTTTCTAATCTTTATAATGGGAATAAATGCAACGTTTCATGGACTTGTTTGAGTAAAATGGAATAAAACATATAAAGGACTTAATGAGGTAGCTAGATGAAAACAAGTTTTCATTAAAGATCAGTTATCTATGGTTACAGTGAAATGAAGTCAATGGGACTTGGTCAGTTTACTCAAACTGATTTATTTTAAAACATCTACTCATCAAGAATTTGTATACTGTTTTATACTCTTATACTGGCAAACTAAGTGGCAAAGGGCAGTACGGGATGTACCTGGGGAACATTGGTGGAAGGAGGTCGACACTGGTGGTGGAACAGGCCCTGATTCGTTGTATGTCTAAAGCCCAACTATGAAGAACTTCCTAAATCACAATTAAAAATAATAATAAAAGGAAAAAATAAAAGAATTAAACAAAGAAAAATGTAAGGAGAAAACCTGAATAAGCCTTTAAAGTATAAAAGTATATTTTAGCAAATTATGATATTTTTATCCTGCCACTTTACTGGATATACTTATTGTTCTCTAAGAGTTCTATTTATTGTTCTCTAAGTAAAGTATTTTGAGTTTTCTGAGTATATTATTATGTAATATGCAAATAATGATTATTTTACTTCTTTGTTACCAAGTTAGATTTATTTTTTCCTCACATAATCACTTTTGATAAGATATTAAATATCATGTTAGACAATAGTAGTGAGGATAAACATCCTTGTCTTATTTTTTTTTAAAGAAAATTTTCAGTGCTGTTTTTCTGTATAGAAGAGACATTCCACATAAATGTCTGGTTAGTGCACTATTACTAACTAGATGAATGGAGAAAAAAATGAGAATAATTTGTTTCAAATTAAGGCATGAAAAGTTTAGTAGAAAAATCTGTACAAAATGTTTATAACAAAAAACATGTTTATAACAGTTATATTCATAATTGTCAAAACTTAGATGCTACTAAGATATTCTCCAACAGATGAATGTATAAGCTCCCTTCTGTCCAAATAATGAAATATTACTCAATGATAATAAAAAACAAACTATGGAGTCATTTTTAAAATGAAAGAAACCTACATGGATCTATTAAGCAAAAATGTAAAAATAAACCAATGTAAGGCTATCTCCAATTACGTGGAAGTCTGAGGAAATCAAATTTATAAAGACAATAACAATATCATCGATTGCTAGGCTTGGGTGTTGGGAAATGAGGGAATAGGCAGAACACAGAGAATATTTAGGATGGTGAAAACATTCTATATGTTGCTTTAGAATGAATACATGTCCAAATCTATAAATCACACACACCAAAACTGAACAGTCATTTATATTGTGATCTGAAGGTGGTAATAAATGTCTAATTATAGTCATCAGTGAGAGAAGTTTCGTGGGTACCTCTTGTTATACTTACTCTTTTTTCTGTGTTCAGAGATCACACTTGGGGGGATATTATATGCTGTGGGAGATGAGATGTAATGCTGTATTGAACAAAGATCTGCTGTGTCCAAGATAATACCTACCCCTTCTACTACCTCTCTAATCCTCATCTTAACATTTGTGCATGCGTATGTGTGTACGTGTGCTGCGTGTGTGTTGGATCATTTGCTTTTAATGCTGAAGAATTACTCCTGGAAGTGATTGGAGGAAGCCATATGGGATGCTAAGAATAGAAATTAAGTTGGTCACATGCAAAGCAAATGTCCTCTCCACTATGCTATAGTGCTGATCCCCAATGTTCTCTTTTTTTTTAATCCTAGTGAAATTATTGGGTAGCTATTGATGAAGAGCCTGCAGAAAATGTGTTTTCAATAGATTTTATATCAAATGCTCCTTTCTTTTTCTGTCATATATTCAAAAGGCTAGACATTTCTAAAACAAAACACTAAAAGTGACATTGTTTGTAAATATTGTACTGGAAAATTGTCACACACTCAGCATTTCCTAGTCAGTAAATTGTAAGTATCTCTTTCATGAAAGAGTAATGTAAAATGTTTCCTGTACTCCTTTGCAAATTGAATATGATAGAACACCAACACTAGCATAATACTTCTGCTGAGAAGCTACCATCTAGAGAAGATAGGGCACAAAAGTGGTATAGAATACAATTAACCCTCAAATAGACTTTGTGGAAATATGAAAAAATTTCTTTTACATTTTGTATAAGATCATTTTTATGAAAAAGTTAAAATGCCAGAAAAAAGAAGCTAAAAATAGGATGCATTCTAAAACTATATATGCATATTAGTTATAAACTAAATTTAGACCATACAAATCAGTGAATACTTGGGATGATAAAAAAACTTAATTTAGTATACCAATATAATTGATTAGTTTTAATGATTTGCAATGCTGTATAGTGTAAAATAGTCATTCAAGGATTGTTTAGGGAGAAAAACTCTGTGACATGTTAGAAGGAAGGATTTAAATATTTTTAAAGTACCTATCAGGGGCCAGAGCAATAGCACAGATGTTAGGGCTTGAACAAGTCAATCCCAGATTTGATCCCCGGCATCCTATATGGTTCCTATATGGTTCCCTGAGCCCACAAGGAGTGTTTCTTGAATATGGAGCCAGGAGTAAACCATGAGCATTGCTGGTTGTGGCCCAAAAACAAATTGATAGGACAGCAGTAGGGCATTTGCCTTGCATGCAACCTACTTGCAATGCAATCCCCAGCATTCCATATAGTCCCCCAAGTCTGCCAGGAGCAATTTCTGAATACAGAGCCATAAGTAACTCATGAGCACTGCTTGTTGTGCCCCCCCCAAGAAAAGAAGTGCCTGGCAAGATCTAGATTTGGGGCTGAGAGGGAAACAGTGGACATTGGTGGGAGAAAATTGACACTAATGACAAAACTGGTGTTCAAATATTTTATGCCTGAAAATCAATAATGAATAACTTTATAAACCATGATGCCTTTATAAAAATTTAAAAATAAATTTATGTCATGTATAAGAAGTGTCACGACTGACTTACATGTTTGTTGCAGGTATGGAGTGAACTGTAAGCATTTATCCCACATTTTTAGCCTTCTCTGTTCTATATCTAATTATATAGGTGACATAAATTTGTTTTGAATTTGATATGTGAAACTTTTCTTTCAATTCTAAAGCACCAGCATGGAGGATAAACCCTAAAAGGAAAAACATTATTTTAGACAGTCTAATGCATAACACACCCTCCACATATCGTTCTGACAAATGTAACTGCATAGTCAGATTATTTAATTTCTAGTCACTCCTATTTTGATTTAGACATCTGATGAGACTACATTTGTCAGGTATCAAATGAAATTTACTATCATAAACTCCTGCTTACAAACTTAAGTCACAGGTAATTGAACAGACAGGCACTTTCTATTCTTCTAACCTTCCTTTTTTTCTGCATCTAAAGTCTAGAGCTGATTCAACTTGATCTTTCTGGAGCACTTCGGACCTTATATATGATATGTCTTTCACAAACAATTGTTGACTCCAAGTCAACAATTTGCCATGCTGTAAGAAATCATAAGCATGATAAAGACTTTGTTTATGTACAGAGAAATATAGGCTGTCTCTCAATGCTGCGTTATTTTTTTAGAGTGTTAGGTCATCCGTTATGTGCAAGGCAAATGCTCTACCCACTGCTCCATCATTCCAGTCCCTGCTGATTTTTTTCCTAAAACTGGTACCAAGTTTGAACTTTTCCTTGGAGCACATGATGAAGTTCTATAATTGTAACTCATAAATCAAATGGAGAATTTCCAATAAACCTGCTAGTGAATTGCCCAGAGACATGAGAGTAAAATTAGATGATTAAATAGACTGTTACTGACAGTGGAACCACAGTCTTGGGGTGGGGATGGGGAGGTCATCAACAGTTGTGTAGCATTAGCCTTGGTCTTAGATTTAAACCTGGGAGAAATTTTCATTCCCCTCCTGGCTTGCCACTTACTGTCTCCATCTTTTACTGCAGTTGAGATGTTGTTCTGGCCAATGATAAATGAGAGGTAAAGGTGAAAACTAAATCAGGGAACTTGCTCTAGGCTATGAATGCTCTTACAGAAATGGCTCAGAGCATCATTATCTCAGGACATCAATAAAGAACTATTTTTTAGAGGCTGAGCATTGTCTCCTTGTCTACATTGCTGTTACCTAAGTGCTGTTACAACAGAGATGGAAAACAAAAAACACTGGATCTGAGCTCTTGGATACCAGCATCTCTAGGAATGTTAAGGCCACAGCATAGCTCTAGACTTCATTTAACCAGAGTCTAAGCAGATTTTTTTTCTGTAGTTTCCAATGCCAGAAAATACCCTCTTTTTTTTTTTAAACAGGCTCAAAGCCTGAGAAAACCTTAGCACAAAACAATAACTCAGTTACATTTATAATCTTAAACAGCATCCAGAAAAGCATTTCAAAAATTATATCCTAGGGAAGATAAGACTGTACCCCATAATTTTAAGAACAACTGTATGTCAGACTGCCAGATAAATATTTACAACACATTCAAATTTAGCTGAACTTATATGACTTCAATCAGTGAAACTGTTTCCAGACCCCAAGGACAGAAAAGCTGTTATCAAGTTTCCCAAGCCTGCTGCCACATTCGTGTCGGAAACCAAACACCACACACTCGAGGCTTCCTCAAGTCCTGAAAAGCTGATATTGTCTTCCCCCTCCTGTTCATGGCTGACGCCTATGAAATCTTGCCAAATCTTCCTACTTTGAGCAGGTGAAGAACGTGGCCACGCCCCTAGCCCCCACTGCAAGCACCATCTCTTTCTCCCCTGGAAGGCAATTTGGAAATGGTTTCGACTGGAATTTCAAGGGTCTGAACTGACGTGACCATTGAGGACGGATGTAAAGAAAGTCCTAGTAGCCGGCTCCCTGCCAGAAGTGCAGTGTCAAGTTATCTGCCTAAAAAATGTTACAAGGGCCATAGAGGTGCCCAGAGGGGGGAGCCTGCCAATTAGAAGGAGTGTGAATGAGACTTATGGAACTGGCCAGGGTGATAGGGCCACCGTCATCATTTGGCAGGAGGCAATTTAAAGATAGGTGTCTGACAGGGCAACCAGGGTTCTGGGGAGCTTTTGTGCAATTCTTGGAATTGCATTCTCTGTGGTAATTTATGAAGCTCAGATTAAAAGTGCCTACTTCTCACTCCAGTTAACTGATCTGTAGCAACAAGCACTTTTCTTTCTTTAAGTTACTAAGACTTGTAAGATGTAGTCCATAAGTTAAGGAGGTATCCCAGGGAGAAAAATAAAAAATCATTTACTTTCAGATTTCTGTAACTTTCTTGGAGAAAATATGTTTCAGAGAAAAAAAAAAAAACATCACAAAATCAGACTCAAAATCAACACTGTTCTTAACTAAGTATTAACATAATGGCTTTATACTTGAATTGTCTAAGAATTTGTAAACTAGCAGACAATCTTGATAAGACAATGTAATAGAATTTTAGTCTTATCTAGAAAGGATGATGAAAACGAAGGTAAGGTACATAACCAGAATAAAACAAGGAGAAAATAGACTATCTTAAACAGTATTCCTTGTGTATAATTATGAAATAGACCAAATTATTAAATTACTATAATCGAAACAATATACTTGACAGCTTTGTTTCTTTTGTCCACTATGATAACCAAGAAGTAAATGGTCACAGGTTTGAGAAAAAACTGTCCTCTGTGTGTACATTTATATACATATATATTATTGAATGGCTATTCACTCCAATATTCCTTTGATACATAGACAATATGTATACTATAAATATACAATATATATACATGTATATCAAAAGACTATTAGAGTGAGTAGTCATTTAATAGTGGTAGAAAAACTTAAAAGACCAAAAGTCACTAACAAGCCAATGGGAAAAAAAAACAGTATTTTTCTTTATTCTCAATTGTATGAATTTCCTTTTCTATTTTCTCAACTGTAACATTTTAGTAAAATTAGGAACTATAAATGTTGCGCTTACTAAGCATCACTTCCTACGTATTTTAAGTGTTGTCTAGGCATTAACTCCTCAAAGCCAGTAAAGTGAGATGGTTATTATCAATATTCTTATTTTACAGAAAAAGAAATGAGGTGACATGTTAGAGACCTGGACCCAAGATCCTAATCTAGTTTCTCAAGTGTCTGAAGCAAAATAAAAATCAAGTAGCTTGATTCCAAAACCTATGCACTACCAAGTATAAAATGTCAAAAACATGCTATTGATATAGTCATATATAAATGAAAATCTTTGGGGGCAAAAAGAAAGTACATCTAGTAGGGTACTTTGCTTATATATAACCAACTCAGTTTCAATTCCTGGCACTCAGTTTGGTCCCGTAAATCCCTTACAGCAGAACTGGGAGCAAGCCCTGAATATGACCAGGTATGGCACAAAAACAAAATAAAAATTAAAGAATTCAATTTTGATTACAATAAATCAGAGTAGTACAGGAATAAAGTATAGCAATATAGAAGGCCAGAGAGTTAGCACAGTGGTAGGGCGTTTGCCTTGCTAACGATCCAGCCGATCCAGGACTGAAGCTGGTTCGAATCCCCAGCATCCCTTATAGTCCTCCAAGCCTGCCAGGAGCAATTTCTGAAAGCAGAGCCAGGAATAATCCCTGAGAGCTGCCAGGTGTGACCAAAAAACAAACAAACAGAAAAAAGGAATATAAAAATACCTTTGAGGCCCTTCTCTTCAAAAATTACCCCCAGGAATATAACTAAGAAACATGCTTTAAGGAGGTCAACTCTCTTTCCCAAGACCGAAAACACAATATAAGCTGTCATTATTTAATATTTCAATCTTTTATATATTTAATCATTTTTATTTCAACTATTTCTTTTGAAAAATTTAGTTGCTATTGCAAAGCCCCAACTACACTAATACGTTTTAGTGAGATAAGTTTTCTGGTTGTCAGTTCCCAGAAAGATAACTGTTTAAAAAGGTCTGTGCTTATCTTGGGGGGGGGGGGGGGTTTCACAGACAAGAGGAGATTCGAAGGTATTACTTCTGGGTGGCCTTAATCATCCAAAGTGGTGTTAACTCAATGATAGCAACTTTTTTTTAATAAAACAGAAAGATAATCATTATTCCTGGATTATTTTATGTATTTTTAACACTTAGGGGCATTGTGAAGGTTTATGCTTAGCAAGTAGGTAGCTAATTCGTTTTACTGAGATGTTTGCTTTGTGGCTATCATTTCAGCTTAGAGTCATTTGAAAAAAGTTTCTAAAAAAGAATTTTCTATTTATTTCATTTTTTTCTTTTTCTGCCTTAAGATTTACACCAATAATTGCCAACAAGTAAACACAGCACAAACTATTAATTCCTAGCAATGTCTGATATACTGATTACAAGTCCTACTTCTCATAGCACCCCTGATGTTTGCAAACCTTAGGTGTTTCATTCTTTAGAATGACTTCAAAATTTCCCCAAAATACCTCTGATTTCACCTTTTAAAAGTATAAATTGGGGTCTGAGGATGTGGTATAGTAGTAGAGCTCATGCTTGCATTAAATTAAATTTCTAACATTGCAAATAAAGAAGAAATGCAAGAAAATAAAAGAAGAAAAACAAGAAAAATAGAAAAAGAAAGGAAAAAATCACTATTGTCCTTTTCTTCACAAATAAGAAACAATCCCTCATTGTAGAGTATTCTCAATATACTTAAAAAGTACTTTCCCCCAAAACCCCAAATAAGCAACCCTACACTTCCTCCCTTTATATCTCAGGTGGAATAGTGCCAGCAAGTCTCTAAATTTCAGAGGACATTGAAAATAAGACATAAATAATGAAATGGAGAATATACTTTTCCTTATCCCCTTAACTCTTAGGGCATTCCAAATGTCGGGGCACAACAAAAATGTAAAGTTCAAGGATAATGCATTTATTTTGATTCTGTACTTTGAAATGCTGGCAGTTTCAATGTCAGGACAGCTTCATGCAACCTACTTTGGCAAAAAATAAAAAATAAAGTATCTCTTTGCATCTCTTACTTCTCCACCCTTTGTGTTTGAGAGTGGGCACTGGGGTAACTATGGGATTTTGACTTTCTCCCTTGCTGTAGAGGAAAAACAACCAATGATGACTACATTTGGCTTTGAATGTCTAGCAATTAATAAATACACTTAGATTTTTGGTAAGTTAACAGATTGATGGTCCACAAGGGTATGCAAACCCTTTATGGTGCTGACGTGCTTGAGGATAAAGTTTGATTTTGTATTGTTTTACGCCTTATGATTGAGTGCATGTATAAGACAGAATTGAGATTCAGAGGATATACTTACTGGAGATCAGGTTTCTGATTTGTAGAAATTCCAGTTATTATTAAGAGCGCTGATTAAATGGTGTTTTCAGTACAAAGGAAGCTAAACTGATTCTCCTCTGAATATGCCAAGTGGAACATATCTGTTTCTGGTGTAAGATGTCTTCGTACCAACATCCCCTACGTTCAGAAACCATCCAGCTTACACCACAACTGAACTGATTAAACACTTTTTTATTCCAAAAGGTCCAGTTAAATTGATGCAATGTTATTTACGGTGAGTTTTCTACATCTCTGAGAAACTCCACTTAAAACTATTATTGACTTTGGTTAATAATAGTCAAAATTATTATTGAGGATGCTTCTATTTGGGATTCACTCTGACAGTCCACATCTTTCTTGCTAGAGCAAACTCAGGTCTCCTGTGCAAAACTATTATCTTCTATCTATTAAAAAATAATAATCAACATACCAATATATAACACTTCCTGCTCTGCAAATTCAGAACAAGTATTTGTCATCATTAATCTCTATGTTGTGTAGTGTCCAGTATAAGTTCATTCATTGAATTTATTTACTTTCCTTAATGCAAATGAGAGACCAATATGTTGGAACCTTCAAAATCCCAAATAACCTACTTTCAGCAAATTAGGATTTTTTTGTGAGAGCACTGAGGTTGCAAGTGACTTCTCTGTCAGCAGATTCAGTTTTTGTTTGTTTTGGGTTTAGCAAGGCTAAGAATGGCACCCGGGGTCTCATACATTCAAGGCAAGTGCTCTACTGCTGAGCTACATTCCCAACTCTTTGCAAACAGACTTTGAAAGTGACTCTACAAATCTCAAGTGGGCCAAATCCCCTTCATAAAGTTTTTGTAAGTTTGTAAGGTGAATAGTTCTATCTTGCCACCTGACTGCCCTCAGGATATTTCTATAGAAACTGGGAAATACTTTGCTAAAGACCCCAAAGCAAATCATTTGGAACAAGAACCAAGTATGTAAGGGTGCTTCTTCTGCAGCTGGTGAAGACACACAAGCTGTCCAGAATTGGAAGACAACAGCAAATGATGGCAAAGATTCAGGCAACTCTTATTATTTCAACTGCTGGAGTCTGTAGACCTTTCCCCCTTGGGCTCTGCTTCTAACACGATTCACTATCCACTTACCAGTCTGGATCTCACTAAATTGGAATCCTTTCAAAGGGAATATTTTCTTTGGTACATCTGGGACAGGTGTCCACATTGAGGCCACTCAACTATCACCAGGGGACTAGGCCTGCTTCCAGAAGGTTGCAATTCATGTCCCAGAGACAATAATCATAACTTTTACCTAACATATAGTACAAAGTAGACAGTATTTGACATGCATTTGAGGCTTACTTCATTTAAGACTTCAAATCATAAGTGTGAAGTGGATATTCTGACCTCCATTTTCCTTATGAGGAAACTGACAGGGAAATTTTGAAGAAATTGTCCAAGATTTCAAATGTTTCATGCAAATTCCCTATGGATATCTCCACATGACTGGCGAAGCCTCTATTATTTCTCTCTGAACTCCAAGGACCTATTCACTATCTGGATATGGACCACTACAAAAGAGTTATGCCTGGTCAAATAGCATCAAAACTTTTCCAGATGGAATCAGTTTAGTAACAGTACTATAGAATTCTCAGAATCACACAGCTTCAATATGTCAAAGGTTTACTAATACGTGGGGAAATCCAAATGGTCAAGTATGCTCATTCCCTGATTATTCTATTCTATTCTACTTTGCTACAAAGAAGTATTAGTCTTTCTTTCTCAATCAGGTCACTATTTCTAAGCAGAAAAAATATTTTACAACTATTTGTTGTGTCGGAGAGATAGCACAGTGGTAGGGTGTTTGCCTTGCATGCAGCTGACTCAGGATGGATATGGATTCAATTCCTGGCATCCCATATGATCCCCCAAGCTTGCCAGGAGCCATTTCTGAACGCAAAGCCAGGAATAACACCTTAGCACTGTCAGGTGTGGCCCCCCAAAAAACAACAAAAAAATTGTTTTCAACAGTTGTTTTATCATATTACTTTATAACATCAACATCTTACAGTCTGTAATGAAATGGGAAAGACTTATGAGATGGTCCTAGTGTGTCTCATGCTGGGAGAAGTAGCCATTCTAGCTGATTATGCGAACCAATCACTGCTAAATGAATTTCTCGTTTGCTCTTAAAAAATGCAAGGCACCCCTCCATTAACAATAGTGCAAACCACAAAATCAAAAAGGAAAAGGTGGGGAGAGAGAGAGAGAGAGAGAGAGAGAGAGAGAGACAGAGACAGAGACAGAGACAGAGACAGAGACAGAGACAGAGAGAAAGAGAGAGAAGAAATTTGCCTGCCCAAAAGCAAGGCAAGGGTGGAAGGGAATCGGAGACATCGTCCATAGTGATGGGAAGGATGCACTGGTGAAGACAGGGTGTACATTTTATGACTCAAACTCAACAATGAACAAATTTGTAACCATGGTGCTTAAATAAAGCAATTAAAAAAAACAAAAACAAAAACCAACAGTGCTTCTCTCCAGAGGCAACAAAGCCCTGGTGGAGAAAACTCCAGACAGAACTCCCATAATTCTCTTAGGTGGGTTAGGGATTATATACAATGATAATCATTTGTTGTTTGTGTTTCTTTGTTATAAATATTTTTATTATTTATTCTATGTAACAGATGATTGTTAGGTTAAGCTGTAAAATTTCTTGAAATAGGCTATAATAGCAGAAAAAATGTTATGATATGGTAATATAGGAAATAAATTTTGTATATCTTTTTCTGCTGATGGTTTTATACTTTTTAATAATATTTTACCCATGTTAATGATGTGTTTTGAAATCTCATTATAGCTTCAATGTGAGTTACCCAGACGTCTAATGGTGCAGAACATGTTTTATATATTACTGCAATTATGTAGTGTCAAGACTCAAAATTCCTTTTTAAGAGAATTTAAATCATGACCAGTACCTTTCAAACGTAAATTTAACTTCCATAGTCTTTAGTAAATGTTATTAAATACAATCAACAAGTCTGTCTTGTCAGATTATTAGCAAAATAGAATATAGGGTTTAATCCCTGGCATTCCATAAGGACCCCCAACCCTGCCAGGAGCAATTTCTGAGCACAGAGCCAGGAGTAAATCCTGAGCACCTCCAGGTGTAGCCCAAAAAGAAACCATCACTTTCAAATAACCAGCTTGCAAAATAAAAATTGAAAAATAAGAACCAACTATTTTTTAACAATTAAACACCCTGAACATTTCTCAAATAATTTTAGGCATTTCAAATAGAGAGCCTATTTTTTTTCTTTTATGTTTACTCTGTTGCAAAAAGTTCTTTCTTTCTTTCTTTTCTCTTCTTTCTTTCTTTCTTTCTTTTCTTCTTTCTTTCTTTTCTTTTTTTCTTTCTTTCTTTCTTTCTTTCTTTCTTTCTTCTTTCTTTCTCTTTCTCTTTCTTCTCTCTCTCTTTCTTTCTTTCTTTCTTTCTTCTTTCTTTCTCTCTTTCTTCTTTCTTTCTTTCTTTCTTTCTTCTTTCTTTCTTCTTTCTCTTTCTTTTTTGCTTTCTTATTTCTTTCTTTTTCTTTCTTTCTTTCTTTTCTTTCTTTCTTTCTTTCTTCTTCTTCTTCTTCTCTTTCTTTCTTTCTTTCTTTCTTTTCTTTCTTTCTTTCTTTCTTTCTCTTTCTTCTTTCTTTCTTTCTTCTTTTCTTTCTTCTTCTTCTTTCTTTCTTTCTTTCTTTCTTTCTTTCTTTTTCTTTTCTTCTCTTTCTTTCTTTCTTCCTTTCTTTCTCTTTCTTTTCTTTTTTTAAACTAATTCACCAAATTTACTAAGAATCTACTTAGCACATTGCTTGGACCTAAGAATAAAAATCTAAGAAAGCAAACAAAGTTTCCCTTAAAGAATCTTACTGTCAATAAGGGCTTAAAATAGATCTTGAGGGCCTAGAGAGAGTGCATGGGTTAAGACACTCACCAGCTCAGATTCAATCCCCCACATTGTAAGTGGATAACCAGCACCAGCAGTCGTGATTCCTGAGCATAAATGAACAGCCCCTGTGTACCACCAAGTGTGGTTCCACACTTCTCCATCAAACAAATAAAACCAACTTGTGCAGGTATAATGATGGTGTAATGGTAAAATATGTTAGAGGAGAGGTAAAATTGTATCCTTAAGAATTTGTAATTCACTTTGGTCAAAATAAAAATTATTATAAAAATATATACAGACAAAAAATATATACAGACATGTAAACTGATGCTATCTTAAGTTTAAAAATTATAATTAGGTCTTAAAAGTTAAAATGTTATATAACTAAAACAAAAATAGACTAAAGGAATCATTTTACATTAAACTCTTTATTTAGTATTAGCTTCTCAGTGGCAAGCTTAATTTCAGGTCACAATTTATGTTAAGTTGTAACTAAGTTGAAAAATCAAATTGAATGTTTATTGATTTTATAACACTCCTGCCCTGATACCATTTTCAGTTTCCTTTCTTCCTCTTCCTATTTGCCCAGAACCCTTAAGAGAGAAGGTAAGACCAAAAGGAACATCTATTATACTTTCAGATCTGTTCCCTACACCCCTTACCCTGTCCCAACCTTCCAGATTTGGTAAGCTGTTGGAGTATAGTAAGCAGAAAGGGATCTTTCTCACATCATTCTCTTGAAATCTCACCATATTGAACTTTATCCAAAGAGAAAGTTCTAGCACCTTTCAAAATGAACTGATGGGGCTGCTATTCTCACCGTAAAATATTTTTTCAAAAGATACTATTCATTTTGTATCTTGGACTGTTAGAAAAAAGACTTTATGTCACAAAGAAATATTAAAAATATTGAGGGGCCGAAGAGATAGCATGGAGGTAAGGCGTTTGCCTTTCATGCAAGATGTCATCGGTTCAAATCCCGGCGTCCCACATGGTCCCCCATGCCTGCCAGGAGCAATTTCTGAGCATGAAGCCAGGAATAACCCCTGAGCACTGCCGGGTGTGGCCCAAAAACCACACACACAAAAAATATTGAGGTTGTAAAAAGGATATTCCTTGATACCATAAAGAAATATTGAGATAGTACAAGTGGTAAAGGGATTGCCTTGTACACAGCTGACACCAGTTCTATTCCTAGGACTGCAAATGGCTGTCAGGAGTGATCCCTGAACACAGCCACATATGATCTTCCACACCCCACCAAAAAATATTGACTGTAATATTGTGCAGTGTGACCATTACTACAAAAGAAATTCACTTCTCTTTTAATTTACTTAATAAACTTTTATTACACGTGTGTGTGTGTTCTTGCTGTGCTATGCTATGTGGAAGGGACTGGAGAGGTAAAGGCAGCCCTAAACTTTCTATTTTCTCTAGTATTTCATCTTCTAGTAGATCTGCAGACATAAAATGGAGTATTTAAGGAAAGTAGCCTGAGTGCTTTTGAGTTATGAGGGGTCAGAATAAAAGGAAAATAGTCACAGCTCTGACAAAATGAGAGGCCAGTGAGAAAGGATTTCATTGTGGCAATTTTTAAGCTAGTGTGCAAATGGGTCAAACTTACAACACTTTTATTTTACTGCTGTTCCTTGTCACAGGTATTTTGAGTTAATTTGGCAGGGGAGGTAGGAGATCTATCTGGTTTGGGTTTGTGTGTGTGTGTGTGTGTGTGTGTGTGTGTGTGTGTGTGTTTACATAAATAACTTGCACTTCACATTGAATGTGAGAATTCAGTTTCCATTCTTGAGAATATTTCTTCAAAATGTTGTACATTAATGATTTTGCGCATTAGCAAGATATTTGAGGCACACGCATATAGTTAGATTTCTCCCTCTCTATTCTCTAGCTTTTGTTTTTACCTTTGAACCAGTTCTACATTTAAAGCAAACATTTCCTTAAATCCAATGGCAACGTGATTTTGTTTTGTTTTGTTTTGTTTTTTATCAATTTTTAGTATGGAACCTTGTCAAAAATCTTGTAAAAGTCTAAATAAATTAGGTACACTGATTCTTTAGTCCAAATGCCTATTTACCCCCTCGAAGATCTTTACTTGGGAAAAACTGGCAAAAGTTATAATTCAGTGCATAGCAATTCCATCACTAGCTTGTCTCCTTTCTATTCTTAGATTGAAGGGAGAAAAAGTCCCAAGGTTTTTCTTGGTCTATTTGTATCTTTCTTAATGGTGCATTATTTTAATGAGATAAAATCAAAACCATAAGTATTTTTAACATCTCAATTTCTTACAGCGAAGCATGTAATAGAATTTTGATAATGGTTTGAAAGTGACTATCTTCCTTCCAAAATATGTTAATTCAACTATCCAAAAATGCCAATGTAGAGCACAATCATACGTGTGTAGATTTTGTATTTGCAAATAAAGATGCAGATTATCTGAAGGCATACTTAGGTATTCAATTAAATATGATGAGATACACTATTTTTCAGTCCAAAATCATGAGCATGGATAAGTCATGTAGGAAATATAATTTTAAATTCTAAAATAAAATTCATTCAGATCTGAACTACTTTATCATCCATATGTCAATGTTTGTTTATTTATGAATACATATGATTGCCTGAGAACTCTTCATATAAACTAAGATTTCATTGTTGCTTTTTATTTCTAAAAATTACATTTACATTTATGAGTGATTATTTTTCTTGTGCTATTTTTAATGCTGCATTTTTATTATGGCAGGAAAAGGACATGCCTTGATTTTTTGGAGCAATGTGTTTGTTATTACTCATGAAGAGAGTTTTATGTCATGATCTTTGGCTCTATTCTGTCCTCTTCTAAGCATAAGTAAATTTATGAAAATAGTACATGTTCAACCCCATTTGTATTTCTTTAATGAAACATTCTTTCCTATCTATGTTCATCAATGTTTATCTAAAGTCACATCCCATTATGTAAAAGAGGGAAGTAGTTGGCTTATTTTCAAAGAATTGTTTGACACGTAAAGGATTAGAGAAAATTTGATTTATGATCTGTAATATGATCCAAAAGTGTAGAAATGAACAATAATCTAAGATTTAAATTGAACTACTGATATAAGAATTCAGATAATTTCCTTCGGTGATTTTAAATGTTTCCTTATCAAAAACAATCTAGAACTATATTTATTTGTGTAATTTATAGATTATGACATCAATATATTAAAATAATAAAGATATCTGACAAATATGTATCAAGGTTTATTAGGTCTTATTCCCATCATGTTTTGATTATTACCTTTATGTTTTACTTATGAAAATAAAAGAATAATATTCCAAGAAAAAACATAATAATAATTCAAAGACATTAAAATGCCTTTTTGAGAATGACAATAATAACAAACCAAATACTTTCTTTAAAATAAACATATACATGTTGGACACACAAAAAAAATTCTTTGATAGCAAAGATTATATATCACCTTAATTTATATATTTAGAATGATAGTATAATGATATTTGGGAAAAATTCCAAGAGTTAATTGTAAAATACAAGCAGATAGGAGACACTTAAATAATTTTATTAGGCTTTTCCCCAAAAAAATGCTTTCTCAACCTTACTAAATCATGCCTGAGCACACAATGTACGTTGTATTCTTCCCCATGGGTCTAAATATTAATATCAATATAATATTGTAAAAATGGGGAAGGGGCCCAAGGAAAAATTACTACAAAAGAAATGTCAAAATAGTAAATATATATATATAATTATTATATTTGATATTCAAAACCCAGACACCCTACTCACATATATATAATGTTCAATTTTTAACTTGCCTTTTGGTGATATTTTCATCATTCAGGGGAAAATGTTTTACACATTAATATATACTGAAAATGCACTCATTCCTGGAATGAATATGGTTCAAAGGAGTAGAATACATGCCTGTCACATATGAGGACCTGAGTTTGATCCCTGGCATGCCTCCTTTTGTCCCATCATGTATATCCTGTTTATATCCTGGTTTATCCTGAGTACCTACATGTATTGCAGTGCCAATATTAGCACTGGACCACTAGCATGACCTCTAGTCTTATTTAAAAGAAAAAAAGAAAGAGTAAGGGCAGGGCCACAGCAATAATACTGCCCCTAGGGCACTTACCTTGCATGCTGAATTAATTGGGTTTGATTACCTGCAACCCATATGGTTCCCTAAGCACTACAAGGAGTAATTCCTGAGCACAGAGCTAGGAGTAACCTTGAATATGGTTGGCTGTGACCAAAATAAAAGGGTGAGGACTATATCCACTCTTATTAATAAAAAGTTTAGGACAAATAATCATAATCAATAGTTTCTACTTACTTTGTGTCAAATGTAGAGGTCAGCTTAACATCTCAACAGGAAATGTTAAAATGAAACCCAGGCAGTCAGATTTTGACTAGTTCCTTCTCATAGTTCTAGTTACATTTACTCTCTAGATGAAGATAAACAGATTACCAGGAAATCAATCTTTCTTTAGAGATTCTCAGTGAGTCATGGAGACAGTTGGAAAAACACACAATGATGGCAACAAACTAGTGATTGAATAAAAATGGTACAAGGATCGAGGGGATATACCAACTACATTTGTACCTGGAAAGGTCAAGCAAAAAGTAGTTATAAAGCAAAATAACAACTCAGGCAGATGGGAATTCCCCAAGCCAGCATGATTTATAGAAGAAATCAAATAGAGAGGAATTCTAGAAGAAAGAAAAGCTCCCCTAGAGCTGAAAAGATTTGTGAGATATTTTTATGGACCATGTTATGTCTTAAGTATACGTGTTTGGGGAGAAAAATAAAGGGAGTTGTTTGAAAGGGTAGACAGACTGTAGTTCTTAATAGGGATAAATTTTGGCAATTAGAGCTACTGACGATGCTAAAGAAAGAAATAACCAGAGTTGTCACTTTTAGATGCAAAGTTTTGACAGCTGTGTGTGGAGAGAATGGATGGGGTGCATTAGAAATTGTAAGCAGGCTACTGTAGTCCTGGCAGCAAGGTCAAATAGGAGGCCTAAACAAAGCAATGAGGTGATAATGCACAGGAGGAACAGCATGAATGAAAGAGCTTATGAGAGCAGAGTTAGCAAAAACAATGCTAGAAATGCTCCAGAAATTATATATATATATATATATATATATATACTTATATATATATATAAGTATATATATATATACTTAAAATAAGAAATATAAATGAATAAGCGAAAAGTAGCATAAGTAATAAAGGTAGAAAATACAGGAAAAAGGACAAGGTTTGTGGAGTCACTAAAGAGTCAAGGCTAGCAGGACATGACAAAGTAGACTATCTGCACTGTGGCACTAAGTAATTTTAACAAGCCCCGTTTGTCACAATTAAAAAATAAAATGGGAAAATCAATTTCCAAAAAGAACGTGGTTTTAGTCAAGAATTAAAAGGTCTTTTCATTCTATACACTTTTATAAATTGACTCTTGTCGCCACAGAATCATAAATTGAAACCCTATATAATCCGAGTGTATCAGCATCTGACTGTAGGTAGGTATAATTCTAAAGAAGTGATTAAGATAAAATGGGCCAGTTGGGTGGTCTCTAATTTAATCTGATATTTCTCTTACAATCTTATGAAAAGAAAAACTTGAACATGAACAGAGGGATACATGAAAAGACCCTGTGAGAACATGTCAGGGGAACAACCCGCAAACCCACGGGGGAAGGGGGACAGGGAAGAATCAAAGCTGCTGTCTCCTTGACTCTGGATTTCAGTTTCCAGTATAAAAAATTAATTTCTGTTGTTTAGTCATTCTACTTGGTGGTATTATTTTATGGTAGCACTAGAAACGGTCATGTGCTTTTGGAAGAGATGAGTGCACACCTACCTGTCCTTTCCAGCTTTTTTCCTGGCTTTGTTCTCAAGGATCACTCTTAGAGAGCCATGTTCAGAGAGCTCAGGATTCAAACTCTGGTCAGACCACATACAAGGTAAATGCCTTAACCCCTGGATGAGTTTTTACAAGAACCAATCCCAAATATGTTGAAAACACACGCGACACTTGTTCTTCAGGATGAATTTGCTTAGCTTTATTCTGTCTACCAAATAAGTTCTACGGAGAACAGCAAAAATGAGCTTTTTTTGTTTTGTTAATATTCTAGATTTCTTTTAGGGAACTGCCTCAAAGTAATTTTACTGTGGCTGACTAGTCAGATAATAGTGGGAATCATATTTCCTATGAATGTATTATTCTATACTGGCAATGTGTTATTCCAATGGCAATGGAAAAATCCCTCTGCCATTTCATAATTTCTTACTAAAGAAATTATGTAATTGTATCTTCACAGAATTCTATAAAACCTCCTGCATGAGCATTTACATTTTCATCTGTACCTCTGTGATGAAAGGATATACAGATTTCTGTTCAGTAAAATACCTAGTGAAACTGATTTTAAAAAAAACCTGCCCCGAATTAATTACTGTTTGATATCCATAGATTTAAATTTTGTATTTCAGATTTAAATTTTAAGTGATCTCCTTTAACTATTAGTATCTGAATACATTTTAGATGTCTTTTTACTAGATCATATTAACAATGACCTCTCGACCACTTTGATGATTATATTCTTATGTGTAATTTATAGCGATATTTGTTTAAAATTTGTAATTAATTTATCAATTAAGTACATCTTACTTAGTGCTGAGGAAATAGACAAACATGAGCTCTATCCCATATGTTCTTATAGCTCGGATAGGGTAGAATAAACGTTCAATTATTTAAAGACATTAAAGAGATACTTGAGCTCAGTTATCCTAATTCCACCCATTTTTTGACAGAAAAAATACTTGTTCACAACATCTTTAGTCTAATTTCAAACATGCCACTCATAAATAACGAAAAGAACTATTTAAACATACATCTGAGCTGAAGTAAAGAAGTGTGTTTCTGACTATATTTGTAAATTCTGTTTTACAGTGCGGCTTTATCACTAGAGATTCAAAATGTCACTGTTGTCAGAAATTGTTATCTCTTTAGGGACTATATGTTGTTCCTCAATCTTCTTAGTTTGAAATGTAAATCTCCAATACTTCAGAATGGGACTATATCTGAAGATAAGGCCTGTAGAGGGGTGATTAAAACAAGACTATAGGTTGAATCCTAATCTAACCTCATTGATATTCTTCTAAGAAAAAATTTAGACCCAAAAAAGAGATGCAGAGAAGGAAGAACCAGAGTTACACCTATGTAAAAGAGGTAACCAGCAAACTACTTTGACTTGGGACTACTAACTTTTAGAACAGAGAAAAAAATACATTTATTATGAAATATATCTGTTGTTTGTTACTTAGCTAATATTGCTAAAAAATGTTTTTAAGCCGTCGATCTATGATTTGTATTTCACTGTGGTAGCCTGAGTTAACAAGATAAGCTCCATCTAAAATTCAATTTGCTAGTCCAATCATTCTAGATTAATTTGAGCATTCTTACACATTAGGTATTCAAATTATTCAAGTCAATTTGTTTTTTGCACTCTGTAAGTAAAAATGACCACTGTACACTTTCTTATATGTTTGCTCTTTAAACAATAAACTTGCAGAGTGTAAAAAGGGTTGCACCAGATATCCTTATCACAACACAATTATAATTTATAATATATCAGTTCCTTTCATTGTGGCCCTTCGCTTCAATACTTAACAAAGGTTCATGCAACAATCTTCCCTTCAGTCTTTTCAATGAACCATAGACATTTCTGGCACTGATCTGAGCAGAACAGAGCAAACTTTCTTGAATTAATAAAATTAAGTCTGTCAGATTTAGGCCAGTTGGGTATTAAATTCAAACTAGACCAAATACTGGCTGAACATAGTTGTAGCTTGTATAGATCAGATTTGGCATAAAATTCAGTCTGTGATGTCATGTAAATTGTCCAAGAGATACTGCTTCAAATTTTTTGTGGTTTATTTTTAAAGTGATATATATCATACAGAAAAATAAAGCTTAACTTAATGTGAAAATAACTACTTAGAAGAACAATAGAATGCGAATGTAAGTTGAGCATTCATTAAGAAAACTGGCATGTGATTTTGAATAACAATTCAAGATTTCATTGTTTCCATTTGGTTTAAGCAGAAAAGAGACCAGTAAAATGCTACCTCTGCTTGTGAGAATTAAAAACAATTTTTCTTCTGGAATGGGCACCTTTTATTCTCATGAATAAGTATAAAATTTCCATCACATTATTCCTAATGGGGGAAAAAAATAAATGGAGCCATGCCTGCCCAAAGTGACTTTTTCAAAATAAGCTCAATTATCTTAACATTGCTAAAATTTGTGTGACTTTTTTGTGACAAATTAAGTATTAGTTTTACACAACAATTCTATATCATAGTCAACTTTTTAATAAATTACGATTCTATCAACTACTCTTTTGCCAAAACCAAAAAATAAAATTATAAGTGTTATATCCATTGATTTTAATACATATACCATAAAGAGACTTTTGTAATTTTAGTTTAGAGGGGATAAACTTCTAAAATGAAAAGTATAGAGAAAAATTTGACTAAAATTTAATACAAATAATTACTTTATAATGACATCAGTAAGCTACTATTCTCATTTTTACCATTTAATGAATACAAAATTTACATGAAATTGTTACTTTTAGTTTCGTTAATTATCAATAAGATGACAAAGGCATTAAAATAATTAATTTTTAAAACCCAGTTAAATAATAGAAACATCTATTAGCAAAATATATTCTATTGTTGGGTCTGTTGAGTCAAAGTGATAGTTTAGCCAGACTTGACTTACATTGCAGCATCCTGAACTCAATTCCCAGAACCCCTTTAGATCTGGAGCCCCTAGGATTAATTCCTAAGCAGAGAGCCAGGAGTAAGCCCTGAGCCCTGCCAGGTGTGTGTGGCAAAAAGAAAAGAAAATTACATAGCTTTCCTGTTTCTAATTCGAAATACTATGGTATGCAATACTATTAACAATAGTTTCATGCATACATCATTCTAATCTAGTACACCATTAGCTCATTTATTCCAGAAGTAATTTTAGCATGCCTATTATCTGTTATACAGTGTGATTCAATATCATACATAATCACTGATCACACAAAACTTGCAGTTTAATAAAAAAGATAAAGATGATTTAATTAAGCCCAAATATAAAATAGATCAACTTTGATGCCCTGGGATAATTTGAAAACTACTGAAATATAATCTCTCACTTAACCCTTTTGATATTTGTGATTTCATTGCTATATTAAACTCCATTTTTGGGGGGGGGGCCACACCCGGCGGTACTCAGGGGTTACTCCTGGCTGTCTGCTCAGAAATAGCTCCTGGTAGGCACGGGGGACCATATGGGACACCGGGATTCGAACCAACCACCTTTGGTCCTGGATCGGCTGCTTTCAAGCAAACACTGCTGTGCTATCTCTCCAGGCCCATTAAACTCCATTTTACTAATAAATAGTGAGACCCAAAGGAATGAAATTATAGCACAAGGCCCAATAGCCTTCATTCAAACAGGGTTGGGATGAATTTTAGTATTCTGGTTCCAGACTAGATTTTTGACTACTTGAATGCACAAACATTTCAAATATATACTGAAAATTGTGATGAATGATGCAAAGTAAAAGAGCATCTGCAACAAAATTCATGCAAGAAGCCAAATTTTACTTGAGTTTGTCAAGGGAAGTATTCCTAAAGCGTTGATTTTACTCTGAGATTTGAAGGACAACTAAAGATTGGGAGAAGACAACTAGGGAGCTGGGAGAAGGCTAATATTTCCAGCATCATCAAATAGTATGGCACAAGTTCTTTTTATTAAAACCCAGAGGAGATAGTTATTTAGCACAACCTTTTCCCAATAACTGAACTACAAAAGAGCCAAGATGCAATTTGCACGTTTTAGATTCTATCTCAAGTAGATATTGAAGCTCTGGGAGAAAAGGATGATTAAGAACAACTGAAAATGCTTTAAAAGATGACAGATTACAACTTGCACTCTGTGGAATTCTGAGCTTTGATTCTTTTATCTTAATTTTCTTATGTAATTTGGTTTATAATATAATTAGATTATAATTCCACAAGTTTTTGGTTCATGTTCAGCTTCATCTCTCTACATCTAAATCTGCTACACCATCACCATTATTAAAAGTTGCCATCCCCCACCATCCATCCATCCTCTATCCATTCTACTCTACACCCACTGTCCCTTTCCTCTAGTAACCACTCTTTGTTGTCAGACTTTTAGGATTTGTCTTTGTTTGATTTGAATATAATTATATGGTGCTGGTCTCTTTCTCCATCTGATTTATTTTGTTCAGCATTAATCTCCAATAACTTTCTGACACATAAAAATATTAGTGGCAAAAACGATTGTTTGCAAGTGCATTTCCACCAAAAAACTCACTTGAACCAAATTTTATTCCACCAAACTGTATGTTTTTAATTTTGTATTTGTAGACAATAAGGGATGCCAGGCTAAGGGATCAGTGAGACAAAAATGAAAAGTATAAAACACCACAGCTTGTTCTTAGAACTGCAAAGAATTAGGATTTGGCAGAGGTATATGGTGAGGCTGAGGCAGAAGATAAGGTTGAACTGGGAAGCAAAAACCAGATTGTGGAGGAAATTGGTGTTTTACAAAGAATGTTATTCTTAAGGTGATAGAAAAGTTTCAAGAAGGGATTTTCATTTCAGAAGCTCTTTCAGAGCTCAGAAGCCAAAAGAAACATGAGAACTCCTCCCTCCAAGTGAATTTGGACTGTCCAACATAGTAGAATTTACAATTTTCTGTTAACTGTAAAAACAATAATTGTGTATTTGGTATTGCTGGCAAAATGAAGTATGAGGAGAAAAAAGATTAAAATCAAGTGACTTCAGCTTTGATATCAAGTATTTGGGGGAAAGATAATCTTTGCTCTAGTGACAGCAAAGACCACGGTGAAAGTATGTCAAAGTACCCAGCTCATGCCTGAAATATAATAGATACTCCATAAATGTTATAGCACTTCATTTTATAAGTTCTATTACCAACTATGTCCCAAAATGTAGTATTACTTACACTTTCTATTCAGAGACAACTGACATTACGAAAGGTCAAAGCAATAAATCCAAGGGGAGACATTTTCATTTATTTCATATTGTGAAATTTACAAGCCTTCATGGCACTGACTATTTATGTGTAATAATAATAGGGCAAGAGTTACCATTTAAACCCATTTATTAACTAGTTTTTCTTCTGCAGACATAGGACCAACTCCTATATGCTCTTCTAGATATCAAGATAATTACTCAATATCATTTTAGAGGAAATATTCTGGTAATGGTGTTCTCTGAACTGAATACCTATGCTTAAAATTTGACTCTAGGTTCCATGTAAGTAGAAATAAAGTGGGAGGCTATGAAATCATAAAAGGGACTATGTATTCAAATAGTTATTGATGCAGAAAAAAGTTTATCAAATGAATAACAAAATGTATACTTCCTAAGTTATGATAAAATAAATTGTAAGGAAAAGGTTACTTTAGGTGATGTGATAGCAACTATTAAATGTTCCTCAACACCTGTTTTCCCATCTTCATAATATAATAAACTTTTAAAATTTAGGTAACCATCAGAGTGGCCTACACAATTAGGCTCAAGCCAAGATATTATGTGAAGAGTTATCTGTGCAACTTCTAGGATATTTCCTCCAAGGAAAGGGATGTGTGTCTTCTCCTACTTCCTCCATCATACTTTCCAGAAGTCAGATGTAATGTAGTGCCATGTTTGAACAATGAAGATGACAGTACTAATGATAGAGAATAAAGGGAAATAAAACAAAAGTATCTTTTCTTTTTTTTTTTTTTTTTTTTGGTTTTTGGGCCATACCCGGTGTTGCTCAGGGGTTACTCCTGGCTGTCTGCTCAGAAATAGCTCCTGGCAGGCACGGGGGACCATATGGGACACTGGGATTCGAACCAACCACCTTTGATCCTGGATCTGCTGCTTTCAAGGCAAATGCCACTGTGCTATCTCTCTGGGCCCCAAACAAAAGTATCCTAACCGAGCTCTGGAGCTGTGAAAGCCTTGTCAGTCCTTTATATTGCTAAGTATAAAAACAAAACAATCAGTGCTAGCACAGATGTAGAAATAAATGGATGCATATTCGCTGCTGGTGGGAATGTCAACTAGTCTAGCCTTTTTGGAAAACAATATAGGCTTTTCTTAGAAAAATAAAACCTAGAAATTGAGTTTTTATTCCACTTAGGATACTACTCCTAAGAATATACCTTAAGGACTCAAAAGCACATGTAAAAAAGGCATTTTCACTGCTATGTTCATTGAAGCACTATTTACAATAGCCAGAATCTAGAAACAACCCATTTGCCCAAGAGTGGATAAAGAAACTGCTGTACATCCACACACTGCAACACTAGGCAGCTGTTGGGAAAAAATTAAGCCATGAAATTTGCTTATACATGGATATATATGGAGTATCATGCTGAGTGAAATGAGACAGAAGAACAGAGATAGAATGATTACATTCATCTGAGGCACATTTAAAAAATCATAATATGTAGAACAATATCTAAGGAAAAGATAAATGATGGGGTAGTAAAGTTAAGACAAAAAAGGGACAACTGTGACAATAATGTAATGATCACTCTGGACAAGAAGAAGAATTGGGAACTGAGAGAGAATAAAGTGATGTACATGATACTACTTCAGTAACAGTGGTTCAAACCATGGTGCCATAAAGTAAAGACAGAAAGTGTCTGCCACAGAAGCAGGCTGGTTGTAGAGATGGGAGAGTAACTAGGGAAATTGGTGGTATGAAATGATTACTGGTAAAGAGCTGTGTGTTGGAACATTGTATGTCTAAAACACAACTATCAATAAACTCTGTATCTCATAGTGGCTTAATAAAAAAAACTAGAAGACAAAAATAACAAATATTAAGCTTCTATCTTGCACAAGTCATTGTTTTTCAGGTTCCCTATTATATATACCACTGGACCCAAATGATCTTAAAATCTGGTGGTGGGACACAATAACTGTGTACATCAATATCATTAAAACTGTTGTTAACCATATTATCTAAACTATAATTGCATTAAAAATTTTATGCTAAGTGGTATATTTGGGGAACTCAGTGACTTCTTCCACTTCTATGTCCATTATTAGAAATTTGTATTTGAGAGCCAGAGCAAGATTACAAGCAAGTAGATAACTTGCCTTGCACAACACTAACCTCAGTTTGTCTAAACTCCATATCTAAGAGACTAACTAGGCCAATGGTGGGAAACCTTTTTTTCAACTGAGCCAAATCTCGCCAAAATCATGACTGAAATTTATTTTGAGAGCCACATTTTTAAAACTGAAAATACATAGGATGGTACACTGTTTTAATTTCAATAATTTTTTATTGAGCATATTCTGCATGCAAGTATCCACATAGGTCGGGAGGATACAAAGAACACAACTAATAAAACATAAACTTTAGAACGATATTATTTATCAATAACATTAAATTTCATAAAATTTGCCTTACAACGTAAAGAAAATTACATCCTGATAATGACTGACAAAGTCACAAACACTAATGTGAACATTGGCCTTGCATTTCCTTGGATAGTTTGAGTAAGTCAGGTTTATATGTTGTTGTTTTTAATTTTAGGCATGATTCCAGGTTCTCATCGATGAGATGATTTCTGAATTTTCTCTTGATAAGATTCATGCTTGAAAATGATTGTTCGCATAGATTTATAGGCCCGAACTAGGAAAGAACAGCAAACACTAGCTTTTTTAGTTGATTATATGAGCCAGGAATACTATTCCAGGTGTTAAAAATCAATATATCTTCCTTCTCCAGGTCTTTCAAAGCAAACCACTTGTGCTGTGAACTAAGTTCACATTTGTGTTTCTCCAATCTTTCTAAATTAGCACAAAGACGTTCAAATTTCAATCTCTACAGTTCTTTGTTTTTCAAATCCAGCAATTGCGTTTCAAAGTTGCCAATGTTGATATTAAAGGGAGAAAAATTTAATTCTGTTATAATGGCATCCAGAGGATTTTTTGTTTTGTTTTGTTTTGTTTTTAACAAAGGCCAACATTGTGCTTTGCTGTTTCTGAAATCCTGAAACCTCTTGAGAAAAGCTTCCCTCGTATTTAAAAGTGCTGTTTTAAAATAGGTAATGTCAATATCAGAATTATTTTCTTGGCGATGTTTCAGCAGGCTTGGAAAGTGAATCAAAGTTTCTCTGTCAAAATCTTGAGCAAAAACAGATTATTTGTTTTTAAACAAAATAACTTCTTCTAACATAGGAAAAAATGTGTTTCCTTTCCCCTGTAGTTTATGATTAAGCTGATTTAGAGGTGAAGTAACATCCACCATGAAATACAGTTTTTGAATCCACTAATCGTTTGTAAATTCTGGGTAGTGAACACCCTTCTTGAGGAAAAATGCTTTGATTTCTGATAATAAGGAAGCAAAACATTTCAAAACGTTTCCTCTTGATAACCAATGTACCTTGTTATGCAGCAGAGATCTGTGTACTCACTCTCCATTTCAACTAAAAATCCTTTAAACTGGCGATGATGAAGAGTTTTAGCTACAATGGAGTTGATCATTTTAATCACCAATTCCATAACTTTGTATTTCCAAGTTCCAGAGGCATAGAGTTCATATTCATTCCTTCCATTTTCCCCCTCCAACCCTTCCTTTTTCTGTGACAGAAATTGAGTACCCAGAGGCAGGCAGGCCAAGCCATTGCTACACCTACCAGATGGCATGCTGCTGATTTAGGAGGCGAACTCTTCTTCTGAGGTCAGCAGACAGAAAGAGGATGCTGCCTCAACGCCACAGAGCCACACAGAAAGTCATGCCCCCCCCCCATACCACATGACCCGACTGGAGCTGTGTGTTGCCAGCCACTGGGGCTGCACACGGGACGCGCACTGACAGAGGCTAGGAGCAGAGTCCTGACACCTGGAGTGGCCGCTCAGCACACAGAAGAGCCGCATTAAAAAGTGTGAAGAGCCGCATGTGGCTCGCAGTGGCTTGCCAACCACTGAACTAGGTGGTTGGCCATTTTCGGGACATCAGAGTTGCCATCTTCATTCTCTATGCATAGTGTTGGCCTGCGTTGTTTCCCCATTGTCACACTTATACTGTGGATTTTTCTATTGTCCTGGTGGTATATTCATCAGCTAAGTGGTCCTCAAACTATGGCCCGTGGGGCCACATATTGTATTTGTATCTGTTTTGTTTCTTCATTGCAAAATAAGATATATGCAGTGTGCATAAGAATTCGTTCCTAAGTTTTGTTTTTACTAGAGTCAGACCCTCCAATGGTCTGAGGGACAGTGAACTGGCCCCCTGTTTAAAAAGTTTGAGGACCCCTCAGCTTTGAAGTGAAGTGGAGAGGCCCAGCTCTCCTAGCTCCACTCTTTGTGGGCGGGATGACTTACCTCCGAGAGGATGAGCCCTCAGGGAAGGATGCCAAAGAGGATCAAAGTTCCCAGGCCGAAGCAAGCAGAGAAAAGGCCCAAGGTGTCTGCTGTGCTTTAGAGACACAGCAGAAGTCAGCTAGTTCCACAGTCTCTGGTCAGGATGTCTCCAACTAAGCTCAGTTTGATCTCTGGCACCTCATATGGTCCCCTGAGCCTTGCCAAAGTTAAACAGAAATAGATCAATTTCTGAGCACTATTAGATGTGGACTATGTCATTATCTATTTAAACTCAAGAATGTCCTTTCTTCGGAGAAAATGGAAGCCTGAGAAGCAGCCATTGGAAATTAGAAAATAAGATCCACCATTAAGTGAGCAAGATCTGTTGGAAATAAGCTGTTGGAAGTAAGCTGAAGTTCATTGAGACAGTTCTCTTGAAAAAAAAAAATGGAATGTAATTTTACCCAAAAGACTCTTCTTTGTGTGACAAAACAAAATATGCACACTATATACATCACATTATATTTTGTTTTTCAAAATATAAATATTCCTTCTTCCTTCCCTCCTTTCTTTCTTCTTTTTCCTTCCTCCCTCCCTTCCTTCCTTCCTTCCTTTCTTCCTTTTCTTCCTTCTTTTTTCCCTCCCACTTACTATCTATTTTTTTTTCTTCCTCTGGTTCCAAATCTGTGTTTCATGACTTTGTGAACTAAGTTGACTAATTTTAAAAAAGATTTCATATCACAGCAAAAAATTTTAAATAAGCTACCCTTAAGAACAGGATTCATATCTAATTTTCCAGGTGACATATAACTTTATTTTTTTGGTTTTGGGGTCACACCAGGCAGCACTCAGGGGTTACTCCTGACTCTATGCTCAGAAATTGCTCCTGGCAGGCTCAGGGACCATATGGGATGCCGGGATTCGAACCACTGTCCTTCTGCATGCAAGGCAAATGCCTTATCTCCATGCTATCTTCTGGCCCTGACATATGACTTTTTTAATATAGCCTGTTAATACCACTCAAGCTTCTTCTCTAGTTCTTATATACACTGAAATGTTTTAGTGTAGATGAATCTCAGTTGCATAGTGAAATTTCTAACTATAGAGCATTATGATGGCTATTTAAAGTGCATGAAATTTGAAAATTTTAATTTTTGCCAGCAGTGTGTGTCATAATGGTGATGTGAGTATAAGATGATGTTGTACAATAGAACTAAACATTTTTAAATACACATTGATATAATGCTAATATATTTTCAACAATATGGTTAATAATTAAAGATTATTTTGTTTTTGTTTGGGGGAAAGCATATCCTTTTGTGCCCAGGGCTTGCTTCTGTCTCTATGCTGAAGGATCTCTTCTGGTGGATTCAGGGACTTCTTTTATGATTAAGGATTGAACCTGGGTCTACATCATGCAAAACAAGGTCTTACTTACTGTACTATCTCTCTAAATCCTTTATTGCACATTTTCTAAAGGGAATTTATGTTTGTTTGTTTGTTTGTTTGTTTGTTTGTTTTGAGGTCACACCCTGACAGTGCTCAGGGCTTATTCTGGCTCTGAGTTCAGAAATCACCCCTGGTGTGGATTGGGGAATCCCATGGAATTCTGGGAATAAAACCCAGGGCAGCTTATTCAAAACAAATGGCCTACCTGGTGTACTGTTTCTCCATCCCCTTTATGGGAAATTTTTAAACTTTATTTAAATAAAATGCATCACATAGATGGCATAGTTGTTTCCAGATAAGTAAAAGCAAAGTTACTGGAAAAAAATTTAAAAAAGGAAGATAACAAAGTTTAAAAATGAAAGAAAAAAAGAAAAAGTACAATAGCAAGCACATTGTGAAAATTAGGGTATCTCCAATAAAGACATGAATACAATGGCAGGTTTATTAAGCTCTTGTTGTTAGCTCGCCATTTTTTTAATAATGTGTCCTATAGGGATGACAGAATCAAGTAAGTTGTCCAAAAATTCAAAGCATTATTACTGATACTATTACTTTTAAGGGCATATCCTCAGCTGCCATGCCTCCAGGAAGAAGGGTGGGAGGGTTCCCAAACTCACTCCAAATTGGTAATATCAGATCAAAAAACTGCGTACCTGAAGTTTGGTCAGATTAGTGTTCCCAGTGGGAATCATAGAGGGTCAGTGATGAGGCAGTGCCACTGGAAAAATGGTGATTCTGGGTGATCATGGCGTTGGCAGGGCAGAGGCTTGGCATACCCTTTCCTCTTGAGATGGCCAGTTTTCTGCTACATGGGCTAGTGTACCAATGATCTTTCATGGCTTGGTTTACATCCCTTTCAATAAAAGAGTGAGTCTGGAACTGACCTGGTTTGAACATGGCAACTGTATTTGTGAGCCTGGTTACAGATGCCAGGCTTCCTGTAAAAAGAAAGATAAGTTGCACACCCACCCCAAAAAACCTTGGTGGTAGCAGCCCCCAAACCGATATACCTGAAGTTTAATCAAGTTGGCATCTCAGAAAGGAATAGTAGAGGGTCAGTGAAAAGGCAGGGCCATTGGGAAAATGGTTATTCTGAGTGATGGAGCATTTCTATAGCAATTTTTAGTTCAGAGAAGGTCTTAACTGTTTTACAGACTTCAAACATAATTTTAAATATATGGCTCATACTTGCATCATCTTCATTTTGGATTTATTTTCTTTATAAAAGTGTTGCACCTACAAATACCTACATCCATTTTAAACTCCAATTTATCTCCCCCAAACTTTTTACTCTGTTTAAGGTAAGTCAAGTAAAGGGTAAACAATTTCCTTAATCAGAAATAAAGATAGCCCTTACTCTTTTATCCTGGCCTGATTATCTTAATGCACTAAACTTAATGTACTACATTTTGCTTAATTTCTTTTCAAATCATTTCTATTTGAGTGTGGCTAGCACATGATACTTACAATATAAAAAGACTTAAAATACCATATTTTAATAATCCGTAGGTGCCTCTATGCAGAGCAGATGGTCTATTATACTTTCCAGATGCTAGCTTTAAGCATAATTAATTAAAGACAGTGCTTACATATCATTTTAGTACATTTCAGTACAGAGTTAAAACTATGTTAGAGAAAAGGGAGAATGGGCAAAAGCCAGGACTACTTAACAGCAAATGGAATGCCAAGAAAGATTAAGTTCACATATGTCATGCCAACAACAGGCAGAACTAAAGAGCAATTGCCATACAATCTCAAAGTTCATACTTGATACATGATGACAGAACTAAGAATGACAGAATCCAACCTAGATCACAGCTTTGATTACTGCTTACCTCTGTCTAGGTCTCAAGAGCAGTTATTCATTAGCTATCACAAACTCTGTTGAACTAATTACCCATAGAAGTAAATTAATGAACAAATTAAAGATTGTTACCACACACCCCCCATTCTTCGTGTTACCTTACCTACAAGAAAGACCCTCCCATTTCTGGAATTTGCTTGGATGCAGGATGGAGGAGGAAGCAAGAGGAGGAGATGGCTGAGGAACAAGGTACAATGCAGGGTTGAATAGGAATCCAGTGTAAATGGTTATGGTAGGCCACACATGTGGTGGCTAGGACATGAATAAAGCTGATATTTCTTGGAACCTCTTTGTGGATGATTTCCTCACCTTTACCTGAACCTGCTGACCTGCCGGCTGGAGGGAGCTGGAGCCACATGATCCTGGGCTGGAGGAGAAAGGCCTCCATCACCATCCACCTCCATCCAAGCCCATCTAAAGGGCTTAATGCAACAAAAAGAATTAAAGCCAGGGCAATAGCACAGCAGGTAGGGTATTTGCCTTGCATGTGGCCAATCTGGGTTCCAGCCCTGGCCCATAAATTCTCCCAAGTCTGCCAGGGGTCATTTCTGAGTGCAGAGCTAGGAGTGACCATGGCCAGGTGTGACACAGAAAAAATTATTCCAGTACCAGAGAGATAGTATAGCATGGGAGGGGGGGATTTTTGAGGTCACATCCGGTGACGCTCAAGGGTTACTCCTGGCTATGCGCTCAGAAATCGCTCCTGGCTTGGGGGGACCATACGGGACGCCAAGAGATCGAACCATGGTCCGTCCTGGGTCGGCTGCATGCAAGGCAAATGCCTAACCACTGCCATTGCTCCGACTCCACCTGTCTCTTGGCTTGGAGCTTTCAAATAAAATGTCAAGAAGAGAAATGCAACTGACAACCACCATGACTTTTGCAAACCATCACCTGAATGAATTCCACCAACGACTGAAGATAAATTTACATACAATATGTTTAAAAAAACATAAAAGGGGAAAATCTGTTGATGTAATGGCAGTTGGATTTGGTTACTCCCCTTGGACACCCTCACTTGGCAGTGAGGGTTACCCACACTGTAATGATACTGAATCTGGACACACCCCTCCCTGATCATTCCCCTGGAACATGTCTCCTTGTCATGCCAGGTATAAAAAAAAATAATAAACTAGGAACCATTGGGGAGGAGCCCAGAATAATGACCAAAGCAGTGCCTGCAGGTTCGTGGGGGGGGGGGGGGCAGAGGCAAAGCAGCGAGATGCTGCCTGCTTTGTATCTATACCTCTCTCTCCATTGAATCTAGGACTATGATCCTCTCCTGGTCACCTTTGGCTGTTGAATTTCCATCTATCTGGCCCTCTCTCTTAGAAAATTGCCTGGAAGTGGTGGCAGGCCTCAGATTCTTAAAAGAATACTTAATTTCTCTCTCTCACTTCCTCTCTCTCCCTCTCTCCTTCTCTCTTCCTCTTTCTCTTCTCTCTCTCCCTCTCTCCCAGATCAGGTTGGACTAGTGCTACAAAATGGCATCCTGGGTGGGCACTTTGCCCCAGGGCGCCTGCAAGCCTTGGAGCACCAGGACCCTGCAGCCTTGGGCCACTGTAGAGTGCAGTCCTGCAGCTCTGGCAGCCTCAGGACCTTGCAGCCAAGCAGTAGGCAGACTTGCAGCATATTGTAATAGCCTGTTGAAGCCTGGCAATCTTGTAGATAACCACAATAATCCTTTTGTGGAAAACTGTTGTGATTCTACAATAGGGTATAAAAACATTAAAGATACATGGGCAAAAGAGAGAGAGAGAGTAGAAGGCTTGTGGTTAAAGTGTTATTCCAAGTGTGTGGTTGACCCCAGCTAAATCTCTGGTCACCACATAATCTTCAGAAAACTACCAGGGTTCACTTCTAGCAAAGGCCTTAAGCACTGCTAGGTTTGATCCCTTTGCAAAAAAAAAAAAAAAAAAAAAAGCAATAAAATTACCTAATCTCTGGGTTTCATTGCTGGTGATTAATAGGAATATAACTTTCTAAACTGCAGTAAAAAGGATAATCTAATTTTAACTCCAAATTTAATTTAAAAAAATTTCTATTTAAGTGTATTTTTGATCAATTTGAAATGTATTAAAAATTCAGCAAAATTTAAATCTCATCTTCAACTCTCTGATTAATGCTCAACTTTGTAAAATTGGTAGAACTGAATAATTTTTGATGTACACAATGTCAAGTTCACATAGTTTCATCTATGGAACTCTTCTTTCTAATTAAACATTATTGTATCATAAAATCAGTACTCTAAAACTTTTACACCAAATTCAATAAGATGTAATATTTATACAACTAATTTAATTATTTAAAAACAACATTTCATTTGAGAAATGGAACAGAAATATACAAAAGAATCCATAAAAATAAAGAGGTTATACTTTCAACCAAAGTGAAAGAAAATCAAAGCCAGGCTTTTCCAGAAATCATTGTCTTTTCAAAATATACACTGAGATTACTGCAGATTTTTTTATCAACCAATTTTTAGAACAGTTTCTTTTACAACTGAGTGCAGTCCTAAAGTGAAAATGGATGCAACAAACATCAAATTTCTTTGTGACTTCTTACCTCCCAGAACCCAATGATTTTAATGATTCTGTAGATAAGCATCGCCTTAACTTAAATAATATTATAAAATGATACATAAATTATACTCCATTGACTTTACCTTGTCTTTGAATTGTAAGTATAAAAATGCACCTCCCTCATATGTTCACTAGTCAGCATTATACCACTGGATTCTGTAGGTGTCTCCAACTAAGAAATTTACCTTACTGATTTTTTTAAAGAACCAGCACTTTCTTTCATTGATCTTTTAATTGTTCTTTAGGTATCCAGTTCATTAATTTCTGTTCTAAGTTTTATTATTTCCTTCTGCCTGCTCATTTTTCACATTCCTTAAGCTGTGCCATTAAGTTAATTATGTACTTCTTTTCTTATTTTTAGCAAGACTCACAAAGAAAAGGGGAGAGAGAAACTTAATAAGCAGAATCAGAAATAAAAAGGGGGGAGTCACTACAGGCTCTACAAAAATTCAAAGGATAATCAGGGACTATTTCGAGTATTTTCATTCCACAAAACAAGAGTACCTGCAAGAAATGAATAAATTATTGGCCTCCTACAACCACCCAAGTTTGAACCAATCTGGATATATCACTATTGAGGACATGAAAAGGCTTCCAAAAAACAAAAGCCCAGGTCCAGATAAATTCACTAGTAAATTCTTTCAAACCTTTGAAGAGGAAATAGTATCAAAACTTTTAAATCTATTATAGGAAATTGAAGAAACAGAAACACTCCCAAATAGTTTCTATAAAGCCAACATCACCCTGATACCAAAAGCAGACAAAGACACCACAGATGAAGATGGATGCAAAGGTCTTCAACAAAATACTAGCAGATTCCAACAATTCATCAAGAAGTTTATACATCATGACCAAGGAGAATTCATTCTAGGGATGCAATGATGGCTTAACATATGCAAGTTAATCAATATAATACACCATGTCAATAAAAAAAATTATATGATTATATCAATAGATGCTCAGAAAGCATTTAATAAGGTCTAGTACCCATTTATTATAAAACTTCTGAATAAGATGGAGATTGAAAGAAATGTCCTCAATATTGTCAAAGACATATATCACAGATGCACTGCTAATATTATACTCAGGAATCAAATATATCCACATAATAAAGAAGTGAAACTCTAGTTATTTGAAAATGACATATTTTATCTAGAAAATTCTAAAGAGTCACAAAAAGCTTCTAGAAACAATGGCAGGTTATAACGTTAATACATAAAAAATCCATGGCTTTTCTATGCACAAATAATAAAAAAGAAAAAAGATATTAAAAAATCTTATTCACAATTGTGCTCAGAAAATCAAATACCTTGGAGTCAACTTAAATAAAGAGGTGAAAGGGCGATAAAAAAAAAAAACTACAAAACACCACTTCAAGAAATAAAAGAGGAACATGAAAATGGAGACATATACGTGCTTATGGACTGAGAAGACGAACATCATTAAAATGTCAATAGTTCCTGAAGCATCATACAGATTTAATGCAACCCCTATAAAATTTTCCATGATATTTTTCAAAGAAGTGAGACATCTGCTCCTGATATTCTCATGATAATCATATCCACGAATAGCTAAAGCAATCCTTGGCAAGAAAGAAAAGGAAGGAAGGAAGGAAGGAAGGAAGGAAGGAAGGAAGGAAGGAAGGAAGGAAGGAAGGAAGAAGGAAGGAAGGAAGGAAGGAAGGAAGGAAGGAAGGAAGGAAGGAAGGAGGGAGGGAGGGGGGAGGGAGGGAGGGAGGGAGGGAGGGAGGGAGGGAGGAGGAAGGTAGGAAGGAAGGAAGGAAGGAGGAAGGAAGGAAGGAAGGAAGGAAGGAAGGAAGGAAGGAAGGAAGGAAGGAAGGAAGAAAGAAAGAAAGAAAGAAAGAAGAAAGAAAGAAAGAAAGAAAGAAAGAAAGAAAGAAAGAAAGAAGAAAGAAAGAAAGAAAGAAAGAAAAGAAAGAAAGAAAGAAAGAAAGAAAGAAAGAAAGAAAGAAAGAAAGAAAGAAAGAAAGAAAGAAAGAAAGAAGAGAAAAATTATGTGAGCAATCACTATCCCCAACTATATCTGTACTATAAAGCAGTAGTCATTAAAAGAGCATCGTATTGGCCTGATTTATCATCCCTCCTTATTTCACCCTCTTTACCCTCAGTTCTTAGCTATTTAGGGACCAAGACCGACTTCCTGTACCAATAAGCCACCACTCAGCTCCCAAAGCGAAAGGACAGCCTCTCAGTCCCACTACTCATGTCCCATCAAGAAATAACAACCAACACTCCTGCTGACTCATTCTATGTGGCCCTTATTCACAATCCCCACCCTCAAATGTGGACTGTTGCATGCTATCAGATTCAGCTCCAGAAGAACCCCCAGCTAAAGGACACTAGCTGATCCCTAACTCTTGCATTTCTCAAACTCAACAAGACCACTGTGTGGGATGCAAATGTACCCTGGATTTCACTCCCCACAAGAATATCTTAAAAGACTTAATGGGATGCCTATATATCCTATGTATATTTAATGCCTCTATAATAATACCTCTTAGTGAGTTTAATCCCAAATGTAAAGGTAGCTTCATCCATCACTTATTATATTTAATTACTTTTTTCAAATTTATTTTTATTATGTCTTCTTTTATATGTATATATGTATATGTATGTATATGTATATATGTTTTGCTTGGTATGATGTATATATGGTATATATATATATATATATATATATATATATATATATATATGTTTCGCTTGGTATGAAAACCTAAAAGAAAAAGACTTGCTTGGGATAAAATCTCAGGTCAAAACCAGGGCACAGAGATTGTGTAGCCTGTCATTCTTACCCCCCAAATACTCCAGCACTGTAAAAAGGCACCATTCCCTTTTGCAAGGCATACTAAAAAGGGAAAAATTTATGTTTATAAATAAGCTCTTATCTACTAGGGACAAGAATCTATACATTTTATAATAAAAGTGTGCCTCCCACCATGAGCATGTGTCATGTGGACCCAATTTAGACTTCATGTGATTGGTCATCAACCATCCAACCACGAACCCGAGATCCCAAACATAGAACCAACACAGTTCCCTGCAACAGCATCAGAGACAAACACTCCCTGGGAAATTCCTAATACTGCTCTGGCATCAACTTAAACCAGTTTTGATATGACATCCTGACAATGAGGAAACAGCAACAACTTGATCTAAGAGCAGGGTGCCCTTTCTCATCACCTAACTGTAAGATGAAATCAGAAGACAAGTCATGCTTTGATCTGTGTAAAAACTAAGATTGCTAACTACAGAAGACTGACTTTGACAATCATGACTGGGTAGAACTTTACGTGAAACCAATAAGAAAGATCCTAGCCTAAGCTTCAGCCTAGAATTTGTACAATAACTAAGATCTAATAACTACGATGTCTAATTCCAGAGGTCTGACTTTGACCACTGCGACAGAGCAGAACTTTTGGAACCATAATGAAAGATCCCATCTTGGGCTTTGTCCTAGGATCTGTGCAAAAAACCATGACCACTAATTACAGAAGACTGATTACAACAACAGTGATGAAACAGAACTTCTAGAATCATAAAGAAAGACTATCCTAGACTTCATCCTATGACCTTTGCAAATATCAAGATCTCTAGCTACAGAGGCCTAATTTTATCATGCACAACTATGCAGAAAATTTCATGGATCCATAAAAAGACCCTGGGTTTCAATAATGAGTGTGTAAGGAACCTGTATTTTCCCCCAGAAGAGTATGCTTTAAGGCAAAACCCTGTATCTCTTAGGCCAAGGAATTCCCTTTCTAATTTCCATACTTACTGTGCCTATCCCCCAAAAAGCACAAAACCTTGCCAAACCAGCCCTCCTCCTTTTTCTTTTTCTTCTTTTCATTATTTTTTCCTTTTTTTACCGTTTCTTCTTTTTTTTTTCGTTCTTGTGGTTGTTATTTTGTTGTTGTTGTTTTTGTTGCTGTTGTACTTTTTGTAGTTGCTGGTTGTGTTTTATTGTTTGGTTTTTGTTTATTTTTGTTATGTTTTTCCTCTTTTTTCCCTTTATTCATTTAATTTGATATGATAGCCTCAAGATGGACTCCTTCCAGTTTTTTTTTTCTCCAACAGAACCACATAACTTTGTTCTTGTTCTTATGAGGAAGGGAAAAATGGATGGTACCAGGACCAAACAGTCATATGAACATTGAGTGAAAATAAAAAATGATTAGACTTAAACATCAAAACCAAAATCAATGATTTTATATCATTCATATCCAATCTACAACAAACTATACACAGAGGGGACAAGTTAAACTAGCAGTCCAGGGGGCAAATGAGAGAGATATGTGATGCATGCTGTGAACAGGCGTAGAGGGGGGACAACACTGCTGGTAGAAATGGTCCTGATCCATTGTCACTATGTACCTTATTGTCACTATGTACCTTAAATATTACTGTGAAACATTAATTTGGTCACAATAAAAATTATTTTTAAAAATTATCTAATCTTATGAATTAGCACCTATTCATATGTCTATGTAGAGGTATCACAATGTAGTTATTTTACTGATAATAAAGTTATATGTCAAAAATAAAAAAGTAAGAAAAGAGCATGTTGTGCAGTTAGAGAAATAACTACATCAACAACTATCATAACAATGTGAATGAATAAGGGAAGAAAAAAGCCTGTCTAGAGTACAGGCTGCGGTGGGGTGGGGAGGAGGGAGATTTGGGACATTGGTGATATGAATGTTGCACTGGGGAAGGGGGTTATTCTTTACATGACTAAAACCCAACCATAATCATATTTGTAAACAAGGTGGTTAAATAAATATATTAATAAGAAAAGAACTATATAGACTTAGGAAGTCTACACCAATTTAACACAAAATTACAAACTTAATCGTAGGTCACAGTAAAACTATTATTAATCAGAGATTAAGCGACTGTGATTTCACTAGGAATCTCTATGAATTTACTTTCCCTTGTAACTCTGTGCACACCTTATGATTCTTTTAGACATTGACTCTCCTTCCTCCCCAAATCATGTTTAAAATTTAACTGTTGAAATGGAATACTACACAGCTGTTAGGAAAAATCAATCAAGAAATTTGCCTATTCACAGATGGACATGGAGAGACTTATGCTGAATGAAATAAGTCAGAGTGAGAGAAATGCTCATAAAATAGTCTGATCATCTGTATGATTTAAGAAAAATAAAAGATAGTATGTTAATTATACCCAGAGACAATAGAAATGAGGGCCAGAAATACCAGCCCAGGATGAAGCTTAGAACAAAGAGTGGTGGGCACAGTTAGAGAAATAACTACACTAACAACTACCATGACAATGATAGTGAGAGAAAGAGAAATAGAATGCCCATCCTGAAGAAAGGAAAGGGATGGGACAGGAGGATCATGTGGGACATAGTGGGGAATTCGAAGGTAGTGTACATTTTTGTACTGAACCCCAATTACAAACGTGTCTGTAACCACTGTGTTTAAATAAATAAATTATTTAAAAATTTAAAAATAAAAGAAAAAGCATGGTATTGGAATAAAGATAGACCCTTAGATCAATTAAATAGACTTGAATATCTGGAAATGGACCCACAGGCTTATGAACGGTTAATTTTTGATAAAGGAACAAAAATACAAAGTGGAACAAATAAAGCCTTTCCAACAAGTGGTGCTGGAAAAACTTGTCAGTTGCATGCAAATAAAAGAACTCAGACTTCTCCTTAATACCATGCACAAAGGTCAAATCAAAATGGATTATACACCTTGCTATAATTCCTAAAATCATAAGGTTCACAGAGAAAATCATAGGCAGACACTCATGAAGCTAAAGGTATCTATCTTCAAGAATGACACCACTGCCCAAGCAAGCGGAAGCAAAGATAAACAAATAGGATTACATTAAACTGAGAAGCTTCTGCATTTCAAAGCAAATAGTGACAAGGATACAAAGGTTACCCACAGAATGGAAGAAGCTAATCACCCAATACCTATCATATTGAGTTAATACCCAAGATATATACAATTGACTGAGCTTTACATGGAAATAACATCTACATTTACATGGAAATAACATTCTCCCCATCCAAAAATGGGGAGAAGAAATGAATAGCCATTTCCTCAAAGAAGAAATACAGATGGCCAAAAGGCACATGAAAAAAATGCTCCTCATCACTAATCATCAGGGAGATGCAAATCAAAACATCAATGAGGTATCATCTCTCTCCACAGAGTCTGACACACATCACACATACACACACACACACACACACACACACACACACACACACACAAACCAAGAACACCAGTGCTGTATGGATATAGATGCAGGGGAAAGGGGACTCTAATTCACTGCTGGTTGAGCTGCAGATTGGTCTAGCCTTTTTGGAAAACAATATAGACATTCCACAATAAACTGGAAATCAATCTCCTATATGATCCAGAATTCCACTCCTAGGGATATACTTCAGAACATAAAAACACAGTATAAAAATGCCCTCTGCATTTATATGTTCATTGCAGCACTATTTACAATATACAAAGTCTGGAAACAACTCAAATGCCAAAGAACAAACAAGTGGCTAAAGAAGCTTTGGTATATCTACACAGTAGATTACTATGCAGCTATTTGAATAAAGTCATGAAATTCACTTTATACATGGCTTGACATGGAGACTATTATGACGAGTAAAATGAGCCAGAGGGAAAGGGATAGGCATAGAATAATCTCTCACTTGTGGGATTTAAGAAACCAGGATATATTGTATAATAACCGGAGATGCCTATGGTAGAAAGTTCAAGACAAAGATGGTGATTATAACTAGAGTAGAGAGGGGTCCACGAAGACAAAAATAATTGGAACTTCTATCTCTGGACAAGAATTTAACTCTAAAAATGAGAAACTAACAGGTAAGGCTCCCCCCCCCCAACAATAGTGCAAACCGCAGTGTCAAAATAGTCAAGAGAGAAAGAGAGAGTGAGAGAGAGACAGAGACAGAGATAGAGAGAGATGAAGACAGAGAGAAAGAGACAGAGAGACAGAGAGATGGGCCAGAGTGATGGTGCAGCAGTAGGATGTTGCTTTGTATGCAGCTGATCTAGGACAGACCTAGGTTTGATCCCCCAGTGTCCCATAAGGTCCCCTAAGCCAAGAGCAATTTCTGAGTAACCTCTGAGCATCACTGGGTATGGCTCAAAATCGAAAGGAAGGAAGGAAGGGAGGGAGGGAGGGAGGGAGGGAGGGAGGGAGGGAGGAAGGAAGGAAGGAAGGAAGGAAGGAAGGAAGGAAGGAAGGAAGGAAGGAAGGAAGGAAGGAAGGAAGGAAGGCAGGAAGGAAGGAAGGAAGGAAGGAAGGAAGGAAGGAAGGAAGGAAGGAAGGAAGGAAGGAGAGAGAGAGAAAGAAGAAGGAAGAAAGGAAGAAGAGAGAAAGAGAGAAAGAAAGAAAGAAAGAAAGAAAGAAAGAAAGAAAGAAAGAAAGAAAGAAAGAAAGAAAGAAAGAAAGAAAGAGAAAGAAAGAAAGAAGAAAGAAAGAAAGAAAAGAAAGAAAGAAAGAAAGAAAGAAAAGAAAGGAAAGAAGAAAGGAAAGAAGGAAGGAAGGAAGGAAGGAAGGAAGGAAGGAAGGAAGGAAGGAAGGAAGGAGGAGGAAGGAAGGAAGGAGGAAGGAAGGAGGAGGAAGGAAGGAAGGAAGGAAGGAAGAAAGAAAGAAGAGAAAGAAAGAAAGAAAAGAAGAAAAGAAAGAAAGAAAAAGAAAGAAAAGAAAGGAAAGAAAGAAAGAAAGAAAGAAAGAAAGAAAGAAAGAAAGAAAGAAAGAAAGAAAGAAAGAAAGAGAGAGAAAAGAAAGAAAAGAAAGAAAGAAAGAAAGAAAGAAAGAAAGAAAGAAAGAAAGAAAGAAAGAAAGAAAGAAAGAAAGAAAGAAAGAATAAGAGAGAGAGAAAGAACGGAAGGAAGGAAGAAGAAGAAAAGAAAGAAAAGAAAGAAAAGAAAAAGAAGAAAGAAAGAAAGAAAGAAAGAAAAGAAAGAAAGAAAGAAAGAAAGAAAGAAAGAAGAAAGAAAGAAAGAAAGAAAGAAAAGAAAGAAAGAAAAAGAAAGAGAAAGAAAGAAAGAAAGAAAAAGAAAGAAAGAAAGAAAGAAGAAAGGAAGAAAGAAAGAGAAAAGAAAGAAAGAAAGAAAGAAAGAAAGAAAGAAAGAAAGAAAGAAAGAAAGAAAGAAAGAAAGAAAGAAAAAGAAGAAAGAAGAGCAAATTGCCTGCCCTAAAGCAAGGCAGGAGTGGGAGGAAATTGGTGACAGGAAGTGTGCATTGGTGAAGGATTGTATGACTGAAACCCAATAATGAACAATTTTGTAACCACTGTATTTAAATAAAGCAATTACAAGAAAGAAATTTATCTTATACACAATACATTGTATCTGTAACTTGATGATAAACACCCGAGTAAACTATTAGAACAAAATTCTAACCCCAAAATTAAAGGGAGTAGAATATGAACATAATCATGAAATCTGTGACATAGAGATGATTCAGTTAGTGCTAGAACTTTTTTAAGCTGATGATAGTAACTACTCACAGATTTGTTGAGAAAGAAAGGTGAGTTCACTTTTTCTCTAACAAAAGCCCAACAAGGACTGTAAGCTAGCTCAAAGGACTGGAGATGATGCCTTGCTTAATAGAATCTCTTTGTCTGATCTCCAACACCCCTAAGTGCCTGGTGGTCCCGTAACATTATAAACCCACGAATAATTGCAATGGAGGCTAAAGCACAAAATCTTCCGGCCCACACAGCCAGATAAAGTATTACTGATAGTGGTCTCTAGGCCCAAAGTCCTACTTAAATTAAGCCATTCTTTTACTGTGCACAACCATAAGGTGCCATTTTAACCTTCAAAGTGTCTGTAAAACTTGACTGTCATTTTTAATTGACTCTCTGATTTTCAAATATTGGTATTCAAGATTCTCTATAGCAATCCAGTTGACATTTTATTGTTAAGATAATGTCTATAATAATGAGCTGTCTTTAAAATTGGCAGAAAGTGGAGTTGGCACTATAGCGCAGTGGTAGGGTGTTAGCTTTGCACACAGCTGGCCCAGAACGGACCTGGGTTCGATCTCTGGCATCTCATATGGTCCCCCAAGCCAGGAGCAATTTCTGAGCCCAGAGCCAGGAGTAACCACTGAGAGTCACCGGATGTGGAACCCCACCCCCCCCAAAAAAAAGGTTGGCAGAAAGAACTCTAGAATTACTTTAAAATACTTTCAGCTAACACATTAGAGCTGCAACAAAGCAACACTCTGTTTTGTTTTAAAAATATGTTTATTGTCTTTCTTCCCTCTTCTTAGAAGATAAAAGTACATATTAGACTTTGATTCTGTCACTTCCACAACTGGCGCTATGTCTAATGCCTAATTGTTATTAGGCACTCAGGAGACTATAAAGCAAATATTTCTGAATTTAAAAAAATAATAAAAATTATATTAGCATTAGTAATCATGAAAATACTAAAATATGAATTATATCTTGATTTTACTGACTTGTTCTTTATCAATACTCTTTTAAGAAACTATAAATTTTCCAGAGCTTAGGATGCAAGACACCATAAAATAGTAATAAAATCTTTGAATTTTTGCCACAAAGCAGTTTATACAAATAAAAGAAGACTGATAAAATGCTATATGATTTCACTTATAAATCATTTACTGAGTTTCCACAGATACTTTATATTTCACATAAATTATTAATGATTCCCTTTAGATCCAATAGAAGGAAAATATGCTTTATGATTTATATAAAAAAACATCAGTCTTTATATAGGTTGAACATATTATATGGCAACAATGTAACCTATTCAAACCCAGCATTTTATCACAGCTTTGCTTTCAAGTCTTTTATTTTTCCATTCTTATAAACACTATGCTACTACTATCTTTTCTATCAGCACCAAGAATTCGCCTTGATACATGGTCCTGTTCATATAGAATTACTCAGAAGAGGCAACAATGTGTAATGGTCCAGATTCATATTTGACATACGTTGCACACCACTTCTCTCTCATAGGCAGAATGATCTTAAGTTTATTGGCTCCATGCCTCAATTTATTCACCTATACTAGAATGATAATAGCAGGCACTAGCCATTTATAAAAGTATAAATGGTGGTTGCTAGTAATACACTATAAAACTTTAAATAAGTCACTATGATTCCATCTCAACTGAGAAAGCAAATTTTTTGTTTTGTTTTTGGGCTACACCCAGTGACACTCAGGGTTTACTCCTGGCTATGAGCTCAGAAATTGCTCCTGGCTTGGGGGATCATATGGGATGCTGAAGGATCGAACTGTCGTCCATCCTAGGTTAGCATGTGCAAGGTAACCCCTACCACTTCTCCACTGCTCGGGCCCTGAGAAAGCAATTTTTAAATAGCTCATTTTCCTCAATGTGAAAATTCTAATCTAGAATTAAAACATTAAATCTGCCTAGACGTAGAACAAGAATTTGTCACAGGTCATAGAAAAATCAAAGAGAACAAAGATGTGCTTCTAATGATGATTTTTCCTAACTTCAAACTACTCTTTTGGCTCTTATATCAGTATAGAGAGAAACTTAACATCTCTTAGTCAAAATACCAAAACACTTTCTTCATTTGCACCAGGGTATATATATTGCATATATATATATATATTTATATATATATAGTAGTCTTTACCATATGAAATTGTTTTTAATAAGTGGTGGGTACATTGACATCCCTATACAATTCATTCCTTTAAAATGTATGATTCAGTAGGTTTTCATACGCACTCACACAATTGGGCAGCACTACAGTCCTTGTACATAATACAAAAACTTCCTAAAAGTCTTAAAAGTAAGTTACTTCTTAAAAGTAAGAGGGGTGCAGATCACTCATCCCTGAAGCTGGAACAAGTTTCAGCATGCCGTATACCAGCATATAATATGATCCCGACTTCTAGGAAGTTTTTCATGAGTAGTCTTCTTATACACCGGCAAATATGGTACCTTTTATAGCATTAGACGGTTTTCAAAATACTCAGAAAAGAAAGTGTTAAAATGCATGTAAATGGTAGGAAGATAGCTCCAGGAACAGAGCTGTATGCTCAAGGCCCCAAGATGCCCCTTGCATAAGAAGATCTCAGAGTATAGCTGGGGTTTCATGGATCCTCTTCAGTACCTCAGGGCCCAATAAGGATCACATCAGCTTCAAAGTTTGAACTATCCAGCCCAATTGACCAAGTATGACCAGACGTGGTGGTATCTTAGCCCCTGGAGTATTTTTAAGAGGTTCAAAATAAAATACAGAAGAAATAAATGCTATCATCACCACATATATGCATCATCTATTATCATGCTAAGACTATGAAGATAGTAAGAGTGTGTTTATTGACCATGAATTTGAGAAAATAGGACTTGAATCAGAAAGAAGCACAGTGAAGCATTGGGCTGTGTTTGTAGACACCAGAGGAGGAAATATTCTCTGGTGACTGGCACTGGAAGGAAAGAAATTCACAGGAGGCAGTGCTGTATGAAAAAGGAGCAAGATTAGGCAAGAGAACTGGGGCTGAGATCTTCCTTTTGAACTCGAGGTAAAGCCAGTTTTCATTGTAAGGCAAATATTGCAAAATAATTCAGGGACAAAAAAAAGCAATATATCTCTCTTTAAATGTGTCAAGACTGAAATGGTTTACCAATAGGAAATCAATTTTTAAAAAATGTGAAAATGTGTTTTCTCCTTATCAAAATATCAGACTTTGCACTGAGAAACAGGCTGCTCTTTTTGAAACAGAAAAGCAAATACCAAAAAATTTGCAGGGTGAATAGAGGTGGCAATTGTATCAACACATTGAGATTTACAATTTTTGTCTTCAACTTCAGAGAAATGCATCTGCTCCCTTAGATCATGAACTTTCCCTGGGGTCTTCGAAAGACCCTAATAACACTTTTCTCAGTCCCAATGAATGGAGAAGTAAGACCCAGAATAGGCTACCAAGTACATTAGTCACTAAGTGAGCCAGGTTGAAAGATGTGTTACTATCTGTCGCTGGGCGTGATATTGAACTTGTGAATCAAAATTCACCCAAAAATTGAACAAAAATTTGTTCTTTGAGAGGCAACTGAAGAATTCTCAATTCACACCCAAGAGTGCTTGTACACTTCCAGAGGTCCTGTATATTAGATAAAGATAAACTAATCTACCTGCTCAGGGTGAAGTGATTTGATCATCAGTCTTGAGCACCCAGCAAATTCCCCCAGAAGAGCTGGTTCAATTAAGATGAGTTCCATCCACTCCATTATTGGATCTGCTGTTCTGACCATGGCTGAGGTTATAGTTATGAGGCCTTTGCAAATGGTGACCAGAAACCCTACAATCCCTCCAAACTTCACTTGAAAATCACACACACACACACACACACACACACACACACACACACACACACAATTGGGCACTAGGTTCATATTTTCATCCATATAAGAAGGAAGTGGCTTTAGAAGAAGGTGGGTGCTTCTACATCTCTAGATCTTTTTATTAGTAATATATCCAGGGTGGACATGTAGGCAGTAGGCTGCTTACTGGATTGAACAGAATATAACTGGGATTCAACTAGCCTAAGAAAAATAGTTTTGAAATATCAGTCTTGACTGGTGGCCCAATTTTAAAAGCTAAACTTCCTATCATCATCATTTGAAGTTCTTGATTCAGGGATACTTAACTGATTTACCACTTCCTTTAGGGGGGAGCAGACTGGGTATGAATAGGGAATGAAGTCACAATACCGCCAATGTTGTCTATTTTTGGGCAGTTCTTGTCTGAAAGTTTCACCAATTCTCCCTGAAGGAGCATTTTTATCCCATTGTGGGGGTGGGGTGGGGGTAGGGGTGGGGATGGGGTAGTTAGTGTAACTGAGAAATTTAAACCCAAAGTTTGACTTTTCTGATACAATTCTAAACAAGAGAAGGTTTACGTTTCTTCCTTTATCTGGCAGCTCTTTCTATTTATACTCCCTCACACTCTAGATAAATCCTTCATTCAACATTTCTAAATTATATTCAGACTTTTCAAAGATACATAAAAAAAGATTGTACAACCATATTGAAATTTAATCTCCTAAGAAAGGTTAACAAAATGTACCATAAGGAAAACTAAACGTTGGACTTAACAAAACATTAAAGTGTTGGGTTTTTTTCTTATAAATTTTGCCAGGTTTTTTTTTCATTGCCTTTATAATGGAGTGAAGGTTTGAAGATCATTCTCCACTAATCCATAAGTAGGTTTTTTTTAATGAAAGAAGAAAGAAAGAAAGAAAGAAAGAAAGAAAGAAAGAAAGAAAGAAAGAAAGAAAGAAAGAAAGAAAGAAAGAAAGAAAGAAAGAAAGAAAGAAAGAAAGAAAGAAAAGAAAGAAAGAAAGAAAGAAGAAGAAGGAAGGAAGGAAGGAAGGAAGGAAGGAAGGAAGGAAGGAAAGGAAGGAAGGAAGGAAGGAAGGAAGGAAGGAAGGAAGGAAGGAAGGAGGAAGGAAGGAAGGAAGGAAGGAAGGAAGGAAGGAAAGAAAGAAAGAAAGAAAGAAAGAAAGAAAGAAAGAGAAAGAAAGAAAGAAAGAAAGAAAGAAAGAAAGAAAGAAAGAAAGAAAGAAAGAAAGAAAGAAAGAAAGAAGAAAGGAAAGAAAGAAGGAAGGAAGGAAGGAAGGAAGGAAGGAAGGAAGGAAGGAAAAGAGAGAGAAAGAAAGAGAGAGAAAGAAAGAAGAAAGAAAGAAAGAAAGAAAGAAAGAAAGAAAGAAAGAAAGAAAGAAAGAAAGAAAGAAAGAAGAAAGAAAGAAAGAAGAAAAGAAAGAAGAAAGAAAGAAAGAAGAAAGAAAGAAAGAAAGGAAAGAAAGAAAGAAAGAAAGATAGAAAGAAAGAAAGAAAGAAAGAAAGAAAGAAAGAAGAAAGAAAGAAAGAAAGAAAGAAAGAAAGAAAGAAGAAAGAAAGAGAAGAAAGAAGAAGAAAGAAAGAAAGAAAGAAGAAAGAAAGAAAGAAAGAAAGAAGAAAGAAAGAAAGAAAGAAAGAAAGAAAGAAGGAAAGAAAGAAAGAAAGAAAGAGAAGAGAAAGAAAGAAAGAAAGAAAGAAAGGAAAGAAAGAAAGAGAAAGAAAGAAAGAAAGAAAGAAAGAAAGAAAGAAAGAAAGAAAGAAAGAAAGAGACTTGATTTTGTGTCCTGTCTCTGATTTTTTTACTCTGACATTTACTACTTTTTGGTTGTTTTTGACTTCGACCATAATTTTATCTTCCTAGTTTATTAAAGTTGACATTTACATGATTCTTTTGCAGGACTCGTTTTCTTCTCATGGAAGCCTCCTGTACTCTCAGCTCCTCTCTGAGCCTCTTCTATTAGTTGTACAGAAATTGGTGGTACATGAATGGAACCCAGTACCTCACACCTGTAAAGCATATTACTACCACTGAGTCACATCCCTCGGCAGTGAGGTTGCATTTTTGTATTCAATCAACACTATTTTTATTTATTTTTATTTTAGATTTTTATTGTGGTAAAAGTGAATTACAAATCTTTCACAGTAGGGTTTAAGCCACCAAGTGACAATGAATGAGGGTCATCCCCACCACCAATGTTGTCCTCCCTCCATCCCTGTTCTCAGCATATTACCGATTTTTTATTATATGACGTATTTAAAAATAGAGATTACTTGGAAGGATGTTGTTAAGGATCCCAAACATTTGAGATTTTTACAGCTACTTCTTTTTAAATGACAATAACATATTATAGCACTATACAATTTGCAGGTACTTCATTGAAAATAAACGTAAGTACTACATTAACTCACTAGTCTGATTCTACCATTCATCACCCATTTATTCCTTTATTTTTTCCTTTTGTCCCAATCTTACAGTCTTTTAAAAAAATGACCAGTTTAGGCCACATTTAATTAAAGAAAATCTTGTTAACCACACTTCACACATTTTAGACTGTAAATAATCTAAAAGAAAGCAACATTTGTTAAGAGAACATTGTTATAAGAGTGATATAAATCCAGAACACAGAAATATAAAGTAACAAATGCATAGAACTTTCCAGAGTGGATTTGAATAAATCCATCAATAAGTATGTAAAAAGCCTGATAAGTAAGTTCTATAAACTACTCTATGACTGTCCCCTACTGGTGAAAATTCAGACTGTTGGTCAGAATATGGCATTTGATCTTCATATTTTACTGAAAATATTTGCAGTATAATTTTCTTGTCTTTTCCTTTAAAAAGATTTCAAATTTTGTCAGTGTGTATAGCCCTTATCTAATTTTCCTAAAGACAATAAAATAATTTCTGTTATTTATTTATCCTTACTCTTTTCTGACACATATGTTAATTTTTGAATCCTACTAATCACTCTGTCAATATAAAAATAAAACCTTGCACTCAGGAATGACCACAAACAAGGAATCCAATATATTTCAGCTTCAATGAGAGAGTGCTTCTTATAATTTAATGAAATATCTTATTTGACAAATACAGGAATTATCACAAAGGCTCTTGTGTTTGTTTTGTTTTTAACCTTTCATTCTTAGTCTTTGAACATTGTATGACTGAGCTTCAACCATCAACAACTTTTAACTCTGTATCTTATGGTTATACAATAAAAAATCATCTTAAAAACTAAACTCTGAGGGCCAGAGAGATAGCATGGAGGTAGTGTGTTTGCCTTGCATTGCAGAAGGGTGGTGGTTCGAGTCTTGGCATCCCATATGGTCCCCCGAGCCTGCCAGGAGCAATTTTTGAGCATAGAGCCATGAGTAACCCCTGAGTGCTGCCGGTTGTGACCCAAAAAAACAACAACAACAACAAAAAGAAAACCCATAAACTTTGTATGCCATTTTGCTTATTTAATTTTTTCTTCTGGTGTGGATGGGAAGAGACCTGGTTGTACTTGAGTCTTACTCTTGCTCTGACTCAAGGATCAATCCTGGTGGAGATTAATAAACCACATGCAGTATCAGAGATCAAATAATTCTGGTGGTGCTACCTCTCTAGCCCCTCACTTTATTATTTTTAACTCAAAATTTTCTTATCCATGGCATGCACGTAAAGACCTTCTAAATTTTCAGTTTATACTTACTTCTTTTAAGTTTGAGGCTCCAGCTTGTAGTGCTAAAGAGCTCTTTCTGGCTTTGGTGCTGGATGAAAGGTATTCTTGGTAGTGTTCAGGGGGCTATAGGATGCCAAGGATCAAGCCTGATATGCAAATATATGCTCCACCCCTTAAATTATATCTCTGGCCCTTCACAACTTCAATGTAAAAAAAAGAGTGAATTTTCTAAGGCTTTAAAGACTAGTCATAAAATTCTAAGTCTTCTTAAAAACTCAGAAGGGCAGTTGTATAGAAGATTAGAAATAATATCCCCAAGTGCCAAATCCCAGTTTTTGCTAGCATGTACACAATCTCAAATTCATGTGTTTTTCCTTCTTTTAGCCTTGCATCAGGGGTAAATTCTCCCCACTCCCCATACCTGTCATTTATAGCCCTCCTGCCCCCTATGTCCTGGGGAATTACTACTCTTCACACTTGGAATTGCTTGACTTCTACCCTGTGTGAATTGTCCACCTTAATCTTGTTAGTGGTTTATTACAGTCAGGATGAAAAATTATCTGCCAATAAATTCGACTAGGCTTGCCAATGGCAATTTAAAGGCCAACTTGCTGGAGGGCAGGGCAAAAAACACAGTGAATAAATGAAATTTGGCTTTTATCCTTTCTGATTCTGCAACAGCACTTAAATGAGAACTCCAATGTCGATATAAGTATGTTGTTCTCGCAAACTTGAAGGATCAGGAAAAATGAACTGACATTGTTAAAAAAAAAAAAAAAATTCTGTGGCGCTAACCAGAAGTTGACTCAATAGCCTCGTTTCCACGTATCTCTAGCAGGCAGTGTTTAATTTATTTATTTCTGCTGCCACCTGCTGGTTCACTGAGCCAGTGATGGAGAAAATGCATTTTTGAGGCATTGCAGTGTATACAGATCTGTAAGGTTGCAAGATAAGCCCCTCTGTGACCTATAACCACAAAAGGCTAACAGATGGAAATCTGGAAATTCTTTAAATATCAATTAACTCATAGGATACAGAAGAAGGGTTAGAGAAAAAGAGTTAAGAAAGTAGATACCAGAGGTCCGTAAGTTAAAAGAAGCATTTCTCACCAGGAGACCACATGTCCCACCCCAGGTGCAGAATATACCAAGGAGGGTATAAATAATAGTTGTGTTAATTGTTGTGGTTGGACCATTTGGGACAAGGGCATCTAACCCAATAGGATGGGGTCACAGAAAGGAAATAAGATTGGAAGGTGGGGCCGGGAAGGTGGCGCTAGAGGTAAGGTGTCTGCCTTACAAGCGCTAGCCAAGGAACGGACCGCGGTTCGATCCCCCGGCGTCCCATATGGTCCCCCCAAGCCAGGGGCGATTTCTGAGCACATAGCCAGGAGTAACCCCTGAGCGTCAAACGGGTGTGGCCCAAAAACCAAAAAAAAAAAAAAAAAAAAAAAGATTGGAAGGTGGACACGATCAGAAAAAGGTTGAGAAACACTAGGTTAAGGGTAAAATCCTGCACACAGTGGGTTTCCTAAATGCCTGTGGTTACAACATTTTAATATTTTTAAGAACTTTATCCGGGCTTCAGTCATTATTCTTGAAGTGACAGAAGACGCAGTAAACGAGAGTTTGACTGAATCTCTAATGCATTTTATTGAAGACTGAGTTCTTTGGCACAGTCTAAGTAAAATAACATCATCAGGATAGATGAAATACTACATTATTTTTCAGGCAACCACAGGCAGTGTAGAACCATCCTTAACACAGGAGACAAATTAGTATGTCCTATACTCTAAGAATTAAGCCAACAATAACCTCCTCGCTCAATGATTGGCTTAATTTCAATCAGTGTGCATTTTGGAAGTCATAGAAGAGAGGTTTTCCTTATCTTGTCCCACAAACAAACAAGTTAAAAAAAGGAGTTTGATATGTATTGTATAAGTCCTCGACCACTAATGGAGTCAAATTCCAGACAATACATAGTTTTTTCTTGATGCTGGATTCAAGGGCCCAAACACTGGTTGGCAGGGCATGATAAAAGAGCCACCAACTGTGAGGACATTGAGTCCTTCTAAGCCATCTCAACTCTGGGAAAAGAATGGGGTGCAAAGAGAGATACTGCAGCCAGACTGCAGTTGCTGTCAACTATCTCCACATCACAGAAACACCAGTAGTCATGATGCTGTTGTACATACAGAGCTCATGATGAACCCACTCAAAGCTGTTACTTGATTACATAACTGTTGTGTTCATAGTAGCACCCAGAGACCTTTGATTAGTTAACTCTTTTATTTCAAGTTGATTCCCAACTTGAACTAGCTTAATCTAAATGCATCTGTATAATGGGGCTGGAAGGTGGGGGAAATAGAAGGGACTGGAGAGATAGTACAGAAGATAATGAACTTGTCTTGTGCATGGCTGATCCAGCTTTGATCCCAAACGTTGTATATAGTCCTCTGAGTCCCTTCAAGAGCAATTCCTTAGTGTAGAGCTCGTAGTAACCTCTGAGCATCAGCTGCGGATGTGACAAAAAAACTAAACAGTAATAGCTCAGTTAGGATCTTTAGAGTTACTGAGGCACATCAGTTATGCTTTTCAATTCATAATGCAAAAATCTATACAACACAAATTTAGGGAACAGCTTCTGATCTAATGTTATTAAAAGAATTAGGGGGAGCCAGTATTGTGCCAACCAAGCGAGCATAGATATGTACATGTTATACAACATGTCTTCTACTTTTCATCTTCAAATGACTTCTTTATTAGAGAAGAAAGTTACAAGCAAGTCCTATTACTCTCCATAGTTCTGATATATGGAATTGTTAATGTCTTTTGTCTTAGACAATGTACAGGTTAAGTTTCTATGAGCATCTCTAGTTCTGTTTTAGAGTGACTCCCCAAGCAAGTACTTAGGGGGGGGGACCAGGAAACACTCATGAAAATTCTTAGCCAACTGAGCTTGGTCTTCAATGAAAAGACCAGGGATTAGCTGGTTCTCCAAGGCCATATCTGGAAATGCCTGGCAGCACCATTTGGTGCCAGGAATTGAACCAGGATCAAGTGACATATCAACTAGATAAATTCTGTACTCTATCTCCAGCCCTAATCTGCTCACATTTTTATCACTAACCAAAATTTAACCTCATTTAACATGTAATACTGTTTTGAAAAACAACTTATTTAATATGTAATTTGCTCGTTAGTTAACATTGAACGCACAAGGAGCATCAGTACTCTAACTCATTCCTGGAAATAGCTTATCTGAAACTAACACATATTTTCTCCAAAACGCACCTCACAACTTACTTTTCCATAAGTAATGGAATGACAGACACCATGCTCCGAGGTCATTTTATTCATGTATCTTTTCTCAGTTGAATCACCATGATAGTAAATCATCAGAGATAAAAAGTTGTTACAGTTGAATTTCATAGAATATTTTACCCCTATCCTTTCACCAATATTTATTTTTTGTCACCTATATCCCCACTTTTGTTCCCTTTCCCTTTTATGGCAAATACTGTACTCTCTGTTCCCCACTTTTTTTCCTTTTAGGCCTCATAGTTTGCAATTCTATTACAGAGGAGATATCATGCATGGCATTTTACCTCCTTTCAGTACCCAGTTCTTGGCTGGAGTTATCGTTTCCAATTATCATTGTCATAGTGGTTCCTTCTCTATCTGGGACCATTTTAAATAGAACCCTCTCCATACCCCCTCCCAAAAAAACCCTGTAATTCCATACTTACAGCACCTGGACGGACTCCTCTCATATCCTGCGGCTTTCTGGGGACCCCGGCCAGCAGGGTGAAGGGGATGAATGCCGCAACTTATTCGTGGGTTCACTGAAGCCGACCCGATCCGAAATATCTATGGGAAAAATCTGTAGAGGTTAGAAAGAAGGCCTAAGTCTTTTATCTGATCAAAGGCAATTTATTAAGCAGTCAAGCACTTATATATATATTTTTTACACAAGGGAAAGTATGTCTCAAAAACTATTGGTCATTTCAAACCATCTCTTATCCAATTATATTCCAAGCATAGGCACATAACCAAAAATGAGTAAAGGTACTAAACATTAAACTTATGGGGCATACAAGCATTGGTTAATTCAAACAAGCTTCTCACCAATTATATGCTTACTACAGATATTTTGGCCAAAAAGGGAAAAAGGATAGAGTGTGCCTTGTTAAGCACAGCCCAAAGGAGGTGGGAAAAGAAAAAGGGGGAGGCATGACTCAATGACTGAATGACTGATCCTAGTAACCTTTAGCTTGACCGGAACCAGAGACATATAAGGAAATATTATCTTGTCTTCTGGTCTCATGGCCCTGTGGTTAGTACAAGGGGCTATGTTATAGCAAGATTTCCTATTTGCTCATGGGCTAGGAACCTGCCGGCAGTCACGTATGCAGCTCAGTGGAACTATCCACAGAGATAGAGGCTAAGGTTGATAGCATCCATTTTTGTGCAGGCTAGAGCAGTCTCCCACAATATCCCTTCTTATATCTCCAATAGAGCCACATTACTAGAATCACCTTGATTATTATCATAATTGGAGGGAGAAAAAATGGATGGTATCAAGAACAGACAGTCGTATGTCCATTTGGTGGAAATAAAAAATGATCAGACTTGAACACAAAAGGCAAAGTCAATGACCACAGAAATGATACCCAATCTACATCAAAATGTACATGGGGGAACAGTTGCACTAGCATTATAGGGGGTGGGGGGGGCGAGAGATGCATGCTGGAAACAGGAGTGGAGGGAGGACAACATTGGTGGTGGGAATGCCCTTCACTCTTTACTACTATGTGTCTTATTATTACTGTAAGAGATTTGTAATTCATTTTGCCCACAATAAATAAATAAATAAATAAATAAATAAATAAATAAATAAATAAATAAATAAATAAAGCCTGTGATCCCAGATAATACTGTAAGAAAGATTCAAAGATTCCGTTTTCTAACCTTATTTCTAGCCTGGTTTCTGCCTGAAGGCAGAACATTCCCTGATTAGCCTCCACTGAGAACATGTGCACCAGGGGACTCGAATTCTCTGTCCCTCTGTGCAAATCCCAATATGACTTGTGTATATTGATTATGGAAGTACAAATTATAGCTACTAAGCATAGTCACAAATATACAGTGCAATAACAATGAAGATTAGCAATGCAAATATCTCATGAATTTATTGCATTTTGTTTTTCCAGCCTTAAATCCAATCCTTCCAAGCTGTCCTTTGCCCTCCACTCCCCTGTTAATGTGACACATACTTTTCTTTTTTGTGTCTGTTGTTTTAGGCCAAGATTTACTAGAAATATGAATGTTCCCGAAAAATCATGGGGCAGAAGAAAAAGGCTCTCCTTCATGTATGTACATAATGGAATATTGCAATTACCAAAATTTCTGTGTAACTTGCTTCCATTAAAAGCATATAACTGATGAATTAAGAGAGAGACAAAGCAGTCTCACAGAAGATATTTTCATGAAATGAAACAGTAAAGACGGGGCCGGGCGGTGGCGCTGGAGGTAAGGTGCCTGCCTTACCTGCGCTAGCCTAGGAGACGGACCGCGGTTCGATCCCCCGGCGTCCCATATGGTCCCCCAAGCCAGGAGCGACTTCTGAGCGCATAGCCAGGAGTAACCCCTGAGCGTTACCGGGTGTGGCCCAAAAACCAAAAAAAAAAAAAAAAAAGAAACAGTAAAGACAATGTGTTATGTTGCAAAGTAGCTGATGAGAATCAGATGCTAAAATCAGGTCATAGGTAAGAAACATAAATTACCATGGCTTTGGAAAGTTTATGGCCAAATAATTCTCCACTTCCCATAAGATATAGTCATAGCTGAGAATAAATGTTTTGAAGTATGTCTTTTCTCTGTGAAATAAACTGTAGTCTGGAATTACAAATAAGATGCATGACCAAATTCAGTCCCAAGTATAGATTTCAAACTTTTATAAAAGCAAAACATGGAGAGGAATATTTTCCTAAGGGTAGCCTTCCTTTTGTTTGTTTAGAGGCCACACACAGAAGTGTTCAGAGCTTACTGCTGAGTCTGCTCAGGGATCACTCCTGATGAGATTTGGAGTATAATACTGCTCTGGGCATCGAACATCAGATCACTGAATGAAAGGCAAGGCCAGGCCACCTTACCTATTGTGCTAACTCTTTGGCCTACAATGATATTTGTGCTCCCAATGACTTGATTGTTATCTTATAATTTGGTCATATACATTTAAAATGTATGTTAAATTTTTTCATGAGATATAAATATATTTGTTTTTATAATGATAAATGCTTACATGAACTAATATAGGTACACATGTCTATCTCATTTTTATATTAATTTATGATTCCCATTGGATGAATTGCAATACAATTTTAAATAAATAAAAAATCAAAACAAAACTTCCCATCTATATGTAGGTGACTTTGCAGTCCTAAGAATAAATATCAACAAAAATTATGACTTTGATTTTCTTTGGGAAGTTTTTGTATATAAAATTGCATGCATTTGGGGGCCAGAGAAATAGTACAAGGGTTAATAAATCATATCTCAGAACCAGAGATATAATACAGAGGAAGAATTCTTGCTTTGTACTTGGATGAACAAATTCTATTCCTGGCATCCATATGTTCCCCCTAGTTACATCAAGGGTGGTACCAGAGTATAGAGCCTGGAATAAACCCTGAGCATTGCTTGTGTGACTGAAATACAGTTAAAACTAAACACAAAGAAAGTATTTTTAGATTCTTTTTAGACTAACAACCAAATACTTTAGTAGAGATATTGAATTCATTGTCAATTTGAATAGCTTAAGAGAAACAGTTTTGGACAATTCTTTTTTAGTAAAGGAGTTTACTGAGAGTATAGAATAGAAGTCATATGCCAACAAGTGTCTCAACACTTTAGTTGACATTTCACCTAGAATTTCAGGGTGCTTTGTCTATGCCAAAAATGATTCCAGAGTGCAGAGCTAGGAGTAACATGTGAGCACTGCTGGATATGGCCCAAAAACCGAAAGAGAAAAAAAAAATAGAAGACCTAAAATTAGTTAAATGTCATGCTGGGTAAAAGACCTAAAGTAAGGTGAATGCTGATTGAATTAAAGTTAAACCATGATTGAAATTAAAATAATAAGAAATCACAGTTATGGATCCTGAGCAATAGTATTAAAAACTAATTTCCTAACAAAGTAACATATAAGTAATATATTTTCAGTGTTATTTGGGAGAAGATGGCAGGAGGGAAATAATGAAATTCCTATGCATCAAAGGCACAAAATATTAGGTCCATCATAATTACAGAAATAGACAGGACATTTATCAGCCATTGTCTTGTGTCTAATTTTTTTGAAACCATGGTAAATTATAAATGCTTCATACTTGGATTTCAGGTATAAAGAGATAGTGAATTATGACCATTCCCACCACCAGTGTTGACCTCCTTCCACCAGTTTCCAATTTGCATCCCATACCTCCAACCATAGACCTCTGGCATTGTAACAGGTCCACTTTAAGTTTTGATTGTTATAGTTTGAGTATATTGATTTTATTATTATTAAATTTGGCTGGAATATTCAGTTTTGACTCTTTTTCTTCCACCAATGCACCTGAGACCACTTGGCCCCTGGGCCCCATTTCCCCTTTTTTCAATTTTGTAGAAAAATACCGAAATTTGAGGTAAAACAAAGTAATTCATGTCCCAAGTTTTTATGAAAAAGTCAGGAGCCCCTCTCTAGAAGACACAAAAAATAAATGAATGAAAATAAAGGGGGTGGCAAGTTTTGTTTTATTTTTTTTGTTGTATTTTTGCATAGGCACAGCAAAAGTTGGAGAAATTAGAAAATAAATATCCTTGACCTAAAAAACAGGGTGTCTCTACCCATGAAACATTCTGTCATAAGACCGATTATAGGCTCCAGGCATACTCGTTGTCCAACCCCAAGGTCTTTCATCATGGTTCCAAGAAAAGTCCTACTTAATCACAGTTGTCACAGTTAGGCTTCTGTAATTAGAGGTTTTGTTTTTACACAGATCATATGTCAAAGCCAGGGTCTCACTGAGCATTTACTAATTTTCTCTCACTGTTATGTGACAAGGCAGAAAAAAACTGCCCTGAAAGCAAGTTGTTGCTATTTTCTAGTTCTCAGGGTGTCATATGAACCCACGGTGTCAGGGCTTCTCCAGGTAGACGTTTGATTCCTGGTGCTCGTATGAAAAACTGTGCCAGTTCCAAGGATGGGAGCCAATGTTCAGGGTTGGATGGTTGATGTCTGATCAACTGAGCTTAAGTTAAGTCACTATGACAAATGATCAGAATGAAAGGTGCCCCTGAACTATAAAATTTATGAGCTCCTCTCCCTATTAGATAAGAACTTCTTTCTATATGTAAGATTTCCCCGTTTTAATGTGTCTATTCAAAAAGGAACAATGTCACATGATACTACTGATGCATATGGGGTAAAAAAAAAAAAACAAGCTAAACACTTCCTATAACTGGTTTTAACCTGATCCCAAGAGAGACTTATCTACTAAAATTTTCTACTAAGCAGATCTATAAAAAGGGATGGGTAAAGCTACCTCTATATATGAAAATATACACTAAGGATTATAACTATTAAGAAAATGCATCTAAAGAAATATAAAAAGCCAACAGAAATATCCCCTTTAAGTCTTTTAAAAAATAGTTTGGAAAGATAAAATTTAGAGCCCAGTTTTATCCCATGCCGTGGTCTTGTGGAATCTGAGAAATGGTTCCCAGAAGTCAGGGATCAGGTATATCCTTGAGCTGAGGGTCTCTCTGGAGCTGAATCTGGTAGTGAGCAATAATTCACAGTGAAGGGATGTGGGAGAAAAGGAGCCACATGGAATGAATTAGCAGGTATGGTGGTAGCAGCTTCTTCCCCAGCTGAGACAAGGCAGGCTAGGAGGCTGTCCTTTTGCTTTGGAAGCCATCAGCCATCATCTTGAGCATAATCTGTTTCCCCAAGATGCATGTGTCACTGAAGATGATTCAGAAGTTATAACCGAATCACTTACATTATAGGTCTAATATTCAAGACAATGGAGTCAGTCAAAGATATCTCATTTTCATTAGTGATAAGTTTATACTGACGATAAAACAGATTGATGTAAGGGGGGATCCCATGGTTATTTAGAATGGACAATAGAACTTATGGGTAAAAATGATATTTGAATTGAGACCTCAACAAGAGGATGATGGGTAAAAATGATATTTGAATTGAGACCCCAACAAGAGGATGAGTCTCAGAGAACTACCTAAGGAAGGAGACCTCAAAGGAAAAGCAAGCACCCTGTGATTGGAAGTGGACTCATATTTGAAAGGGCTCCAGACTTAATGTCCATTGCATGTGCATAAGGACAGAATGGAGCATGCTAGCCTTGGTGAAGAAGCAATGCTAAGATTAAGTAGAAATTTGATTGTTAAAAAAAAAGAAATTTGATTACTATAGACCTAGAGGTTAAAACACTGGAATTCCATGATTTGATTTACTCCAGAGAAACTTTATAAATCAGAAAAGGGAGGGCAGGAAGAAGGAGAGAAGAACAAAGCAAGGAAAGGAACTGTCTTTTTATTTTCCTTATTTTTGTGTGGTTTTGGGCCACATCCAGTGTTGTTAAGAAATTACTGGCAGTGCAGGGCTCAGGGGACAATATGGGATGCTGAGGATTGAACTTAGTGTATGAGCCATGTGCAAAGCAAGCACTCTTCTGACTATCCTATTATTCTGGTCCTGAACTATTTCTTAAGCCTCCCGCTACAGTACTTCCTTCCAATCTAGATAAGAGAAAGTTGAGGAGTGTCACTAGCTGGGCTCTCTGCAAGAAGATATATAGATGGAATTTGCAGAGCAATTTATTTTAAAGGAAAAAAATGCCTGAAAGAAAGTGAAGAAGAAATCAGGATCCAACAGAGGGAAAAATAAGACAAAGATTTAGGATAGACAAAGACACGACCATGCTGATAGGACACCCTAGAGTGAACAGAACTTATTAGGTTGTTTCTCTGGGCACAAATGAACACATTTGTCCTTTCATCCCTCAATCACTAGGGCACTCATAAGTTTTCCCTAAACAGGCTTATTCTGAAAGGGAAAAATTTTCAGACTAGTTTTGAGGAAGCACCTGAGATAAGTTTCTGAGGAAACTGAACTCTAAAAGAATAAAATGCTGAATCTAGACTACATATTCCCTGGCCCACTGTTGATTAACGACTAAGTGGTAGGTAGGTATATACAAAGTTCTGTTTTGTAAAAGCTATATCTACTGGAAAAAAATACCTTTCTTTCTTCTTCAGCCCTCATTAGATTTAGTCTTTCTTTTCTATAGGAATGGGAGTACTATGCATTAAGATTGGCATTTAGAGGGTCTACTTGTTTAGTAGAGAGTTCTGCCAATAGAAGCATAAGTTGATCCATCTTTGGTGTTAATCGAAGCAAGAAAAAGCTTCAGTTGGAATTTATGTACCACAAATTTTGTTAAGTGCCCATGAGGTATTATAAAGAACCAACAAATGCATTCACACAAATCTTACCTGATTGATTTCTACAGTGAAAACATCCTTTTCTAGGAGAGCAATGATTAGGGTTTCAAAGAGCTTGTGAAAAGATACATGGCAAGAGAAATTGTCTCATACATACATGATAAAATTGCAAAAGATAAATGTAAAGTAGCAAGAAAAAATGTTTATTTTTCCTGCATACCCTGGATAAAATTTGCCCTTATCACTGTCAATTAAGCAAAGTAATGTTCTAGCAGAGAATCCTGAAAAACCATCATTCATAAGATAATGAAGCCTTACGGGTGAGTGTTGATACAACCAGCAGTAAGTGAGTGCTATTAGGGAACTGAAGAGGCAGGCAGATCAATATGGTTTCAACACAAATAAGCTCATAGGAACCCTGGCCTTGTAATTACAATTACAATATTTACAATACTTACAATAATTACAATTGCAATATTTCTCACTTCACCTAATTTAATATGAAATTAGAAATTAATTAATTAGCATAGCATGTCCCACAATTAAGAACATAAAAGGTAGTCCTTGAACCTCAACAAGAAGGGGTTGTTGAGCGTTAAGAAAAACCTTTAGTTGCACTGGTTAGATATGGAAGATATAGGTAAATCTCCAACTCTTCTAAATCTCCATTAATCAATTAAGATACTTTATTATATATTTATATTATGTAAAAATTTGTATTATATAAATCTTATAATATATTTAGTAAAATAGTTAGAAAGGGGCTCCAGCATATTTTCCCATGAGCTTGCATACCTCAGGGGTAGGCCTTAGTAGAGCAAAAAAAAAAAAAAAAGAAGTAACACTCTATATTTTTCCAGGTATCACCTAGGTTATACTGTACCTGTGCCCTCGACTAAGTGAGACATCCATCACAGGCTTACAGATAGAAAAGAAAAGTTTATGGTGGAAATTGACAGGCAAGACTATTTCACACAACTTTTAGCCCTTGATCTACAAATCCAATATAGAACAAAGTGATTGAGAGAAGTTGGGGATATTCAACTGGAATAAAATTAAAAGATTGCTTATCTTCAGGGAGAAAATGCTAGAAATTACTTAACAATAAACTCACATAAATACACCCCAATTCATTCATCTACAACCTCAGGGGACTTTCTTTGAGGTTTAAAATCCTTTTCTTTCTTAAACTACAAATGAAGTATCTAAATTTTTTTTTGTTTGCTTTTTGGGACACTCTCAGGAGTGACTCTCAGAAGTTATGCCTGGCTCTGCGCTCAGAAATCGTTCCTGACTCGTGGGACCATATGGGACACCAGGGGATCAAACTGAGGTCCATCCTAGGTCAGCGGCATGCAAGGCAAACGCCCTACCACTGTGCCACCGCTTTGGCCCCTGAAATATCTAATTTTATGAAAAGCCAAATGAATCAGGATGATTTACCCAAATTAAATATAAAGTTGATTTGGGCTTCCAGCAGTAATATATAGTTATCTCCCCCCAACTTGCCTCTCCCAAACATAAAATGAAACAGATGTGCTGCTAAAGGAATACATGAGAACTTAGTACACCTGTTTGGCAAACTAGCATTCAAAATAACAGCTGAAATGTTAAGGCAATTCTGAAATGTACCATGAGTTCAATCCTTGCTATTATTGATCTTTGTATTTCTTACTTTAACTTGGCATAATTAAGGAAATGCTGAGAACAGTTTCACTTATGGCTTAAGAACATGAATATTTAAGAGTTTGATGTCCATGTCCCCTGTACCTTATTACATCATTGTTTTGTTGTGTAAAAAGATATTGTTTCTGGACAAAATGTTACTTATAGCAGAACTAAATATATCAGGTCTGGAACTATTTTTTTATTCTACCACGTTTTTATATAAAAAGTGAATTTACGGGGGCGGGGTTGAAAAAAAAAAGGTGAATTTACAGGGATATCTCAACAGAGGCATTAAAATAAAAGTAGTTTTCTTCTGTAGAAAGTGTCAAATTATATTAATTTAGACATGTGTACAATCTCAGTGGTCCTCAAACTACAGCCCGTGGACCACATATTTTATTTGTTCCTGTTTTGTTTTGTTTTTTTTTTCACTTCAAAATAAGATATATGCAGTATGGATAGGAATTTGTTCATAGTTTTTGTTTTTACTATAGTCCAGCCCTCCAATAGTCTGAGGGACAGTGAACTGGCCCCCTTTTAAAAAGTTTGATGACCACTGAATACCAAAAATATGATGACCTTAATATTAAATCTAGGGTGGAAAGAAATGATTCTACCTAAAAGTCTATCTCTAAATCATTTTCTATAAATGTATGCCCATTTAATATTTAGTTAGTCTTTTGTGTTACTTATAAGATATAATGTTTTCTATATTCTCTAAGAAATCTTAATTTTCTGATGCCTATTCAAATTTTAAACTCTCCTTTTCTGTCAGTCAATTTTACTAATTAATCCCTACTTTCATCTGCCACAACAGTACGAACATACCCCTGTAGTAGATGTGGTAGTTAAGACAGTATCTTAGAGCTGTCTCAAAGAGAAACTGACATCAAAACAAACCTCTAAAACTCCAGCAACTAGAATACACACTTAGAAATCCCATTTCCAAGATCAAATCCCAGTTTTTAACAAGCAATATGCTCTGTAATAAAAAATGTGTGTAATAATAGTACCTCCTAGAGTTGTTGCAGAGATTAAGTCAACTCTCCTTGCAAGAATTTCTGCTGCATGGTGAGATTCAATATAAGTTGGCTATTTTTATTAACCAGCATGGTAACTGCCATGAGAGGAGAAATATAAGGTACAATTTAATTTTAATGTTGATTCATGTCAAGTATCAAAAGCTAATCCAATTTTAAAAAATAATATTCTAGAGCCAAAGTTGAGTGTGTGAACTATTTTTGTTCATCAAAACCAATACTCTCAAGCCGTTAATTTATTCATTCACTCACTTGCTTCCATGTGACTGGCCTATGTTAATGAAAGGGGTGTAGGAAGAGAACCAACGCAGGACCAATAAAAACATGAAACTTATTTGGTCTTTGGGCCAAGCCAGAGGCAGTTCACTGTTTCACAGATAAAATGGGTATTTGACTGTGAGTGATGAATATGAAGAGAACTTAGACAGTTTATGAGTAAATAAAATATATTAAGTTTTCAGTATGTATGATAGATCCCCTATATTTCACATGTCAGTAAGCCAATGATCACTGGTCTGATTGCTTATCTTGAAACCCAATATCTCACCTCCTTTCTTTCACTCTCTTACTACTTATAATTCACTATTAAAATTTTGTAAGTTCTTAAAAGCTTGTGATTATAAAGGCAGAATTAAAAATTAAATAATGTTGCCCAAATGTATTATAATCAGATAGTTTATTACCATCTTACAGAGCTAACACTACTTGAGGATGGACAAGTTCCAGTTTTTTGTTCAGCAAAGGATGTTAGTGTATAAACACAGGCAGTGCAGTGTGTTTCCAAGAGTCCTGGCCTTAGATTTTTGAGATTCTTGTTTCTTTTGCTAATGTATAAAAACATCTATTGAGAATGTACATGGGGGGGGGAGTATGAGAGATAGTACCATGGGTAAGCTGCTTGCCCTGTAAGTGGCTAATCAGGATGTATCATACAGGATCCCCAAAACTACAGAGCCAGGAGTAATCCCTAACTGAGTCAGGCATAATTCCCCCAAACAAACAAACACTACAATGCATTTGGTAGATCTCTATTTCAATCTGCTCAGGATCTCTTTGCCTTTCTGAGAAAATCAGCCCCAACTCCCATAGGAGATGGATATTAGGTGCCTTAAAACCCACTTTAACACCACCTTTGATGTCGTCATGTGACTCAGATTAGTCCTCTGAGCAATTCCTTTAGCATTGGCCAGAGTGATTTGTGCTGGAATTCAATGCAAAACAATTTCATAGAAATTGAGCTTTAGACTCACTCACTCTTTTCTCAAATAAGATGCAAATGGAGCTGTGAGAAACCATGAATACATCGGCCACAGGCAGAAAGATGGCAATCTCTTGGCAGGAGAGGATAGGCCCAGTCCCCTCTCTGCCAAAACCACATCTACTGCATCCATCACCTAGGATCATTTTTGCTGATGACTCTGCCTTACCAGCCCTTTAAAATTCTCTTTGGGGATACCAATCTGACCAAACTTCAGGTACATCAGTATTTCAGTTTTTATCACAAGGTTTTTTTGGAGCGTGTACAAGCACTTTTCCCTCACGTCCTCCTTCTTCCAGGTGGCATGGCAGCTGAGAATATGCCCCACAAAAGCTGCGTTATCAGTAATAGTACTTTGATTTTCTAGACAACTTCATTTGTTTGATGCTGTCATCTCTAGAGGAACAAATCAATTTAAAATAAGAGACAGCTAAAAACAAAAGCTTACTAATCCTTCGCCATTGTATTCATGACTTCATTGGAGAAATAATAAAATTTTCACAAATGTGCTTGCTACTGTACTATTCTTTTATTTTGATTTTTTGAAACTTTCTTCTCTTCCTTTTTATTTTTTATTCCTATTACTTTTTAAAACTCTTATCTCTCGCTTATCTGAAAACAAATATATTAACTCTATCATACATTTTTTTTCAATAAAGTAAAAAATATTTAAAAAAGAAAAGTAATTGAGCTTTGAGAAAAATAATGACAAAGTGTTATTTTTTACTCCTTAGATTTATACATAGGCCTAAAGTTCTCAGCAGTAATTCTTGGCCCAAAATCTGCCTGAAAATGTCACCTTATTAGGTAGATAACAGATCAGACTATAAGACAAGAGAGAGATAAATAAAGTTTAATGTTGGTAACTCTTTTCTGTGGAATATTGCAAGGTTATGGAGCAACAGTATAATCTATTCCCATACAAAAGCCATGCTTTATTATTGTTTTTGTTGTTGTTATTTCATGTGGTAGCAAAGTAGGAAATAACTCAGAACATTAGTTTCTTTGGATTTATCTTCTCTTTACCTTAAGATTGATAAAATGATCCACAGCAGCTCATGGGGTATGAGTTTCTCCCTCTAATTATAGCCAAGGGTCATGGATGCACCTTCTTGGGCTCCTTGCTACCTTCTTACATTAGTTAGTCCCTTGGTGGGTCCTAAAATTCCTTTAGACTACCTAAATTTTCCTTGAGAAATTCTGTCTCTAACCCAACACCTATCTTTCTCACTCTCTGGTTTACATGTTATGAGGACGAAAAGGGCCTTCTGAATTCTGGGCCTTCTAATCTCATAAACATCTTTTCATTTTTGGTCCCCAGGCTCCCAAATGTGGATCTTTCTGACTTCTCTTCCCTTGGGCCTTTCCAGAATCAGGTCAAAGCTTCCTTCTTGGATTTCCAAAACATCTGCACTCCCTGGCATTCTCTTTGGTTTCTCTCTTCTAAAGCATAAAGTAGAGGAACTGGCTTTCATATCATGATCCATTCTTTTACATGAACTCTATCTACTAAACTAAAATCATTTATCTCTTCAGGCTGAGGAGAAGGCTCAAAGTAGTGGAGTATCTGGTATGCCTTAAGACAACTCTGGCTCAATTTGGGCCCCACAAGTCTTTTACCACCAGTGCCAATGGTTCCTGTTAAACGAATCCAGTAAAGGGCACTTAGGAATATGTATAGATGAAACATATGTTACTCATTAGTTATACAAGGTGATAACCCACAAGGGCTCACTGTATTTTTCTTTCGATTTGAACATTATTTCTTCTGTATTTAGTTATTATAATACTTTCATATTGCCAGAACTTTTATCTACTAAGGTAGAAGAAAAATATAAAACCAGTTAATATTAAGATAGTCCTGGGGCCGGGAAGGTGGCACTAGAGGTAAGGTGTCTGCCTTGCAAGCGCTAGCGTAGGACGGACCGTGGTTTGATCCCCCAGTGTCCCATAGGTTCGCCCAAGCCAGGGGCAATTTCTGAGCACATAGCCAGGAGTAACCCCTGAGCTTCAAATGGGTGTGGCCCCAAAACAAACAAACAAACAAAAAAATTAAGATAGTCCTTTACTGTGTGATGATGTTCAGGGATTAAAAAAAGAAAAATTATTACAGAAAAGTAAACTATAAGATAGTTTTTATCAAACTTATAGCTTATAGTTTACCTAAACTATAAGATAGTTCTTATAACTATTTTAAGAAATAATTCGATGAGGCATGTCATTTTATGATAGCAAGAATCAAAACTAAGTCTCTCGCTTGCAAGGCAAATATTCTCCCCTAGTTCTAGATTTATGACTTTGAGAGTGTACTTTGGCTTTTGTGTGCTGGAGAGAGACAGGCAGCAATGCAAAATAAAATATCTAGAGACAATCAAAGTCTTGATTATTCTCGGTCAACTGAGTCAGAAACTATCAGAGCTAGAGGAAGAGCCTAGGCAGAGATGGTGTCTTTCATTGTCAAAGTAGTGGGGAAAAGGCCACTGGATTCCTCTTAGATTGTTGCTAGTTACTTCTTGGGTTTTTTTTTATTATTTGTTTTTAGTTTTTGTTTTGTTTTGTTTAGGGGCCACACCCGGTGACGCTCAGGGGTTACTCCTGGCTATGCGCTCAGAAATCGCTCCTGGCTTGGGAGACCATATGGGGTCGTAGGGGGATCGAATCATGGCCTGTCCTAGGTTAGCATGGGCAAGGAGCTATCACTCTGCCCCCTCCCTTTCTTAAACATTTTTCTTTTACATTTTTTTTTTGTTTGTTTGTTTGGGGTCACACCTGGCAACACTCAGGGGTTAATCCTGACTCTGCACTTATAAATCGCTCCTGGCAAATTCGGCAGACCATATGGGATACTGGAGATCGAACCTGGATTCTTCCTGGTTCAGCCACATGCAAAGCAAATGCCCTACCACTGTGCCATCGTTCTGACCCCCTCCACTGGAATTTTCTAATTCTGCTACACTGGTACAAAGCCATGTGTATTTTTTAAAAATACCCCCCATATTTTTATTCCTGCTGCTATTTTGAACATCTATAGTCTATGTTTAGTTTGTTATAGCCTATGTATCTATATCTATGTCTTGGTCCTCTCTTCCTCTTAAAGTTGTTTTTTCTAGATGTTTTAGAAATAGTACTAGTACTAATACCTGACATAAAGAACATCTTTTTAGATGTTTATATATAGGTTGACACCTAGGTCACAGCTAGTTACTTGGGTTTTGGTGGGGGGGGGGGGTTGTTGTGTTTGTTTCTTTGTTTTTTTTGGTTTCTGGTACACACCCGATGACGCTCAGGGGTTCCTCCTGGCTATGAGCTCAGAAATCGCTCCTGGCTTGGGGGACCATATGGGATGCCAGGGAATGGAACTGCAGTTTGTACTAGGTTAGCCGCTTGCAAGACAAACACCTTACCACTTTGTGCCACCACTCTGACCCCTACTTCTTCGTTTTTTATAAATTCAATCAGGCAGAACCTTTCCAGGCTTTTTAGTATTTAATCAGAAGCAAGATAGTTAGCTCATTTCGACTTTACTAATGTAAATTTTTGAGAAGCCTTGGGAGAGTCAGCTGTGTTTTGCTTTAGTATATGTGAAATTAGGTGCACAAAAATAACCATACTAATAAAACTATTAAATAGGATTCATTTTCCTAGAAGGCATAATGTGACTCCAAAAAATAAACAGTGATTAACTATGACTGACCAAAGGGGCCGGAGAGATAGTATAGTAGCTAATGCACTTGCCTTCTCATTCATCGCTTGACAATGGTTTGATCCTCAGCATCTTATATCACTGTCAGAAATTATCCTTGAGGATAGAGTTGGGAGTAACCTTTGAGCATTGCTGGGTGTGTGAGAAAAAAAATTGACAATCTTGATATTTAACTCTTGATCTTGAAAATTCCTCAACCAATTCAAAATAAGATACACACAGTTGACGATCAGAGAAACACACCTCTTGATTTATCTTATACAATCCAAAAGAGATATATGGATTTATTTCAGTAATGTGCCAGTCTAATGAGAGAGAAAAAGGAAAAGTCTCCATGAAGATAGGCTTTTCTTACAAATCCTATGTGCCTACCTGGAAAAGGTTTACTATAAAATTCCCTATAGCTGTCCTTCAAGAAAGAAATGGCTGTTTTCTATAAAGGAACATGGATAACTTATTCCTAAAATTACTGGGTATTTTTCAGCCTTGCAAAGACAGGAGACTGATTGTGTTTTACTCGAATGTGCTTACATTGATTTAAATTCCCAACATTCTGTTCAAGTCTGACCTCTGTACGAAGCGGCCTTTATTTCTCTCATCTTAGGGGGTCCAGCAGAGGTCTGGAATGCCACTACTGAGAGAGCATGTCAGCAGCATTTCTTAGCAAAACACTGCTAGAAATACGGAAAATAAACATCTTTGAATAATAGCTGAGTTGAAGTGCTTCCAGATTCAACTCCAAATAGCTAAACTCCCTGAAAGCCTGTTAAATATTATAGAAGTCAGGTCATCAACTGTATTTCAGCCTGCAGATTGAAACATGACTGGGAATCACTGAGAAGTAAAAAGACAAACTTGCTAGCAACCCTATTGGTCCACAGACAGGACCATCTCCTATGGACTTTATGGCTTGGGAGAGCAGGAAGGAGATTGAGAACTTTGTTTTGAAAGGCTCCATGGGGTAGGAGAATAAAGTCTCATTGGGATGGCTTAGGATTGATAAAGAGCTCAGCACCTAATTAAGCTGATCCACAAGAAGCTCCCAAAGCAGAATAAATGTCTCTATTTTGAAATCAGGGTCAATCTCTGGGGAACCATCTCATGTGAACAACAAAAATAATAATAACTTGGCCTCTTGAAAAATCTTCATCCTTAAATGGTAACCCAAAGTGTGAGGAGAATTGCAAGTTTTTCCACATTGGTGTCTTGGACCAAGATCATGTTGGTCTTATCTGCATAAGCATATCTTGCCTGACTATCAGTCAAAGAAATAAAGGAAGCCTGGAAATTTTGTGCTGTGAGGAAGAAGTAAACGGCCTTCCACATTGTGAGTAATAGTAGCTCATCCATGAAACACACATCCTAAGCAGTAACCATGCTTCATTGATATAGGTCTTTCTGAAGATGCTTTCAAGACTCATGATACCAACAATGAAAAGATTCTACATTGACCTCTCTGCAGGCATATGGGAGTTGGTGTTTCAACATATGAGTTTATGAGGGAAACAAAACAGAGACTTTTAGAGTATAAAGGCCATCATCTAATCTCAGAAATGACATCCCATTATTTTTGTTTTTTTCCATTCAATAGAAGCAAGTTTCTAGACCCAAGACATAAAGGAAAGAAAAAGTGCATAGAAATGCATGACTAGCAAGACAAGAAGATGATGGAAATATTGGATTATCTGACTAACACATGTTCATGCAATGGTCTGGTAGAGCAATTGGATGACTTTAATTTTTTTGTTTTTGTTTATGGACCACACCTGAAAGTGCTCAAGGGTTTCTGTATTCTATATATAATAATTATTCCCAGCATACTCAGGAGACCATATGAGATACTGGGGAACAAATCCAGGTTGACTGCATGAAATGTGCTATTTGCTGTACTATCACTCCAGCTTTTGAATTCAAACATTGACTTTATTATTTTCTTGTTATGAGGTTCTCAATAAGTTACATAACTATTTTGACTCTCCTTTTATTGTCTATTAAAATATATTAATGATGCCTACAGATCTCAAAGACTTAACACAGATGAAACTAAGAACCTAAATTAATGCCATGCACATGTGTTCATTTCATGAATTTTTAGCAAGAATTATATTACTAATGATACTGTATAAAGTAGTTTTCTAGCTAATAATGTATACTTAAATTAAGAGGATCTTTTTTATTTACAAAGTAGCGTGACATGAAGTAAGTGTAAAACAAGCCAAGGATATAACTATTCTTGGAAAAATTAGAAAAATTTACTCAGATTAGCAGAGCACATTTTTTTTCAATTAGTTGAATTTCAAACAACTGCAGCATAATACAAGGAAGTGAAGCATGTCATTAATGTTTAACTTTCATGGTCTCCCTTTTATGCTAATTTATAAACATATTATGGACAAATGAGAAGTGTTACTTCTTACTGAGGAATGGAGTGGGTTCATTGAGCTCATGTTTCTCTGTCTATTGAATCTCAGGTATGAACCTTTCCTCATCCTTTCTTCAATCCAGATCCCACAAGTCTTATTTACACTGACACACCTACATATAATCATTCACATGATACATAACTCCAGGTAAATTATTGGGCATTAGTATTATAGTTTAAAATGAATTAAAATTTTATATAAATGATTACCAATAAACCATTACAATTAGTGATTAAATCTAAAGCTCATCTCAAGTTCTTGAACTTGGTAAATGGCTTCTGGTAATTTCCACCCGCCAAGATATTTTGATTCAAATTTGCAAAATGGACACAAGGAGCTAACTCAGAAGACTGAAGAGTAAGAGACCTTTCTTCATTCCTCAAATTTTCATGATTTCCCAAGCACCACAGAGTTATCCTTGAGCACTAAATTGGAAATATCCCTTTGCTTTACCAGATGTGGTACCTTGATCCCAGTAAACTGGGAAACTATCCTGCTTGCCCTCTTTCTCAGTTTCTCATTTGATTTTTTTTTCCCTCACTCTTTCCTAGTCAGGAGTGGATACTTCTTTGTGATTACTTTTTTCTATCCCCAAATGTTGTAATTTAAGCTGCTTTTTAATAACCCAAAGTCATACTTGCCTCCTGTAGGAAGCTGAGAAAATGTCTCTTATTCCTGTTGTTGTCACTTGGATTCAGCATTACCATGGGAAATTGCATCTGAAATCAACAAGATTCTTTGTGAAAATTGCTTATAGTCATCATCTATGGTAAGTCTTTAGTCAGCTGGTCCAGAAACTGTGTGACACTACCCCCCTACTACCAATTGTCCTTCTTTCTCTCTCCTCTCTCCTAAGATTATGCAATAACATTCTTCTGAAGCCAGCTTTTGCTTTGCTTCTCACCAAGAGATTGCTCAAAGAAAGATGATGGAAGAGTCAGATTATTTTGGTTTTGTCATATATAACTACACCATAAATTCCAGTTTAGATTCAGCTGGAACATCTTATTTCCATAGAGATTTTGTAGAATGCTACCAATTTTCTCAGGTTCTACACTGACAAAAGTGAATTATCTGAATAATATTGCACATTTAAAACTAGAGTAACTGATAGAGAGGAAGTTCCTTAGACACTGGATTTTGAATTTTTTTTTGATAGAAACAGAGGACCTTTGACTTGAAATCAGGTACAGTGGTCAGTGAAGGAGACATTAGCATATTGTATTTTAGAGTGAAAGGTTCAGGGCTGCTGAGTAGGGAGTAATATTTGGGGTGTTTGCAATTTTTTTTGCAGTTGTGAAAAATTTTCTCAGTTTTCCACAACCTGCATTTGGTTGTCTCCTTCCAACTCTTCCTTGTTCTGCTTTCTGGTCAGATTCTTACTTCCTCCACTCTTTCTCAAATACCTTTCCTTTACTAGCCATGAACAGATGATATTACCTTTATTATAAACCACCAAATAGAACAAAATTGTCCTGACATATGAACCAGTCAAGAAATATAGAGTCAGTGAAATCTTGTAAATCAGGAAATTCCATGTGTATGGGTGCTTTTTGTCTGTTTTAAAAGTTTTGAACACCATGTACAGTATTTGGCTATTCTAGGAGTCTTACAATTTGTCTCTACTCATTTTTTGTCTTGACTTTAATTCATGACTCCCTTATTTTAGGAATTACTTTTTGCACAATTTTATTTCATGATATTCTGCTGTGGCTAATGTTACTTAAGGCTTCAGTATGCAGTGAGACTTAACAACAGTACCACATTTTGCCATTGGAAGTGCCTCATCCCCATATTTCAATGATTGGGTAAGAGGGTCATAAGATCCAAGCCAAACCATGCAAGTTAATCTTGAGACTATTGTTGGGATTCTTAGGAAATAGCAACTCTGGTTGTTCAAGGGTTGCTAATCAGGAAGGATATAATATTGAAACTTCTGAAGGCCACATTGCTTCCTCTTGGAGACAGTCTACTTTAGAAGGAGGCCAACAAAGGAGAAGCAGGGGTTGTGGTTGGAGCAAGTAATGTTCCTACAGACATTATTTAATTACCTGGATTCAGCCGTGCTGAAACTTTTCATTTAAATAAACCAAGATATTCCCCATTTAAGCCAAAGGCAATTTATGATGAGTTTCTGTCTCATACAACCCAAAGCTACCAATTTACCTTCTCCAACTTCCCTGATGGGAGGATATCAGCCTTCACTTTACTCATTCCAGATGGTCAAATATCAACTTTTGGCCAGGGCTCTGAATTTGGGGCTCAAATTTTCTTCATATTGAGTAATATCTGCTATATTTGACACACACTCACTACTAATGCATTTATTACTTGTCCATTTCTTTTCTTGTTTAGCTAGAAACAGCAATGAGAAGAATCCAAGGTGGATATGAATTTGTAGTATTGAATTAATAGCCCAAATCTAATATGTTAAATAAGGGTCACAGTGATACAGATGGTGTCAAATGGGGGAGGGATAAAGAGAAGCCCAGGAATATCTTCAACATATGAAAATGTTGTTATGACAGAGGTAGTAAGCATGGGGGTGGAGGATGGCTTTAGGTAGCCTAGTTGATATCATTTGTCATTTTAAATCTTACATCATGAAGGAGAGCAGTCAGATCACAGAAATGGCTAAGGAGAACAGATAACAAATATAAAAAGGGGCACAGGAGAGAGAAATTTTTTTCAGCCTTCACTTGTTCCTTTGGTAGGAAGTAACACCTCTCACCCAAGTGACCTAAGAACAAATGAAAGTTAAGAGTCTTAGGGCAACAGGTCTTAAAAGGCAAGTCTTGATGTGGTGCAGAAAACTGTGTTGGTTCTAAGGATGGGACCCAAGGTTCAGGGTTGGATGGTCAATGTCCAATCAACCAAGGCCTAAACAGAGTCCCTGTGACAAATGTTCAGGGTGAAAGGTGCCCCTGCACTATAAAATTTATGAGTTCCTATCCCTATTAAATAGGAACTTCTTTCTATATGTAAGATGTTCCCATTTTAGTGTGCCTATGCAAAAAGGAACACAGCCACATGATACTACTGGTGCATAAGGGGTAAAAATAACAAGCTAAACAATCTGTATAATGTGGTTCTAACCTTAACTCAGATCCCAAGTGAGATTTATCTTCTAGAACACCCTGTTTTTTTAGACCAAGGGTATTTTCTTTCTAATTTTATTTGTATATTCTAGATAGGAGCTCCTGACTTTTTCACAGAACTTTGGGACATAAATAACTCTGTTTACCTCATATTTCTATGCCTTTCAACAAATGGAGAAAAGAAAAGAAAAGTGAATGGGGCCCAGGGCCAAGTGATCTCAGGACATTGGGTGGAGGGAAAAATGGACAGAACTAAATACCCAAGCCAAAGTCAATGATAATAGAATCAAGAGTCCCAAACTACAACAATTTAAACATAAAATGGACCTATTACACTGGCAGGCCAGAGGGCTAAAGGTGGAGGTATGGGATAGACTCTGGGAAGTTTGGTAGAGGGAGGTCAACATTGGTGGTGGGAATGGCCCCAATTTATTGTCACTATATATCGGAAATACAACTATGAAGAACCTGTAATTCACAATGGTCCAATGGTCTCAATAAAAAATTAAAAAAAAAAAGGCAAGCCTTGGGCCCCAACAATAAACTATAGAGCAAAATACGATGCCATCCTTTAGAGAAATCAGAGAGGGGACAGAATAAGTGGCATCATATATACATGGAAGAAAAAGAGACTAATTTTAATATCCCATACTTTGGGCATTTTGCTTGTTAATTTTCATACAAAATTCAAGGCCCATATCTAGGAGTTCACAACTGGACAATTCTGAAAAAAGTGGAAGTCTTCCCTCATTTGTCCTCTTTTCTAGCATCAGTTTTCAGTTTCTACAACCTTATTTTATGTCACAAGGATGAAAAGATTCTCAATGATTCCTCTATTTTTCCAGCTTGACAAAATGGTTCTTATAATAAATGCAATTCTCAGACTGATCAGATTAATACCTGATGTTGTCAAGCAGAGAATTCCCAGCAAGAGTTGATCTTTTTTTGTTCCATTCTTTTTAGGCCCTGACCTTGCACATAGCCATCTATGGGTTGGTCTCCAACATGACTTATGATCCTCAGAATACCAATAGAAATGATAGCTGAGAGTAGAGCCAACAGTTTAACTTGAATATTTTTGGATTTGATCACAAGAAGTTGAAGTCTCATTCCTCTAGCCATTTTGTAAATTAAATTATGCTATTAGCTATTCATTAAATAATGCACTTAGTCTATACAAATGAATGACACATGATTTTAGTGAATCCAAGGTCTAGCTAAATGTTATTTTGTGAGAGAATTATATACTATTTACATACATTTTTTTAAAAACTCCCCAGAGTGTTAAAAATTTCTGAGAGATATTTGTATGAAGAAAAAAGTGGTACATACTGATAGATCTTATTCAAATTTTTACCCCAAAATTAATTTTTAAAATAGTTTAATAATTTTAAAATAAATAAAAAATAAATAATTTAAAAATAATTTTAAAAAATTTTTAAATAATTTAAAAAAATTTAATCTGATCTGATCCCCTTGAAGAAGGGACAAGATTTTAGTGGAAATTATTAGTGCAGTGGGGGATTGATCAATGAGTTGGCTTTATGGAAAGAAATCTTTAAAGCCACTGCAACTCTAATTAATAAGATGTTTCTCTATATATACGTCTTTTGGAAATTTTAATTTTTAAAGATTCCTGGTTAAGAAGACAGGAGCCAGGGAAATGTCTCAGAGATAGTGTGTATGTTTCCATGATAACAATAAAATCAAGTAAATTTTAAGCGGTATGTTATTCATAGATGGTTAAGTTGAACAGATCCATTGCAGTAGATGTTTTTTAAGAAAGTTAACAAATTGTCTCTTGATATTTGTTTCCGACAATAATAAGATCATTAAAAACCAACTGCTTTCATTTTTTTTTTTTTTTTTTTGGTTTTTGGGTCACACCCGGCAGTGCTCAGGGGTTACTCCTGGCTTCATGCTCAGAAATTGCTCCTGAACAGTTGGGCACGGGGGACCATATGGGACGCCGGGATTTGAACCGATGACCTTCTGCATGAAAGGCAAACGCCTTACCTTCATGCTATCTCTCCGGCCCCCAACTGCTTTCATTTTAGTGTTTATACCCAACTACTTCATTAAAGAGCATGCAAATTATTTTTGAATTACTAATAAATAGGTATGTATTTCGATTTCCCCTCTGGGAAGCCTCTCTGTACAGTGGGCCAATTGACCTCAGCCTACCGATTAGAAGCTTCCCTGACTGGAGACAAAGATTCTCATAAGAAGCATCACATGTAAGCCTTGCAAATCCTGGCTATAAAAACAAAAAATGTAGATGCATGATAGCCTTGCAAATCTTGGTTTAAAAAAAAGTAGCATTCAATTCTACACCTGGTTGTTGAAATAAAAAAGGGTTTCATGAAAGCATTAATTCATTATTCTCATAAAATTTTCAGAATCTTCCTTTCAGAGGAAATTAAGTTCCCCGTTTCAGCAGCAACTACTAGTATTAATGTTTGCTTAATTGCAAGTTGGCTTAAACACATCCTTATTTTACTGAGCAGACATAAAGCCAAAGCAGACGTGCTGGCTTCACAGAAGAATTATGGGTTGAGTTTCAGTCCCTTTTCATTCATGTTTCATTCTCTAGCTCCAAAATAATACAGTGTCAGGCCACTCACAACGTGGTGGTTACAAGTAACAAGCATTTGCTATATCTCATTTCTCTGTGACTTTGCAGATCAGGCCAATTTAAAGCGAACAAGTCTAGTGTTATTTCAATTGGACTTTCTCTTCATGTGAAATCTCACCACTAGATTGAGGGCTGGCTGATCTAGAATATTATCAGTACTCCATATATTATCTCAGTGGCTAATAGACCACACTACGCTTGCTCTATTGGCAGAGGAAAGTGTCCAATAGAGAAAACAGAAGCTGAAAAGCCTGTTGAGTTCTCTGCTTTGAAATAATATGCATTCCCTTTGCCATATTCTGTTAAACAAAGCAAGTTTCAAGACTAGTCCAGAAACAGGGAATAAGGAATAGAGTCTCACTAGTTATAAGATAAGCTTCAATGTCACATTGCAAGGAAGGTGGGTGTCAGATGGAGAAAACAGGTGCTTTTTCAATCAACCCAAGAGATTTTCTATTAAACACCTGCACAAAACAGATGGTAGTCCCGAAACATTGCTAGATTATCAACTAGGAAAATTAGTGACTTACACTTTCTTTGCCTTAATTTATTCAAACTATTTTTGCAACAAATAGTATATATTCTTTTATAAATCCCATTTATTCTTTCAACATGGAAGTATAAGAATTTGACATACTTTTCTCTTGGTGTATGAAAAGTATCTTTGTCCAGTTCATGTAAATAGTTCATTAGGACTATTTACTTAGGACTGTAAGTAACATAGTACTTATGGAGTCTTAAGGTGAATCACTTGAGTCAACAATTTACATCGTTAAAATTAATTTAGAGGCTGGAAATACAGGTCAAAAGGAAGAACTGGGTGCAATCCCTCCAATTCCCTCCTCCCTACCCACAAGTAAAACAAAGATTATTTAGGAATAATTAGAAATTTGAGACTAAACATTTGCCTATCAGCCATTATTAACATTATCATCCTAGCCACATTTGTCTATTGAGTGCTTACTATATACTGGACAGTATGTTAAGACAAATTTTGTGTAAATTATTGTATTTGACACTTACTTGACAAAGTTTATTTTTTTTTTTTTTTGGTTTTTGGGCCACACCCTGTGAGGCTCAGGGGTGACTCCTGGCTATGCGCTCAGAAGTTGCTCCTGGCTTCTTGGGGGACCATATGGGACGCCGGGGGATCGAACCGCGGTCCGTCCTAGGTTAGCGCAGGCAAGGCAGGCACCTTACCTCCAGCGCCACCGCCCGGCCCCCAAAAATTCTTGCTCAAGGAGGGGCCGCCTGTAAATACTTGCTGACTCTTTGAATGGGTAGTTTTTTGTTTTTTTTTTTTTTTTTTTTTTGGTTTTTGGGCCACACCCTGTGACGCTCAGGGGTTACTCCTGGCTATGCGCTCAGAAGTTGCTCCTGGCTTCTTGGGAGACCATATGGGACACCGGGGGATAGAACCTTGGTCCGTCCTAGGCTAGCGCAGGCAAGGCAGGCACCTTACCTCCAGCGCCACCGCCCGGCCCCAAAGTTTAAAGAGGTAAAGTTCATATAAACCAATGGTTCTTTGTGATGTGTGCCAATCTCTGTGTCATGAGATGGTACCTCAGAGTTGTTTTGATTTGTAACTCCCTGATGATTAGTGATATGAAACATTTTTATGTGCTTTTTGGCCATTTGTACTTCTTCTTTGAGGAAGTGTCTGTTCATTTCTTCTCCCCATTTTTTGATGGGGTTAGATGATTTTTTCTTATTAAGTTCTGTTATTACCTTGTATATCTCTGATATTAGCCTCTTATTTGATGGATATTGAGAGAATAGTTTCTCCCATTCTGTGTGTGGCCTTTGTATCCTAGGCACTATTTTCTTTGAGGTGCAGAAGTTCTCAGCTTAATATAGTCCCATCTATTTATCTCTGCTTCCACTTGTTTGGACAGTGCTGTTTTCTCCTTGAAGATGCCTTTAGCCCCATATCATAGAGTGTTTTACTTATGTGTTATTCTATCAGTAACTATGTAATTTATTGTTTCGGGTCTGGTAATCCATTTGGATAATATGTAATCCATAATGAAAGATCTTTAACCCATTTGGATTTTACCTTTGTGCATGGTGTTAGATCAGGGGTCCTTAAACTTTTTTAAGCAGAGGGCCAGTTCCCTGTCCCTCAAACCATTGGAGGGTCTGACTATAGTAAAAACAAAACTTATGAACAAATTCTTATGCACACTGCATATATCTTATTTTGCAATGAAGAAACAAAACAGATACAAATACAATATGTGGCCCGTGGGCCATAGTTTGAGGACCACTATGTTAGATGGAGGTCTGAGTTTGCTTTTTTGGCTGCCCAATTGTGCCAACATCACTGTTGAAGAGGCTTTCCTTGCTCCATTTTGCATTTATTGCCCCTTTATCAAAAATTAATTCAATGTATGTCAGGAGAACATTCTCTGAAAACTCAAGTCTACTCCACTGATCTGAGGGTCTGTCTTTATTTTAATACCAGGCTGTTTTAATGACTATAGCTTTATACTACAGTTTAAAGTTGGGAAAAGTGATGCCACCCATATTCTTTTTCCCAAGGGTTATTCTAACTATTTGTGGGTTTTATTGTTCCAAATAAATTTCAGGAGTCTTTAATTCACTTCTTTGAAGAATGTTATGGGTATCTTTAAATCTGTACAATACTTTGGGGAGTATTTCCATTTTAATAACTTTAATCCTGCCAATCTATGAGCAGGGTATGTGTCTCTATTTCCATGTGTCCTCTTTTGTTTCTTGAAGCAAGGTTTTGTAGTTTTCTTTGTATAGGTCCTTCACCTCTTTAGTTAAGTTGACTCCAAGAACAAGAACAATCAGTGCTGGTGGGGCTTTGGAGAGAATGGAACTCTCATTCACTGCTAGTCAAAATGCAGTTTAGTCCAGCTCTAATAGAAAATAATATGGAGATTCCGCAAAAAACCTGGAAATTGAGCTCCTATATAATCCAGCCATCCCACACCTAGGGATATACCCTAGGACAGGGGTCCACAACCTACGGCTCCAGAGCCACATGTGGCTCTTTTTCTTTAAAATATTTTATTTTATTTAAAGACCTTGATTACATACATGATTGTGTTTGGGTTTCAGTCATGTAAAGAACACCACCCATCACCCGTGAAACAGTCCCATCACCAATGTCCCAAATCTTCCTCCTCCCCACCCATCCCCCACCTGTACTCTAGACAGACTTTCCATTTCCCTCATACATTCTTACTACTAGGACAGTTCAAAATGTAGTTATTTCTCTAAATAAACTCATAACTCTTTGTGGTGAGTTTCATGAGGTGAGCTGGAACTTCCAGCTCTTTTTTCTTTTGTGTCTGAAAATTATTATTGCAAGAATGTCTTTTATTTTTCTTAAAACCCATAGATAAGTGAGACCATTCTGCATTTTTCTCTCTCTTTCTCTGACTTCTTTCACTCAGCATAAAAAATTCCATGTACATCCATGTATAGGAAAATTTCATGATTCATCTCTCCTGACAGCTGCATAATATTCCATTGTATATATGTACCACAGTTTCTTTAGCCATTCATCTGTTGAAGGGCATCTTGGTTGTTTCCAGAGTCTTGCTATGGTAAATAGTGCTGCGATGAATATAGGTGTAAAAAAGAGATTATTGTATTGTATTTTTGTGTTCCTAGGATATATTCCTAGGAGTAGTATAGCTCGATCATATGGGAGCTCGATTTCAAGTTTTTGGAGGAATCTCCATAACGCTTTCCATAAAGGTTGAACTAGATGGCATTCCCACCAGCAGTGGATATGAGTTCCTTTCTCTCCACATCCCCGCCAACACAGTTTATTCTCATTCTTTGTGATGTGTGCTCTTCTCTGAGGTGTGAGGTGGTACATCATAGTTGTTTTGATTTGCATCTCCCTGATGATTAGTGATGTGGGCATTTTTTCATGTGTCTTTTGGCCATTTGTACTTCTTCTTTGTCTAAGTATCTGTCCATTACTTCTCCCCATTTTTTGATGGGATTAGTTTTTTTTTCTTGTATAGTTCTGTCAGTTCCTTGTATATTTTGGAGATTATCCCCTTATCTAATGGGTATTGGGTGAATAGTTTCTCCCACTCAGTGGGTGGCTCTTGTATCCTGGGCGCTATTTCCTTTGAGGTGCAGAAGCTTCTCAGCTTAATATATTTCCATCTGTTAATCTCTGCTTTCAATTGCTTGGAGAGTGCAGTTTTGTCCTTGAATATGCCTTAGTCTCAATGTCCTGGAGAGTTTGCCTATGTGTTGTTCTATATATATTATGGTTTTGGGTCTGATATCGAGGTCCTTAATATACTCGGATTTTTCCTTCATACATGATGTTAACTGGGGGGTCTAAGTTCAATTTTTTGCAAGTGGCTAGCCAGTTGTGCCAACACTACTTGTTGAAGAGGCTTTCTTTGCTCCGTTTAGGATTTCTTGTTCCTTTATCAAAAAAATTAGGTGATTGTGCCAACACTACTTGTTGAAGAGGTTTTCTTTGCTCCATTTAAGATTTCTTGCTCCTTTATCAAAAAATTAGGTGATTGTATGTCTGGGGAACATTCGCTGAGTATTCAAGTCTATTCCACTGATCTGAGGGCCTGTATTTATTCCAATATCATGCTCTTTTGATAACTATTGCTTTTTAGTAAAGTTTAAAGTTTCTCCCATATTCTTTTTCCCAATGATTGCTTTAGGTATTCTAGGGTATTTTTATTCCAAATGAATTTCAAAAGTGCCTGATCCACTTCTTTGAAGAATGTCACGGGTATCTTTAGAGGATCGCATTAAATTTGTACAATGCCTTGGGGAGTATTGCCATTTTTATTATGTTAATCCTACCAATCATTGAGCAGAGTATGTTTCCATTTCTGCGTGTCCTCTCTTATTTCTTGCAGCAAAGTTTTATAGTTTTCTTTGTATAGGTCCTTTACATTTTTAGTCAAGTTGATTCCAAGATATTTGAGTTTCTGTGGCACTATTGTGAATGGGGTTATTTTCTTAATGCCCATTTCTTCCTTAGTACTATTGCTGTATAGAAAGGCCATTGATTTTTGTGTGTTAATTTTGTAGCCTGCAGACTTGCTATATGAGTCTATTGTTTCTAGAAGCTTTTTGTAGAACCTTTAGGGTTTTCTAAGTAGAGTATCATTCATCTGCAAACAGTGAGAGCTTGACTTCTTCCTTTCCTATCTGGATTACCTTGATACCTTTTTCTTGCCTAATCACTATAGTGAGTACTTCCAGTGCTATGTTGAATAAAAGTGGTGAGAGCAGACAGCCTTGTCTTGTGCCAGAATTTAGAGGGGAGGCTTTTAGTTTTTCTGCATTGAGGATAATATTTGCCTCTGGCTTGTGGTAGATGGCCTTAACTATGTTGAGAAAGGTTCCTTACATTCCCATCTTCTGAGAGTTTTGATCAAGAATGGGTGTTGGACCTTATCAAATGCTTTCTCTGCGTCTATTGATATAATCATGTCATTTTTATTTTTCTTGTTGTTGATGTTGTGTATTATGCTGATAGATTTATGGATGTTAAACCAGCCTTGCATTCCTGGAATGAAACCTACTTGATCGTAGTGGATGATCTTAATGAGGCATTGAATGCTATTTGCCAGGATTTTGTTGAGGATCTTTGCATCTGCATTCATCACCGATATTGGTCTGTAATTTTCTTTTATGTAGCATCTCTGTCTGGTTTAGGTATCAAGGTGATGTTGGCTTCATAAAAGCTATTTGGGTGTGTTTCTGTTTTTCCAATTTCATGAAAGAGTCTTGCCAGGATTGGTAGTAGTTCCTCTTGGAAAGTTTGAAAGAATTCATTAGTGAATCCATCTGGCACTTGGCTTTGTTTTGGGGCAGACATTTGATTACTGTTTTAATTTCATCAATAGTGATGGGGGTGTTTAGATATGCTATATCCTCTTCATTCAACAATGGAAGATTATAAGAGTTCAAGAATTTATCCATTTCTTCCAGGTTTTCATTGTTAGTGGCATAGGTTTCTCAAAGTAGTTTCTGATTACCCTTTGAATCTCTACCATATCAGTAGTGATCTCTCCTTTCTCATTCCTAATATGCGTATTCAAGTTTTTCTCTCTCTTTCTTTGTTAGTTTTGCCAGTAGTCTATCAATCTTGTTTATTTTTTCAAAGAACCAACTTCTGCTTTTGTTGATCTTTTGGGTTGTTTTTTGGGTTTCCACTTCATTGATTTCTGCTCTCAGCTTTGTTATTTCCTTCTTTCTCCCTATTTTTGGATCCTTTTGTTGAGCACTTTGTAGTTCTATGAGCTGCGTCATTAAGCTACTCAGGTAAGTCTCTTCTTCCTTCCTGTTCTGCAAAGCTATAAATTTTCCTCTCAGTACTGCTTTTGCTGTGTCCCATAAGTTCTGATAGTTTGTGTCTTTATTATCATTTGTTTCCAGGAAAGCTTTGATTTCCTCTTTGATTTCATCTCAGACCCACTGGTTATTCAGTATGAAGCTGTTTAACTTCCAGGTGTTAAAGTTTTTCTTCTGTGTACCTTTAGAATTCACATATAATTTCAGAGCCTTGTGGTCAGCGAAGGTAGCCTGCAATATTTCTATCCTCTTGATATTATGGAGGTATGTTTTTTTGCCAGCATGTAGTTTATCCTGGAGAATGTCCCATGTACATTGGAGAAGAATGTGTATCCAGGTTTCTGGGGATGGAGTGTTCTATATATATCCACTAAACCTCTTTCTTCTATTTCTCTTCTCAGGTCTAGTATATTCTTGTTGGGTTTTAATCTGGTTGACCTATTCAGTGTTGACAAAGCTGTGTTGAGGTCCCCCACAATTATTGTGTTGTTATTGATATTACTTTTCAGATTTGTCAACAATTGTATTAAATAGTTTGCTGGACCCTCATTTGGTGCATATATGTTTAGGAGAGTGATTTTTTTCCTGCTCTACATACCCCTTGATTAATATAAAATGTCCATCTTTGTCCCTTACAACCTTCTTGAATATAAAGTTTGCATCATCTGATATTAGTATGGCCACTCCAGCTTTTTAAGGGGTGTTGTTAGCTTGGATGATTTTTCTCCAGCCTTTTATTTTGAGGCTATGTTTGTTCTGACTATTCAGGTGTGTATCTTGTAGGCAGCAGAAGGTTGGATTCAGTTTTATATATATATATATATATATATATATATATATATATATATATATATATATATATATATATATACACATTTAGCCACTCTGTGTCTCTTAACTGGTGCATTTAGTCCATTGACATTGAGAGAAAGAATTGTCCTGGGATTTAATGCCATCTTTATATAGAAACTTGGTGTGTCTTTTGGTCAGTCTTGTCTTAAATTAGGTCTTTCAGTTTTTCTCATTAGACTGGTTTTGTGTCTGTAAAGTTTCTGAGCTGTTTTCTGTCTATGAAACCATGTATTCTTCCATCAAACCTGAAAGTGAGTTTTGCTGGGTACAGTATTCTAGGTGAAGCTTTCATTTCATTGAGTTTTGTCACTATGTCCCACCACTGCTTTCTGGCTTGAGTGTTTCTGGTGACAGGTCTGCTGTAAATCTCAAGGATGCTCCCTTGAATGTAATTTCCCTTTTTGATCTTGCTGTTTTTAGAATTCTGTCTCTATCTATGGGATTCGTCATTGTGACTAGGATGTGTCTTGGGGTATTTTTTCTGGGGTCTCTTTTGGTTGGTACTCATTGGGCATGCAGGATTTGATCGCATACATTCTTTAGCTCTGGAAGTTTCTCTTTAATGATGTTCTTGACCATTGATTCTTCCTGGAAATTTTCTTCCTTGGATTCTGGGACTCTATCGATTCTTAAGTTGTTTCTGTTGAGCTTATCATAAACTTCTATTTTCATATGTTCCCATTCTTTGACTAATTTTTCCATTGTCTGTTCATTTGCTTTAAGTTATTTTTTCCAATCTCTCCTGCTGTATGGAGTTTTTATTTATCACATCTTCTGCAGCACCAATTCTATTCTCAGCTTCTGTTACCCTGGTGTAGAGCTTATACATTTTGTCATTCAAATTGTTTACTGATTTTTTAAGGCCTGTTATTTGACCTGTTATTTCAGTTTGGAGTTTTATGATTTCTGTCTTCATATTTTCTTGGTTCTTATTAGTTTTCTGTTCAACTCGATCCATGGTTTCTTTGAGTTATTTGAGCATCTTCCATATTGCTTGTCTAAACTCCTTATCTGAGAGATTGATTAGTTGGTTGGTCGTTTTCTGGTCATCAGTATTGTCATCTTCATTCTCTATGTCTGATGCTGGCCTGCGTTGTTTCCCTATTGTCACACTTGTATTGTGGGTTTTTCTTCGTGATATGTGGTATTCATTGGCTAAATGATGTACGCGGACAAGCTCCTCTGACTCCGTCCTTTATGGGTGGGTTGACTTGCCTCCAAGGAAGGGGTGTCCTCCATGGATGAAGCCTCACACAGGATAAAATCTTGGGCCCAAACATGGAGCAGAAAAGACAGTCTGGGGAGAAATGCTGGGCTTCAGTAATCCAGCACATTTCTTAGTGTGAATTTTTCTTCTTTCTTTAGAAAGAGCGCACGGCCGTGTAGCGAAGCGGAGCTAAGTGCTCTGCTGGAGCCTCTTTTTGGCCCACTCCCAAGAGGTTCACGTGAGAAGACAGGAGACTGACACACACAGGCAGCACTCCACATGTCGCTCTTTTGAAGCTCTGCTATGACACCAATAGCAGGGCCGATACTAGAGGGGCAGAGTGGTATCACTTACTTCTGCCGCCTCTCTATGGCCAACTAATTAATTTACAAAAATCTGAATATGAATTTAAAAAGAAAAAAGTGACTTGTGGGGCCGGAGTAGTGGCGCAAGCGGTAAGGCCACACTAGCCTAGGATGGATGGCGGTTCGATCCCCGGCATCCCATATGGTTCCCAAGCCAGGAGTGATTTCTGAGCCCATAGCCAGGAGTAACCCCTGAGTGTCACCGAGTGTGGCCCAAAAAAAAAACAAAAACAAAAAAATAAATAAATTGAAAAATAATGTGACTTGTTAATTGAATGCTTATTTTATGAGGAGTAATTTTGAGGGAGTCAAACAAAGAAATAATTTTTAAAAAATCATTGATCATGCCTCGCAGATGAGAGCTTACAAGCCTGTGTGAAAATGAAGTTAACATCTTACAGCCCTAATGTGCGGACACTGTGCACTGAGGTTCAGGAGCAAAAATCTCATTAAACAGGTAAATTAAATATTTTAATTGGCTATTAATTTGTACAAATATATTTTACATTGTTAAGTGAAAAAAAAATTTTCTTCAGATCAACAGCTAACTGCAGGATCTTGTCTGTAGCATTAAGATAAGAAACAATATATGCAGTGCTATATTTGTTTTAAACCTTACAATAGTTTTGTAGCTCCAGGTTTTTTTTCCCCTCTTCAGAAACAAGTAAAAGTGGTTCTGTATGACTTAGAGATTGCAGATCCCTGCCCTAAGAACACAAAAATAAAATTCAAAAATCCCTTCCTCACACCTATATTCATTTAAGTGCTATATGCAATAGCCAGAATCTGGAAACAACCAAGATGTCCTTCAACAGATGAATAGTTAAAGAAACTGTAGTACACAATGGAATATTACACAGCCATCAGGAGATATGAAGTCATGAAATCCTCCTATACATGGATAGACATGGAAACTATTATGCTGAGTGAAATAAGTCAATGGAAGAGAGAGAGAACCACAGAATAGTCTCACTCATCTATGGGTTTTAAGAAAAATAGACGACATATTTGAATAATGCCCAGAGACAATAGAGATGAGGGCTGGAAGATGAGGGCTCACAATACAAAGCTTACCACAAAGAGTGGTGAGTACAGTTAGAGATATAACTATACTGACAACTATGATGGCAATGTCAATGAGTGAGAGAAGTTGAATGCCTTCCTTGAATACAGGCGGGGTGGGGAGTGGGATTGGGGGCATAGGTGATGGGAATATTGCACTGGTGAAGGGGGTGTTCTTTTTATGACTGAAACCCAACTACAATCATGTTTGTAATCAAGGTGCTTAAATAAAGATAACATTTAAAAATAAACAACCAAACTGTGCTTGTTTCATAAGACTAAACTAATTTCCATGCATGCAACGTTTTCTCCAAAACTGATTTTAAAGTAGTCTACCTTCTTCCTGTATCACCAGCTAAGAAATTGTTTCTTTACCAGAATATGATTCCACTTGTTTGGCCATACCGTAAGTATGGGTTGAATGCTCAGCACATATTTTTATTCACACATTGCCTGTGGCGAGACAAGTGAATAAAACAAATATTTCAAGTTTCTAGAATATTCTATTGACATTAAGAGATAATTTAATAATAGTGCTATGTCTCACCTGAGACCATTAAAAGTTGAGTCACAGGAAGCCTTTAATAATGCAGAAATGCCAAGTGAAATTCTTTACCCAACAGAGGCACAAAAGGCAAAAAGGGGGGCAAAATTGGGGGGAAGGGGTTACTATTATCGATGAAATTAAATGGGTTAGATTGCTTTTACCTTACAAAGAAAGACAAATTAACTAAATTAACTCAATTGGAGAAAAACTAAAAAACTAACGATAAGTTTATATAAACTTTGAGTGGGAGAGAACTTCTAGAAAAAGTGGTTTTTAATATAAAATATAGTAAGCAAAAATTTAACTATAATTGGATTTTATTTTTATTCACCCAAACTTGCTGAATAATTTTATATACATTGTCTGGTGGCAAAATATCATGTAGGGAAAATAATTAGGATCTTCACATTTTTGCAAAGATGAATGCTTCCGGTTTTCTGCAGAGTACATCATTGGTTTGAATTTTAAACAAATTTTTGACTTATATTAGTACTAACCACTAGATGGCGAAATGTGCCATGGAATGAAAGCTTCAAAGTTCATATTTGACAAGAGGACTTTTGAGGCAGTGAAAACCTGCTTTTGGTCAATATTCAGAAGAGGTACTGCATTTCATTCTTCCATGGCTGCTACTGTTGTAGTTTTGTGAATTTGGGGACACATCTAAAGGTTCTCATAGGTTGCCCCTGGCTCTATGCTCAGGATCATTCCTGGCAGGCTCCAAGCACCTTATGGAATGCTGGACATCTAATCCAATTTGTATCTGGGATGCAACCTGGTCAGCCATATGCAAAGCAAGTGCCTTAACTCCTGTACTAGCTCTCTGGTCCATATAAGCATGACTTAAACTAGTAGTAGTAGTAGTAGTAGTAGTAGTAGTAGTAGTAGTAGTAGTAGTAGCGATAGCAATAATAATAGATTCATACAAATTCTTACATAAAAGGCTAATTTCTCAACCTACCACTTTTTTCAGCCTGTCTTCCTCATACAGACCCACTGCTAAGCAACTATGCCAGTGCTCACCACCAGTTTGCCTGGATCTAAAGTATTATTTCCTGGACTAATTTCTCCAGCAGCATTCTTGGTCCCTTTACATCTTCCTTTCACTATCTAAGCCTTGCATTTTTGATTGGCTTGACAGATTCTGGTCCTTCTTTGTCTCTGGACTTTCTCCCACTCTTTTTGGTCTGAATAAATTTATTTCTCAACAGTATCAAGTAGCAATCAGAGTCTATATCCAGGTATTAGTCTGAACCAAAATGAAAAGAAGGTGCAAGAAAATAATGTCTCTAAAAGCTAGTCACAGGCACACATTACAGAGATCAAGAACAATAAGTGCTGGCGGGGATGTGGGGAGAAAAGAACTCTCATTCACTGCTGGTGGGAATGCTATTCAGTGCAGCCCTTATGGAAAACAATATGGAGATTCCTCAGAAAAATGGAAATTGGGCCCATATATGATCCAGCTATACCACTTCTAGGGAAAAACCCTAGATACTTGAGACAACCGATATGGTACTTCATTTGGTCAATAATGCCTTTTTTTTTTTTAAGAAAAAAACTCAAATAAAGAACAGAGTAACAATTTGTGGGGAAAGCCTGCCACATTAAATTTAATCATCTTTTCCAAGTGCTATCAGTCAAAGTAGTGAGAGGAAAAAGTTATTTGACAACCTCTATCCTGTTGTAGACTTAATAATTTCTATAATACTCTTTGTGGTGATGCTGAATTACATTGCTGGAATCTTCTTAGAAGTTAATCTTGTAAAAGTTCAATGGAAATTAAAAAAAAACTATCCTATGAAATCTGTGCCATATGCTATTCTATACAAGCTAACTTATAAAATGTTGGAAAAACCAGGCAAATTCTCTATGCAATGCACCCTAAACAAATTGACCTAAGTTAATACTTCCTATGCACAAGTATATAACAGATGCTCAATTTGTATAAGGAAAAAAGGAAGAAAGAGAAAGGAAGAAAGGAGATAAAAAGGAAATTTTTTATTGAAAAGATAGAAACAAACGCTTGCAAAATCTCCAAGAAGTACTCTCTTTGTCTACTTAAATTGAAGTAATGTTAGCGCTCTTCTCAGTAGAACCTAATGTTTTAGGTTTGGCTATTATAAAAATATTCTCTAATCATCACTTTTCTAGACTAAACAATCTCAGATTCTAAGACTTTCCCTCAGGACTTCCATTAATTTTTTGTGTTTATCTATACCAACTTTAATTTCTTTCTTAAAAGTCAAAGATTATATTCCATCACTTTTTATTATCCTTTTACACTTTATTTCTCTTTTTAGGATATATTTAGATAGTTAGTCAAACAAAATTTGGACATTTTTTTAAAGGGGAAAACATTTTGGAATCCAAGGAAAAGTACTTTCAGAATATCTAAAAAATTTTTTTAACATACAAACTTTTTATTTTGGTTTCCGTTTATTTTGGGATCACACATGGCAGTGCTCAGGGCTTTCTCCTGGCTCTGTGCTTAGATATTACTTCTGTTTGGGCTTGAAGAATGTATAGGGTACAGGGGAGAGTGAACTTCAATTGGTTGGTTATTTGCAAGGTAAACCCTATGCTTTGTAACATTGTTCTGGCTCCATTTGTCTTTCTCTTTTAAATAAGATAAAACTTGAATTCTTTTATCTAGATTTCTTATTCCCATAGCATACACACCTTATAAATAATGTGCAATAAATAAAAAGTGATCTTTCCAATAAAATAAGAATTTTTTACACCAAACCTATAAAATTCATGAAATGCATGTTATTGTTTGGAATACACAAAAAAACTTTTTCTTTTTTTCTTTTTTTTTTAGGGGAGAACGCGAACACAGTCCCCCATTACCACAAATTATGCAGTCGAGTTTCCCACATTTGGGGAAATCGCAGGGGTCACACATCCGGAGTGCAATGGATAAGCCGCGCCCTGGGAAAACCACCTTCGTGATCATGGTATCTCCCCTGCCAGGTAAGTATGCAAAAAACTTTTTCAATTAAGACACATTCTTATTTCTGTCAAAGAAATATAAAAACTTATTATCAGCATCGTCTTGAAAGGAAGTATTTTCTGTTGTTCTTAAAATTGCTGTAGGTTTTACTTGGTTTGTTTGGGGACCACACCTGGTGAAGCTCAGGGATTATTACTGACTCTATTCAGGAATTACTTTTGCAGGCTCATGAGAGCCTATGGAATTCTGGGATGGAACCCAGGTCAGCCACATGCAAGGCAAACACCCTACTGGCTGTACTATCACTTTGGTCGCCAAATTGCTGCATTTCTGGTGTCTTCCTCAAGACTTCATGTAGCAGTCAAATCTCTACAGGTGCTGCTTGTTTAGAACCTTTAAAGATTCCTATCTTTAAAGAACTTCTATTTCCCAAAAACTAACTTTATTTTTGGAGGACATAAAATATACCCTATAATATCTCTTCTAATTCTTGTAATTTTAGTCAAGTATCAAGATTATACTTCACACTAAAGTTTGAATTCTTTCTTAAGTGTAAACACTAAAAAAAAAAGATGCAGATAGTTTATATGAGAAAATAGGATTGACAATGCAGGATGTGACTTAGAATTTACATACTAGTTCAGAATTTTTTTCTATTTCTACATTTATATGAAAATATATTCTTATAAATTAATATTCATTAATATGTTTTAATATTTTTCAAAATAATGAATACATTTGGAAAACTAACTTCCTGGGTAATAACTTTAATTGCAAACATTCATGTTATATTGTATTAAAGGACTTTTTTACTTTTTCTCTTGGTATGGGTAGGTGCTTGATCAAAACTTTCTTCATTTGATTTTCATAAGTACCCAAAATGGAGGGCAGATCATTATTGCCTATATTCTACTGTAAGTAAAAGCATGTACATGTTATAATCAGCACAAAGAATTTTATCATTAGTAAAACAATCACAAGAATGTCTTGTAAACTGTGATATAAAGTAAATTAACATGGACAATATGTATGAATGTGAAATAAAAGAGCAACTTATTGACTGAAAACATATTTAAATTGGATGACTCAAATTTCTTTTTATTCAGCATGTTGCGAGAACAAACTTTAATTCAGGACAAGCTCACTGTTCCTATGATACTATCTGTGGCTCACAGCTTGTCCGATATGTTTGACTGTGAGATGGGGCGTGTATCTCAGTGTACCTAACATGGCCTTATTTTACACCTCTAGTCCATCACTTCAAAAATGATTCATACAATGAACAAGACAATGGGTGAATGATAAATCCTGTACCATAGTTTGAACTAGTGTAACATAAGATAACTTGACTGGGTGACTAATGATCACTTCCAACCCCATAACCCCATGATGCAATGGAGAAATCTATGCATTAATTCATATCATTTTATTTAATACCCACACTGCTTGTCTCCTAGGAGCATGATACCATTAATGAAGACAATACAAACTCATAGGGTGAGTAGCTACAGGGTCATCAATACAAAATATTGTGGTAGAAATAGTACATCAGGGTGACTGCTTAGAAACAGCAACTTATTTTCCCATAGGAACAATGTTATAAGTTATGATGAAATCCCAAAGATAATTTTTATTTCTTCCTTGTAGTGAACTCTAATGTGAGAGTTAACTCTTTTTTTTTTAAAACAGGGGTTGGTCCCATATAAAGGAGAAGTTTTCTTGGGCCAGGCAGCCTCTAGAGGAAGGCTCTGTAGTGATGCAAACCAACCACAGGTGAGGGTCACAAAGAAGGACAAACAAAGGCAAACCACAGTCTGTGATGTAGGAAGAAGTCTTTGATTTCCTGACAGGATAATGGCACAGCATGGGCTAATTTCCCTGGAGAATGATAACCAGATGCATTTCAGAGTGTTGGACCTAAATCCCTTGTGAGATATGATTGATATGTTTATTCCAAAGCCAAAGAAGATAATGAAGTGGAGTAACTTCCAGATCTAACTCCACACTCCCTTGCAGCCCCCTTCTTCGTGTTTGCCCTACTATAATTCTCCTCAGTTTGAACATCTGTATATCTCCAATAAGAAATCTTCAACAAAACAAAACAAAACAAAACAGAAACCAGAAGGCAAAGAAACAGCTTCAAAAGCAGCTCTTTCATCCAAGTTGTACAGTGGGAAAGAAACTTGGGTTTTGATCTGAAGGTTCGCTTGACTGAAACACCTGGAAAGTCCTGGAAGACCATAAGAAGTCTGTTGGCTTCTTCTACTAAATTGAGCTCCTCCCCCGAGAGTTTCTTCCAATCAGAATAAGGCATTATGACCCACCAAAAATCCCACCCCCCAGAAACCGTGCCCCTTAAATTAATACAAGGAACTGTTGAAAAACTGAGGTTTTAAATTAAGAGATATTTTAATAATGCTTATTCCAAGACAGAGCATAAAGCTTTCTCTCATAAATTTTCTCTGAAATTGAGAGAGGAAGTCTAAATTTCAGATTCATATCACTTTCTTCTCTCCCCTGTCATCAGCACTCTCATTATCAAGAACAAATACATGAATACAAAATGAGCTAATAGAAGCACTGAGAGCTAACCATTGTCTTTTCAAACAGTTATATTATCTAGGAAGTTATTATTATATACAGTTATATTATCTAAAAGGAGAAGTAAGGAATTCTACTAGGCCTTATTTTCCTTTGTCAATTAAAACAATTCATAGTACCTGTTGCTCAAACCTATAAAATAGCCTTTAGGTTTTCTGATATAAAGTTGCAATTGCGTTCATAGAGCCCTTCCTCAACAAAAAGTTGTCAGTCGATTTTTCTTGACATGTCATTTTCCTGTGTTTTGGTTGTCTTTTCTATGTGCTTTCCAAAATGTTCTACTGCATTTTGGTTGTTAGAACATTTTTTTATTTTCAAGTACAAGTTCTGGTTTATTATCTCTCTTTCTAGTGGACACTGTAAGTGAATGGACACTGAAAATATAAAACATGCCTTCCAACACTTTATCTCATCTCTGTAGCATATTAGTTTTATATAGAATGTCCAAAATCAATTTGGACTAAATCTCTTGACTCCTCCTGGTGCCCCTAGTCTAAATCTTCATTTGTGCCACAGGAGTACTGATAGAATATCCCTACTATCCTAAATTTATTGTTGTTTTTTGGCCTACAGAGCTTTTGGCTTATCTGCCTAACTGTTCCATAAATTTTCTTTGCATCAAAAAAAAAATGCTGGGGAAGTGTTGAATGACTAAGATACCTGGCTTGCACTTGATTTAATCTAATCCCTGGTGCTACCGCTAATGTATTAAGTATAAACTTTGCAGCTCTGCTGTTTATATCTGACAACTTTATTCTCTGTTATTCCCAGTCCTGTAGGAGATTTCTGGCTTCATGGCAGCTACTACCAGGTATTCTTAAGATCAAAACTTACAGGGCCTAGCCCCTCCCAAAGAACACAGGTGAAAGCACAGCAACTAAAGGAACAGAACAACCAAGTAGGTGAAAAACCTCCACATCACAGCAACATCAGTGAAGAAAAGGGAAGGGTTAAAAAAGTAGCATATGCATTTAATACAAGTGCTAAGCTATGGATCAATCCAGGTGTACATGGCCAGAGTAATAATACACCGAAGAGGGCACTTGCCTTGAACGCAACTGACTTGGGTTCAATATCTGGCATTCTATATAATCCACCAAGTTCACCAGGAATGATCCCTAGGTACAGAGACAGGAGTCAGCCTTGAACATCTCTGGGTTTGGTACAGTCCAAATAGAAAGCCAGAACCTGATTGTCCAAACAGATGAATGGATTATGAAGATAGGATTGAGTTGTACACACACACACACACACACACACACACACACACACATATGTATACATGCAATGAAATACTATGCAGCTACAACCTGGTTGAAACTAAAAGACACCAAGTAGTAAGCCAAAAGCAGAAAGACAAACACAGGATAAACTCACTTACCTGTGGTATATAGAATAATTGAATAAGGAAATGTAATATTGTAAAGGAAGAAATGTATATATCAACTTTAACTCCAGAGCTTAGGGAGGAAATGAACAGACAAGAAAAGCAATCAAGGCAGAAAGAAAGATGAGAAAGGGAAATAATGAGGGAACAGAGGTTGGGGCTCAACAACACTGAAAACATGTCACTGAAAATATCAGATCTAAGCTGTAACCACCTTGTCAGGAGGTTGGCAGAAAGTGGAATGGGGATGGCATGGGGAGATAGGGGCTTATGAAGTATAGGAGCACTGGTGATCAGAAATGACACTAGTGGTGGAATTGGTGTTAAACTATTATATCCATAACTCAACTATTAATAACTTTGTAAATTATGCTTCTTTAAATAAATTTTAAAATAATTTTTTTTTTGCTTTTTGGGCCATATCCAAAATTATCTCAGGAGTTATTCCTGGCTCTCCACTCAGAAATCTCTTCTGGCAGGTTCTGTAGAACATATAGGGTGCTGGCGATCAAAACCCAGTTGGCCATGTGCAAGCAAGGTAAGTGCCCTATCCACTGTGCTACTGCTCCAGCCTCAAAATAAATAATTATTAAAAAAACTAAAAAGTAGCATAGTAACCATTTCTTAATCACCCAGAGTTGTTTCCCTAAAAGGACTAAAAAATTAATGATATTTTTATACTTTGGGTTTATATATGTCTATCTTTAGCTAAGTTGAATAAGGAATATAAAATATGAATAAGTGTATGTTTAAAGCAAGATTATTATCACTTTTTTCTGAAGCAATTACATCTGTAGTAAAATATAGTGTTTAATTCTTTATTTTGCTATGATTGTCTATAAGGACATTTAAACATTTCACTTATTATTGTTGTTCATTGAAGAAACCATAACCTTCTTATTCTATATTCCATTCAAATGATTATTCTGGGCCTCAAGTACAATATACTGGGCAAACAGCAGTGATTAAGTCTCATAAAGCAACACAGCATTCATGAATAAATTTTTTCATGATTATTTCAGATATTTCTAAAAAGATGATACCTCAAAGAATTACTTAAACTGTGATTTTCTAAAGATTTCATGGCTATCTACTAAGTCAGAAAACATTAACAGTGTCTTTTCCACTGCCAGTAAAATCATGTGTTCTTTTTCTATTTACTTAAATGATCCTTAAATAGCATCTGCAATACCTCCAGTTTATTTATGCTTAAAAAGCCAATCTTTCCTGGGACTGAACACTGCATTTTACCAAAGAATCCTTGAATTTGAGGGAAATTACATGAGTTAAGGACTACTGGAACCTTCTTTATCAGGTGTTTGTCTCCCATGTTTAGTTAATACTAATGCCAGTGGGATGTTCTTGCAATCTCTAAATAATGGCTATACATGTGTACATAAACCAAGGTCACCACCTAAACTTCCATCAGTAGCTGAACCTGCTGGGAATTGTCCTAGACTCATTGTTTAGGAATAAAAGCATCCAAGACTTTGATCCTGGAGCAGGGAAAGTGACAGCTCCCAGGTCACTTGTAGCCTCCTGCTCCCTATCCTACAAATGCAATCCCGTTTACATAAGGATTAGTTCTTCTGACAATTATTTGGGTTTTGATTTAGGAACTGAATAGGACTCCACCACAAAAAGCCAGTGGATCACAGTGTGTTCTTTTAATTTACTTCCATAAACAGGCAAAAATTGAAGTCAGCTGTCAGCAAAGACCAAATTAAAGAGACGAGTGTCAGAGCCATAGTTGAATCAAGATAAGTTTCTGAGGTGGGGCCGGTGGGAGTTTGGGTTTTTTATGTTTCCGAAGAAGATATGCTATTAGGTACAAAGCTAAGACTTTCCCTTTAACTTGTGGTTTAGCTGTGCTGTGCATTGTTTACTTTTCCTAAATTAAATTTAGACTGAAACTAATATCATCCCTAAAAAAACTTTCCCTACTTAAATGATGTACATGATCTCAAAGTATAATACAATAAATGTGCAAACCATAACCATCCCTAATATAATTAGAACAAATATAGGTTCAGCCTGCTGGGCTTGTGGGCTATGAATCTCCTTGATACGGCACATCACTAACTCCTAATGTTTCTTTTAATGATTTTAATGATTGCTCTAATTCTGTCCTGGTATTTTTTTTCCCTTCTCTTTTAATACCACAGTGACCTTGCTTCTCTTTCAGAGTCCTGTGACTGCACATTGCCATGGTGGGTGGAGAAGGAAAGGAAGCAAGATCTTAAACCTAGAACATTTGACAATAAATAGTATACACATGTATCATGTCTATTAAAGTAAATGCAGACATCTGTGGCTATGGGATGCCTTAAAATTTGGTTAGCATAGGAAAAAATGTCACTGAACAATATTGCATACTGGTTAAAGTACATGGGCTCTGGAGTCAGATTTGGTTCTGATTTGTGTCTTGGCCATTTTATAGAAAATTACTTCCTTTCTTTGAATTTTAATTTTCCCATTTGTAAAATAAGGCTGATAGTATTTCATAAGGTTGTTTTGAAACTGAAATGCATCAATGTATGGATGATGCTTTGACAAAACCAGACACAAAGAAGAGGCTCAAAGAATTCTCATTTTATTATTGGCTCATTCATCTCAATAGATGGTCAGGACTTGTTATGTGTCCAGTGTTGTGGGAAACATCAAAGAATTATGAAATGTATTTCTGTGCTAAAGAGGTTTATAATCCCATTACTAGCTTTAATTATAAAATAATGTTTAGTGTCTGAATAAGCAATGTGTTATTCTATAGGGAAGTAGTAAAGTGTGTGGAAATGGGAATGAATAATAGTGGCAGATAATTAGAAAAATTAAAGAGTGAAGGGTGAAAGAAGACAAATCTTAAAGAGTAGATATGCTACAAGAACTGGATTGAAAGGTTATAAAATAGAACATTGTCTATTCAGAAGCATAGATTGGGCCGGAGAGGTGGCGCTACAGGTAGAGGGGCCAGAGAGGTAGCGCTGCCTTGCAAGCCTTAGCCTAGGATGGACCACGGTCCGATCCTCCCAGCGTCCCATATGGTCCCCACCAAGCCAGGGGCGATTTCTGAGTACATAGCCAGGAGTAACCCCTGAGCATCAAACCAGTGTGGCCTCTCCCCCCAAAAAAAACAAACAAACAAACCAAAAATAGAAGCATAAATATTCCACCAAACCAGCATTGGTACTGAGAAATAGGGGTCACAGGGCATTAGGTTTTTTAACCTTCCAAGAAAAATGCACTTTAGCCTCTCTCTTTCTTCTCTCTCTCTCTCTCTCTCTCTCTCTCTCTCTCTCTCTCACATGCATACACATGCATACAAACATTATTTGGTCAAATGATTAAGATATATTAATTCCCATTAATTCCCATACTCCTCCCAAAACACACTTCATCACAGGAATTTTCAAGTATGATAAAACACTTATATGTATAATAGAAATATAATTTTAAAAAGTTGAGCCATACATGATGGATCTCAGACTTTCTTTCTCTATACCCAAGGATCACACCTGGCAGTGCTCAGGAAACCATATGGGATACCAGGGATCAAACCTGGTCAACTGCATACAAGGGAAGAATATACATGTTTCTCCAGCCCCTATAACAAGAAATGTAATAATTTATAGTGCTTAAGAATTATGCATCTCATTGAGCTCACTATGCCGTAATTCCCATCAGAGATGAAATACATATGTCTGTGCTTTTTTTCCCTTTTAAGGAAGTTATAATGAGAGAGGAAAGATAAGACTCAGAATAGAACAGGACAGAGAACAGAAACGACTATTGGGCATGCAGAGAGAAAACTTGACTTTGAATTTGATGCCAATGGTTGCTGAAATCTGGGTCTTTCTGTAGGCAAAAATGCAATATTTGGGGGGAAAAAAGAAAAGGAGTTTTAAGGATTGTCACCTGAGAATGAGAAAATGGTTGAGGTGGAGTAATAGATAAGCAGCGTAGCCAAGAACAAGAATATCTAATACCATCTATTAAATTATATGAAATTATACTGTGTGCAAAGTCATCTCCTTTAACAGTTAAGAAAAATCTGTGCAATACAAAAGCCCTATGCATCAGTTAGACTTACTGGCTAATTTGTGTATCAAGCAGCTGCTACTCAGCTGGAGTTTGGCTCATCTAGGATGACATCAGCTCGGATGGCTCATCTCTGCTGCATGAGATCGCTCATTCTCCAGTAGGCTAGATGAGGCTTGTTCATTCATATTGTATTGACCAGCCTCTGAGAGAGAACAGAAGCACTCAACTTTCTCCTAAACCTAATCTTGAACAGGCCCCTGGGAAAAGAGTGCCAAAGCAAATCACAAAAGTCAAATGGTGGGGAAATTTTTCCCACTCTTGCTAGGATAAGCTGCAAATTCTTTTTTGTTTGTTTGTTTTTAATTAAAATATTTATTTAAGCACCATGACTACAAACCTGTTTGTGGTTGAGTTTTAGTCATAAATAAGTCAAAGTATACCCCCCCCCTTCACCAATGCAAACTTCCCACCACCTATACCTCCCCAACTTCCTCTCCCACCACCCTGCCTGTCTTTGAGACAGGCATTCAATTTCTCTCACTCACTGTCATTATAATGATAGTGTTGGTGTAGTTATTTCTCTAACTGCACTCACCAATCTTTGTGGTAAGCTTCATATTATAGGCTTGTATTTTCAAATCTCAACTCTATTGTCTCTGGGTATTATTACCATACTCTCTTTTATTTTTCTTAAATACTACAGATGAGTGAGTCTATTCTGTACCTATTTCTCTCCCTCTGACTCATTTCACTTAGCATAATGATTTTCATGCTCATCCATGTATAGGAAAATTTCATGACTTCATTTTATTCTGACAACTTCATAGTTTTCCATTGTGTATATGTACCACAGTTTCTTTAGTCATTCATCTGTTGAAGGGCATCTTGGTTGTTTACAGATTCTGGATACAAGTGGAAGCAGAGATAAACAAATGGGACTACATTAAACTGAGAAGCTTCTGCACCTTGAAGGGAACAGTGATAGGATACAAAGACCACCACAGAATGGGAAAGACTATCCACCCAATACCCATTCGATAAGGGGCTAACATCTAAGATATACAAGGTACCGACAGAACATAACAAAAAAAATCTAACCCCATCAAAAAAAATGAGGAGAAAAAATGAACAGACACTTCCTCAAAGAAGAAATACAGATGGCTAAAAAGCACATGAAAAAATGCTCCACATCACTAATAATCAGGGAGATGCAAATCCTAACAACAATGAGGTACCATTTTATGCCACAGAGACTGGCATGCATTACAAAGAACAAGAACAATCAGTGCTGGAGAGGCTGTGGGAAGAAAGGAACTCTCATTCACTGCTGGTGGGAATGCCATTTAGTCTAGCCCTTATGGAAAACAATATGAAAATTCCTCAAAAAACTGGAACTTGAGCTCCCATATGATCCATCTATACTACTCCTGGATATATACCCTAGGTCTAGGACTTCTAAAACACAACATAAGAATGCACTCTGAATGTCTACGTTCATTGCAAATTCTTTTTGTAAAGCAGAAAAGGTACTGAGTGGGAAGTCTTGTGGTCATTTCACTAGTTTTCCATAATTTTTCATGAAAATGTAAATAGACTTGGTTTAATGCTGGGTTGCAAGAGACAAGTATACCAACTATATATATATAAAAGAAGCTCTAAGAGAAAAGTAGCCTTGCGAATATAAACAATTTGTGAACTCATATAAGATTCAGAGCATTAAACTTTCAGTAAGTCATCAAATATTCAGTGCATTAAACCTTCTATAAGTCATGGAATGGGGCACTAAATCAACATTACCTAGTTTCTAAGGGACATTTTGACACCCATTGAGAGATGGGTATTATGAATATCCAAAATGCTACCTCTGGTTTACTTGACCATAGAAAAATATTTCTCTCTCTTGCCATCTGCAAACTCATCTCTCTTATTCTTCTGTACACTTACCCCTTTTCTTCTCTCCTTCTACATTTTCATTTCTTCTTCCTGTACTTCTCATAGGACTTGTGAAAATAGTATGGAGAAAAGTTTATACTATAAAATCGAAACAATGACCTAAGCTTATAGACACTTCCAAGTCTTTGGACTATTTGAGGAATGAGCTCTTTGGACTGTTTGGGAGAATGACTGAACATGGGAAAATTTATCTTTAGGCAACATCATTTAGTGGAGCATTTGGAAGCAAGTTACATAAACTGCTGGTAAAACAATCAAGACAAATATGAAGTAAAGATACATATGCCTTCTGGTACTCAAAAAATCCAATGCATTCAACAACATACAATTAGCTGCTTCAGGGCATCAACGTGGATTTGGGTTATTTCAAAGGCCCTCAACCATTAAAAGGTCCTGATCAGGATTAATTTTGTAAGAGCATTCCCATCTGTTGCTTCCCCTCTAAACATCAAAAATTACTGATTTAAAGTTTAGTTGGTTACAAATGCTTCAGATAGTTTTTAGTTGAGATTCTTCTACCTCAAGATTTCATAAAGAAAACAAAGAAAGTAGTTTAAATGATTAAAATATTCTTGTGGAGGGCCCGAAGAGATAGCACAGCGGCATTTGCCTTGCAAGCAGCCGATCCAGGACCAAAGGTGGTTGGTTCGAATCCCAGTGTCCCATATGGTCCCCCATGCCTACCAGAAGCTATTTCTGAGCAAACAGCCAGGAGTAACCCCTGAGCAACGCCAGGGTGGCCCAAAAAAAATATTCTTGTGGAGTTGAGTTAACTATTAGTGAGCATAAACATGTGCACACCCATCATAATAATATTTAGCTACCTTATAAGTCCATGAAAAATTCCAATAAACTCATTTTTATGCTACCAACATCTTTAAAAACCAATGAAAGACCTCCAAAGAAAGTCATTTGATTGCTTTATCCCTGGTGCTTTATTTATCTTGGTGAGCATCCATCATAGATAATGATATTTATAATTATGTTAATTATGCTAATTCTAATTTCTAATTGATGATATTTCTAACTACCAGGTTGTCCACCAAAAATCTTTTACTTTGTTTTAGGAAAGTTTTATATAGGTCAGAATGAAGAAGAAATTTATACTTGCTTTGTTATCAACACAATCACACAAAGAGAATCTAGATTAAAACTTTATTTTAACACGTGCTATTTCTATTCCTATATTGCTTGTATGTGTGTGCGCACATTTGCTAAAAACACAAGTCCCACTTATTTTGCTATCACACCTATGGTGTTAGATCTGACCAACTGTTCTAAACTGGCCAGCTTCCAGATTTCTTCACTCTATAAAATTCAGATTTATAGACCGATCTGCATTTAGGTTTTAATGCCCCTTGGCCTAGAGAGATAATACAAAAGCTAAAGTGCATGTCTTGCATATGGCCAATCTGGGTCTGTTAATTTGGCATCAACAAAAGTAATCCCCGAGCACAGAGCCAGTAGCCCCTGAGCATGGAGCACCAGATGTAGGCTCAAAATAATTTAACTAAGGATGCTATCTTTAAAAATCCCTCTCATTTTCTTTCTCTATTTTGTATTCAGGTTCCAATTTTTTCATAGTTTACATCTTTTGAGTCACTATAAAATATACACCTCACTTGTCCCCAAAGAGTCATTGTTTCAGATTTAAGTACACGTAAGTACATCATTAGCTGTTCAGTTTCTTAACCATTTCCAGTTCATTAAAGGTAGCATCAAGAATTAATATATAGGGGCCGGAGAGATAGCATGGAGGTAAGGTGTTTGCCTTTCATGCAGGAGGTCATCGGTTCAAATCCCGGTGCCCCATATGGTCTCCTGTGCCTGCCAGGAGCAATTTCTGAGCCCAGAGCCAGAAATAACCCCTGAGCACTGCCGGGTGTGACCCAAAAACCACAAAAAAAAAAAAGAATTAATATATAGCCAATAAAGATAATTAGTAACAACTAAAGCTCAATAAAAACCTACTTATGCCAAGCCTTAATAAAACTTCATGATGGATGAGCTAATTTATTTATGCACCAAAACTAGCGTTTTGGTTTTTTTTTTTTTTTTTTTTTTTTTTGGTTTTTAGGCCACACCCTGTGACGCTCAGGGGTTACTCCTGGCTATGCACTCAGAAGTTGCTCCTGGCTTCTTGGGGGACCATATGGGACGCCGGGGGATCGAACCGCAGTCCGTCCTAGGCTAGCGCAGGCAAGGCAGGCACCTTACCTCCAGCGCCACCGCCCGGCCCCAAAACTAACGTTTATCTTGTTCTTTTTGTTTGTTTTGGGACCACATCTGGTTACTCCTGGATATGTGTTTAGATATTTTTCTGGCTTAGGGAACCATATGGGAGGTGGGGGAATGAATGCGGTCCGTCTAGGCTAGCGCTGGCAAGGCAAATGCCTTACTGCTGTGCCACTGCGCCAGCCCCTAAATTTTATTTTGTGCTTAATATTTAGTCATATTAAAAATTTGGGGGTGATCTCATCCAGCGATACTCAGCGGTTATTCTTGGCTTTGCACTCACAAATTGCTCCTAGTGGTGCTCAGGGATGCTAAAGATCAAATCTAGGTAAACCATATGCATGTCAAACACCCTACTTATTGTACTGTATCGCCAGCTCCAATATCTTTTCAAAAATTTACCAGTTAAAGTATATTTTACACTTTAAAGATAAATTAATTTATTTTCATACTACACTCACATTTATTTATATTGCATTATTTTTGTTTCAGGAAGCTTTTTTTTATATCCCTTCCAAAGTAAGTTCTCATATCTACCATCTCAATGCTGAGATCCCAACACCACAATTGGACCCCACCTTTTATGCCCATTTATACCATTTTTCTCTGGATATGTTAATCTTTAATCAAGGTCAATATCTGGTTTTGAACTGCTTTTTTCTAAGCCCTTGGTTTGTTTCTTATTTATTTCCTATATATGAGTGAAATCATCTGCCCTATATCTTCCTCCATTTGACTTAGTTTTGCTGAGCAAAGCATCTTGCAGATTTTGTCTTTTCATTGTGACTGGGTTGTATTCTACTGTGCATATATACCAATCATCTTTATTCAGTCATCCATTGTTTGGCTTTTGGATATTTTCCATATCTTGGTGAATGTAAATATCTCTACCAGTAAAAAAAAATAAATAACTCTACAAATATAAATAGCTCTACAAATAGATCTTCAATGAACACGATGATGCAGATATACTTTCAAATTAATATTTATTTATTTTCAGATAAATAATGATAACACTAATGCTCTGTTTTTATATATTGATTTTAATAATTTTAAATATTTTTAATATTTTATCTCTAAAGAAGCTTTTATGTTTTCACTCACATTAGTTGTTTATTATCACTTCTCAGCCTTTTGGCTAAGATCAAGTGTAACAGTTGTTTATGCTCTCTGAGTTAAGGGCCATTCTCATATTACTTCTATTATGTATTCATAACATATACACAGGTTATAGAAGTGATATGCCATATGCCTCATATACATGCATTCCTTTCATTATATAGAATATAATTCTACCCTATTTTCCTTTTGTAAATAATTGTAACATTTTACTCTCCTTCAGTTTATTCTGGTTAGAAGAGGACCTAAGCATTCCAAATTATCATAACTTTTTATTTACATAGCTTTTTTTTTAAGAAGATTCTGTCAAGGGAGGCAAGAAAAAGAATAATGTTAAGATTCTTTAAACTCATACCATTTGTATTTGTGAGTATACTGTTGGGGGTTTGGGTCACACTTGGCGGCGCTCAGGGGTCACTTCTGACTCTGCACTCAGAAATCGCTCCTGGCTTGCTCGGGGGGCAATATGGAATGCCAGGAATCGAACCCGGGTTCATCCATGGTCAGCCCCTTGCAACGTAAACTCCCTACTATTATTACTATATCTCTCTAATATTATTACTATTATTATGCTATTATTCCAGCCCCAAGTATACAATTTTTCTGTTGCAAGTATTTATATCTGTATTGCTTTTATTTTTTATTTTGGGGGCCGTACCTGACAGTATTCATGGCTTACTCCTGGCTCTGCACCCAGAGATAACACATGATGGGCTCTAGAAATTGAACCCAGGTCATCTGCATGCCAGGAAAGTACCCTACCCACTATTGTTATCTCCAGCCCACTACTGTAAGTTACAAGATGATTAGCACTTACACTATATATGACAAACAGAGCTATACAAATGAAACGAAGATTTGAAGACATAAGAAATAGACATATCTCAGTAATAGAATGTGAATGTCATTCAGTATAAAATCCAAAAGCTATAAATTTTCCAAGGCAGCACTGGCTTAACGAGTAGTAGCAGCGGTTTAGAAGTAAATGTGAAGATTTTTATGTGAACACCACCTACATTTCTTCTTTTCCACTGACATTTGAGTATTCCCAGAACATAACATGATATTTCTTTATCAAAAACCTGACTTCCCTCTAGTTCAGTAATAACAAAAATTCATGCCAAATTAAATAAAGCTACATTACTTAAACAGACTCACCAGAAACAAGCCAGCAGACTGGACAGAGCTCAAGAGTAAATACAATTTTCAATCACCCAAGAAATTGAGGAATTAATTTTTTTTCCCTGAGGTGAGAGACCATAAAACCTTATCTTTGATAAAAAGGAACCAAGCTAGATTATATGGTCATTTTATCTAAGACTTCACATCTAATTCCAAATTTATGAAGTTACTATTTAACCAAAGCCCCAATTGACCATTGCTATTTTCATGAACCAAGGAATTTCATATGTGTCAAATGACCAGCCTAAAACCTTCAAAACTTGGAAAATTCTAGAAGAGTAAATATTCATTTTCCTGGCTTCTCAGGGTCCTTGATAAAGTTCTCCCTGAATTTAGAGATAAATGAATACAACCTGGCCTTGGCAATACTAGTGCTCCTTGCTGGGACCAAGGCTTACAGAGAGTGACCAGATAAAAGTGATTTTCATGCCCTTCTTCACAATTCTTATTAATAGAAATAGGCCTGTACACAAGGGATCAGGTTGTGGTTGACAGCATGTCTCCTTGTCAGCAACCTCTCAGTTCCTGATGAAGTATCCATTCTTCCATCCTTCAGGGAGCAAAACTATTACTTCATGCACAGCGCCTATCTTTTGGCAAGCTGCTCACCTTGGATTGAAACTCTTTTGAAACCATTTTCTCCTTCCAGGATTTCCAAATGAAAGGACTTCACTGCAAGTGCTCTCCTGGCAGTCTTTGCTCTCCGATTTTAGAAGATGCATTTAGACTCTCTGTTTCAGCCAGAAGGTTACCCGTGACAATAAACAGCAAACAAAGCTCAGATCTCAAGGTCTACAAGCATGAAATAACACTATTGGCTGTTTCCCTACCAGAGCCAGCTGTTCCCTTCATACAATCTCCATCTACGGAGATGGCCAACAGAGAACTCTCCAGAACATTCTACTTTGAGCCAAACTCCAGGTTTGTCTGGTGCCAGGGAGCACCCATCATACTCCCATTAATGCCGGCTTGCTATAAAAAAAACAAAAAGTACCATATGCGCACTGTTCTGTTCAGTCCAACATTCTTCCTTCTATAGTTATTTTTTCTTTTAAGCGATAGCTCAACTCTTAAAAAAATTTTTTTAAAACCTTGCCCAAGAAAAACTCATGGTTTTGGTGTCTGCAGAAGTGATATGGCTTTGTAGTGTACAAATAAAATATAGCTTTTTTTTTCTTATAAAAAGTACTATCATTTTGTTCATAAAATAAAAAGAAAATTACCCTCGTACTTAATTCATTCATTAATTCATTATCATTATTTGGAGGAGTTAAACTAGAAATTAGGGCATGGAGTGTTGAGGGAGGGGTAGAGGGGCAGTTTTCAATTGTCAAACACCTTAAAAAGAGCATGCATCCTTTATGAATAAACAGTCCTTTTGACTCTATCACAACCCTATCTCTAATCTCCAATTCAAATTTATGCTAGATTTTTTCCTTAACTTTATTAAAAGCTATTTCTTGATTATTTCTTAAATATGCAATGCCAGATTTAAAAAAAAAAAAGCCAGGTATTCTGGCCTATGGCATAAGTCAACTCTGAAAAAATAATAATTTCCTTTATCATTGTATGAATTTAGATTCTGAAAAGTTACTCTAATAAATAATTTAGATCTTGAGATGCCATGCAGTTATTAAATAGAAAACATGAATTCAAAAATATGGGTGAAAATGTAGAAATGTCTGTGATCTACTAAACAATAATAAAAATATAATTATAGGGCTGAAGTGGAGTTAGGCATAAGCCCTGAGCACCACAGGGGTGATCAAAGAACAACAACAATAACAACAAAAGATAATTTAAAAAAAGAAAATGGCCTACATATTTGTTTAATTTATACTCAAAAAACACATTTAGTCAAAAAACTTTAAATAATAAAAGTAGACACTAATGAGGGAAAAAAAGAACACTTCTTAGATGGCCATAAAGAGTATGAAAAGTGTACTTTTAAAACATTTTATAAAATTTTGGCTTCCTTGAATTTATACCAAAGGCATTTTGCTGATGTATGGCAGTTGGACTTAGACAAGCCCTTTGGATAACCCCACTGAATGACAGTTGAATCTGGACATGCTCCTGGACACGCCCCCTGTCATGTCAGGTATAAAAAGAAAAACTTACCTGCTAGGTTTCCCCATTGTCACGCTTGTAGTGTTTCTTGGTTTCTCAGCCTAAGCAGCTCCAGGACGCAGTTTTTTGGGGGGTGCCCTTCCACGCCCTCTGAGGAATATTATGCAGCAATCAGGAGAGATGAAGTCATGAAATTTTCCTATACATGGATGTGCATGGAATCTATCATGCTGAGTGAAATAAGTCAGAGGGAGAGAGATAGACGCAGAATAGTCTCACTCATCTATGGGTTTTAAGAAAAATAAAAGTCATTTTTGCAACAATCCTCAGAGACAAGGAGAGGAGGGCTGGAACTTCCAGCTCACTTCATGAATCTCACCACAAAATGGTGAGTGCAGTTAGAGAAATAACTACACTGAGAACTATCATGTGAATGAATGAGGGAACTGGAAAGCCTTGTCTAGAGTACAGGTGGGGTGGGGTAGAGGGAGATTTGGGACAGTGGTGGTGAGAATGTTTCACTGGTAAAGGGAGTGTTCTTTACATGACTGAAACCTAATCACAATCATGTTGCAATCAAGGTGTTTAAATAAAGATATTATTAAAAAATTTTTAAAAAGAAAAAGAAAAACTTTGACAGTTGTGGGGCAGGGGGCAGGATAAGTGACCAAAGCAGCATTTGCTGGCTTGTGGGTAGCTGGAGATAAAGCATCACTGAGATGCTGCCTGTTTTATATCTATTCCTTTTTCTTTCTTTCTTTCTTGTACCAGGGCCTCCCCTGGTCACCTCTGGCCAGTGAATTTCCATCTATCTTTCCCTCTCTCACACAAACCCTTGGGCATCAGCAGCAGGCCTCAGATTCCAGGAAGAATAAAAAGTATACTTGGTTTCCCTTTCTCTCTTCTCTCTCTCTCTCAGTCTTGGGCCATGGTCACTACATGTCAGTGACCCTGGGTAGGCAAGAGACCCCACACAGCGGCCAAGTCCCATGGATCCCTGCAGCTTTGCAGCAGCTGACTAGCAGGTGAACTTGAAACTTATTGCAGTGACCTGCTAGATAGCAGTGTATTTCTACAAAATGGCGCTCTTTATAGGTCAAGTGAACCTTGGATTCTACAAGGATTTCAAAAAAAGAAAAATATTGCAAGTAAAATGATGAAATGTTAAAAAGAGAGAGAAATTGAATAAATGAAGATAAGAGAAATTAATGTCAGAGAGAAAAATGATTTAAAAGCAATAACTTGGTAAAAAGAGAAAAGTAAATGTATTTTATAGAGATTTATTTATATATTTATTTATAAATATTATTTATTTATATAGAGATATAGATAAATTATATATAGAAAAAAACATAGACACTATTGGGTCTGTGCTACCAGTCCAGTGATAAGACAAAGAGACCACCTGGCAATGCAAGTCACAAAGCAGGGTTTTATATGCTTAGCTAGCTAAGGGGCCAAGACTTCCACCTGGGAACAGGCTTTCTTCCAGTCAAAGACCCCGAGTTACTTTTCCACTTGGGTATATAGTCATCACATCTATGCGTCAGAGCTGAATGTACAGCCCCAGGAAGCAGATAAAAGGAATACACCATTCAAATGCCACAAGATACATAATTCAGATGTTTCAAGGCTGATCTGTTAAGGCCTATCCCAAGTGCAGGGACCTGGGTGCTGTGTTCTGGATGTGGGTGCTATGTTCCTTTGTCTTCAACTTATATCTGAAGGCCACATTCCCACAAGCTAACAAGGGGGTTATACAGACACAGTTTAGCAAAAGCAGAAATTTTCATGAGGAAAGACGGAACCTCAGAATCCTACTTCCCCCCACCCCAATTTTTTCAAAACATAGTCTCAGGAACTCGTGTGTCTAGGGGGTCTACATCTTAGGGCAAGAAGGTATTTATTCTTGCTGGTCGTCCTTTCTTGCATAGTCACATTTGTTTATCTGCATTCTTGTTCTGGTCTGTGAGCTGGGGCAGTTAGGTTTGCAGGGTGTTTTTCCTATTCAGGTGACTCCACTGCAAAGAGAAAGAGAGGTTCTTGCTTTTTCTTTAATCTCACAATTTAAATAGCTGTTGGGGTAAAGAGAACAATACAACCCACATCTGGTACAACTGATGCCTTAGCTCCTTGAATTCTTGTGACCCTTTCTAGCCCTAATTCCCCTGGAAGTTTTACTGATAACCTTCCTGCTCCATATTCTTCCTAGAGACTTCACCACCTTAGAAGTCATTAGAAGGGTGTGTCATTGAAGGTCTGTCCTCTGTCGTTTCTTCAGGCTGGCAAGGTATTGTAGTCTCTCCCCAAAGGGGATGAAATCTCATGCTAACCTAAAAGTGGAATTAACTGGTTCAGTTCTGCAGTTTCAGCACATGAAAAGGATCAGATCAATTGGACAGGGGAATATTACTTAAACCAATCAGGTCCTGGAGCAGCTCTGTCCTTGTTATCTGCAATGATTACACAGAAGTTAAACAATAGAAACCAAAGCATCATAACATTATCAACATAGTCCTGATCTCAGAATATCTTGGCCATGCTCTACAGACAAAAGAAATGATACTTGCCATTAGCAAATTAAAACCAAAAGAAATTAGAATATATTTGAATGGTGTAACTCTTTTTCCTGCTTCCTGGGGCTGTACATTCAGTTCTGATGCACGGATGTGATGGCTATTTAACCCGAGTAAAAAAGCGACTCGGAGTTTTTGACTGGAAGCCTGTTTCCAGGTGAAAGTCTTGACTCCTTAGCTAGCTAAGCATATAAAACCCTGCTTTGTGACTTGCATTGCCAGGTGGTCTTTTTGTTATTTCACTGGGATGAAAGCATGACTCTAACAACACAGGGAAACAGAAAGAGAAAATGAGCAAATGAGATTTATTACATAGAGAAAAAAGAGATTTAGACACAGAAAAACTAAGGAAAAATTTAAATAGAGAATATTTGCCTTCTAGATAGATCGATAGAAATAGAATGTGAAAAATTCTGATAACCCCATAACTCTCCCCTATCAGCAGAAAGCAGCTAGAAAGAATTTGTCACCCTTTTGCCCTAACAAATTGGAGTTTTTCACATGTTGATATATAGCTGTTGTACTTGGATGACCCCATTGAATGACATTTGAACCTGGACATTCCCCTGAACATGCCTCTCGACACATCCCTGTCCTATATAGTTTTTTTCCTATAGGAAAAACTTGGACATTTAAGGGGGGTCAGAATACTAACCAGAGCAGCATATGCTGGTCCGCAAGAGGTCAGAGATAAAGCATCAGAGAGATGCTGCTTGCTTTGTAACTATTTCTTTCTCTCTGTTTTTTTGGATCAGGATCTCCCCTAGCCATCTCTGGCTGGTAAATTTTTATCTATCTCTTCCTTTCTCTCAGAAACCGCCTGGCAAAAGTGACAGGCTTCAGACTTTAGGAGAAATAAAAAGTATACTTGATTTCACTTTTTCTTCTCTCTCAGTCCTGATGGGTGGTTGCTACAGCATGCCTTTAAAAATTAACAATAATACAACAATAAATTAAGAAAGATGGGAAGGGGCTGGTCAGAAATTGTACCGAAAAAGACAAAAAGGCATTTTAGCTCTGTTTCAACAGGTCCAGTGATATCTCTGCTCTTAAAGTAGCTCATTATTGACAAATGCCAATAAATGGGACTCTTTGCTCTATCATACACTTAGATAAAAGCACTAAAAACATCTTTTTCTCCTTCATATTCCAATACAGAGCATTATCTGTGCTGGAGTTATGGCCAAAATACCTGTTCTTTGGTTGTTCAGTGCAGTTTTTCTGAAGGTTATAAAGGTGAGCCTTGTGTTTTCTTTTAACACCTCACTATTATTCATGAGACCATTGAAAGCTTAGAAAAGTAGAGTACTTTTTCTTTTTTCCCTTTCCCTCTTAGTGTCAAAAAGATGACCAAGAAGCTGACAAGCCAGATCACCTAAAAACCACACATTCAGTATTAGCCTGGAAGGACAAGCTGTAATCTGAGGATGAATCTTAGTAATAACAATAGAGACTGGACTGCAGGTAGGAGTAAAAAGAACAGAGATGACCTAGAGCATGGGAAAGGAACCAGAGGATCAGGAGTTGCATGTGGCTCTTTTGAAGTTTTGACAGCAGGGCCTATAACAGAGGGGTGGGAAGCGGTATCACTTAACTCTTTTAACTGTCTATTAATTTGCACAAATATATGTTTTGCATTGTTAAGTGAAAAAGTTCTTTTTTTCTTTAGATCGACAGCTAACTGCACGATCCTGTATATAGTATTAAGATAAGAAACAATGTATGCAGTGCTATATTTGTTTTAAATATCGAGATGGTTTTGTGGCTCCCAGTTTTTCCCCCCTTCAGAAACAAGTCCAAGTGGCTCTTTATGTCTTAAAGGTTGCTAATAGATAGAATGTAGATGGCAGTGGACACAGTAGCCATCAGGGATTTAATAGAGGTGAGTCAGGGCCACTTACTTGGCAAAAGACACTGTTGAATCATGGGCCATGGAAGCTCAAAAAGTAGTGGAACCAGAATATGTACCAACTTAGCTGATTGTTATGTTAAAGAGAGCAAAATCTGAGTTCTCTACAGAAGAGTACAGACTCATAGAGGGCCACCTTATGCTGAGTGGCTTCATCTGCCAGACAGTCTCATTTTAATGCTGCTCCTGACTGAGAGCAGCATTAGCTCCTTATTATAGAGAGTAAGACTGAAATATTTAAGGTCAAACACACAGCAATCTGTGTGACAGCAGAAATCAGGGAGGCAGGTTCTCACACATCCTATCAACCTGAATCAGGGTACAGGAGACATTCAGTTTCACACAGCAGGAGCCACAGACAGGACAAGTGGCAGTCAAGAATGATGCCAATTTGAGCCTTCCCTGGAGGTGAGTTGATACGCCTGGAAAGGGGGAAGCCACTGATCTCTGCTGGAACGCAGATGCCAGCACCTATCTCTGACTGTCACCTGTGCTGTGCTGCATTCTTGGCCTGATTTCATCTGCGTACAGCTAGCCTTTCCTGGAGCCTGATTTCATTCAGTGTGTGCTTCATCTGCACATGGCTAGCCTTCCCTGGAGCCTTCCCTGGAGGTGAGTTGATACGCCCAGAAAGGGGGAAGCCGCTGAACTCTGCTGGAACTCAGATGCCAGCACCTATCTCTGACTGTCTCCTGTGCTGTGCTGGATTCTTGGACTGATTTCATCCTGTGTGTGGCTTAATTGGTGCACAACTAGCCTTCACTGAAGGTGAGATGATATGCCCAGAGAGGGAGGAGCCAGAGGAGGGTGGCTGAGTAGCAAAGTGGAGTGGCCCCGCACATCATTTAGCCAATGAATACAACCACAACACGTAGAAAAACCCACAATACAAGTGTGACAATGGGGAAACAACGCAGGCCAGCGCCAGACATAGAGACTGAAGATGGCAATTCAGATGACCAGAACATGGCCAACCAACTAGTCAGTCTCTCAGATAAGGAGTTTAGAGTCGAAATATGGAAGATATTCAAAGAACTCAAAGAAAGTATAGATGAGAATACCAATAAGAATCAAGAGAATATGAAGATAGAAATGAGAAAACTCCAAACTGAAATTTCAGGTCAAATAACAGGTCTGAAAAACGCAGTAGATAAATTGAAGAAAAACATGGATGAGATTTCCCACAGGTTAACAGAAGCTGAAGATAGAATTAGTGCACTGTAAAATGAGATGAATAACAACTCCATACAGTGGGAGAGATTGGGAAAAAACCTTAAAGCAAATGAACAAACAATGAAAAAATTACTCAAAGAGTGGGAACAGATGAAAATAGAAGTATATGATAAGCTCAACAGAAACAACTTAAGAATCATGGGAGTCCAAATACCCAGGAAAAAAATCTATAAGAAGAATCAACGGTCAAAAACATCATTAAAGAGAAACTACCAGAGCTAAAGAATACATGCGATCAAATCCTGCAAACCCAAAGTTTACCAACTAAAAGAGACCCCAGAAAAAATACCCCAAGACACATCCTAGTCACAATGATGAATCCCACAGATAGAGACAAAATTCTGAAAGCAGCAAAATCGAAAAGAGAAATTACATTCAAGGAAACATCCTTGAGATTTACTGCAAACCTATCACGTGAAACACTCAAGCCAGAAAGCAGTGGTGGGACATAGTGACAAAACTCAATGAAATAAATGCTTCACCTAGAATACTAGACCCAGAAAAACTCACTTTCAGGTTTGACAGAAGAATACATGGTGTCACAGACAAACAACAGCTCAGAAACTTTACAGACTCAAAACCAGTCTTAAAAGAAAAACTGAAAGACCAACTTTAAGACAAGACTGACCAACAAACACACCAAACTTTGATATAAAGATAGAACTAAATCCCAGGACAATTCTTTCTCTCAATGTCAATGGACTAAATGCACCAGTTAAGAGACACAGAGTGGCTAAATGGATCAAAAAACTAAATCCAATCTTCTGCTGCCTACAGGAAACACACCTGAATAGTCAGAACAAACATAGACTCAAAATAAAAGGTTGGAGAAAAATCATCCAAGCAAACAACACCCATAAAAAAGCTGGAGTGGCCATTCTAATATCAGATGATGCAAACTTTATACTCAGGAAGGTTGTAAGGGACAAATATGGACATTTTGTATTAATCAAGGGATATGTACAGCAGGAAGAAATCACTTTCCTAAACATATATGCACAAAATGAGGAACCAGAAAAATATTTAATAAAATTGTTGACAAATCTGAAAAATAATACCAATAACAACACAATAAATGTTGGAGACCTCAACACAGCATAGTCAACACTGGATAGGTCAACCAGACTGAAACCCAACGGGAATATACTAGACCTAAAAAGAGAAAAAGAAGAAAGAGGCCTAGTAGATATATATGGGACACTCCACCTCCAGAAATCTGGATACATGTTCTTCTCTAAGATACATGGGACATTCTCCAGGATAGACTACATGATAGCACATAAAACATACCTCCATAATAACAAGAGGATAGACATTTTGCAGGCTACCTTCGCTGACCACAAGACCCTGAAATTATATGTGAAATACAAAGAGATACAGAAGAAAAACTTTAATACCTAGAAGTTAAACAGCCTAATACTGAATAACCAGTGGGTCTGAGATGAAATCAAAGAGGAAATCAAAACCTTCCTAGAAACAAATGACAATGGAGACACAAACTATCATAACCTATGGGAAACAGCAAAAGTGATACTGAGAGGAAAATTTATAGCTTTGCGAGCACACATCAGGAAAGAAGAAGGGGCATACCTGAACAGCTTAATGACTCAGCTCATAGAATTAGAAAGTACTCAATAAAGGAAACCAAATATAGGGAGACAGAAGGAAATAACAAAGCTGAGAGCAGAAATCAATGAAGTGGAAACCCGAAAAACAATCCAAAAGATCAACGAAAGCAGAAGCTGGTTCTTTTAAAAAATAAACAAGATTCATAGACTACTGGCAAAACTAACAAAGGAAGAGAGAAAGAGATAAACTTGATAACTCATATTAGGAATGAAAAAGAAGAGATCACTACTGATATGGCAGAGTTTCAAAGGGTAATCAGAAACTACTTTGAGAAACTTTATGCCACTAAAAATGAGAACCTGGAAGAAATGAATAAATTCTTGGACTCTTATAATCTTCCACAGTTGAATGAAGAGGATATAGCATATCTAAACACCCCCATCACTACTGATGAAATTAAAATGGTAATCAAATGTCTGCCCAAAAACAAAAGCCCAGGCCCAGATGGATTCACTAATGAATTCTTTCAAACCTTTCAAGAGGAACTACTACCAATCTTGGCAAGACACTTTCATAAAATCGAAAAAACAGAAACACTTCCAAATAGCTTTTATGAATCCAACATCAACTTGATACATAAACTAGACAGAGATGCTACAAAAAAAATTACAGACCAATATCATTAATTAACACAGATGCAAAGATCCTCAACAAAATCCTGGCAAATAGGATTCAATGCCTCATTAAGAAGATCATACACTACAATCAAGTAGGTTTCATCCCAGGAATGCAAGGATGGTTTAACATCCGTAAATCTATCAACATAATACACAACATCAACAACAAAAAAAATAAAAATCACATGATCATGTCAGTAGACGCAGAGAAAGCATTTGATAATGTCCAGCACCCATTTTTGATCAAAACTCTCAGCAAGATGGGAATGGAAAAAAGCTTTCTCAATAAAGTTAAGGCCATCTACCACAGGCCAGAGGCAAATATTTTCCTCAATGGAGAAAAACTAAAAGCGTTCCCTCTAAATTCACACACAAGACAAGGCTGTCCTCTCTCACCACTCCTATACAAAATAGCACTGGAAGTACTCGCTATAGCGATTAGGCAAGAAAAAGATATCAAGGGAATCCAGATAGGAAAGGAAGAAGTCAAGCTCTTGATGTTTGCAGATAACATGATACTCTACTTAGAAAACCCTAAAGACTCTACCAAAAAGCTTCTAGAAACAATAGACTCATATAACAAGGTGGCAGCCTACAAAATTAACACACAAAAATCAATAGCCTTTCTATACACCAATAATAATAGGGAAAATTGGACATTAAGAAAACAACCCCACTCACAATAGTGCCACACAAACTCAAATATCTTGGAATCAACTTGACTAAAAATGTGAAGGACCTATACAAAGAAAACTATAAAACTCTGCTCCAAGAAATAAGAGAGGACACACGGAAATGGAAACACATACCCTGCGCAATGACTGGGAGGATTAACATCATCAAAATGGCAATACTCCCCAAAGCATTGTACAGATTTAATGTGATCCCTCTACAGATACCCATGACATTCTTCAAAGAAGTGGATCAGGCACTTTTGAAATTCATTTGGAACAATAGACATGCTAGAATAGCTAGAGCAATCATTGGAAAAAGGAATATGGGAGGAATAACTTTTCCAAACTTTAAACTTTACTACAAAGCGATAGTTATCAAAACAGCATGGTATTGGAATAAAGACAGGCCTCAGATCAGTGAAATAGGCTTGAATACTCAGAGAATGTTCCCTAGACTTAAAATCACCTAATTTTTGAGAAAGGAGCAAGAAATCCTAAATGGAGGAAAGAAAGCCTCTTCAACAAGTGGTGTTGGCACAACTGGTTAGCCACTTGCAAAAAATTGAACTTTGACCCCCAGTTAACCTCATGTACAAAGGTAAAATCTAAATGGATTAAAGACCTCGATATCAGACCCGAAACCATAAGATATATAGAACAACACGTAGGCAAAACACTCCAGGACATTGAGACTACAGGCATCTTCAAGGAGGAAACTGCACTCTCCAAGCAAGTGAAATCAGAGATTAACAGATGGGAATATATTAAACTCAGAAGCTTCTGCACCTCAAAGGAAATAGCGCCCACCATACAAGAGCCCCCCACTGAGTGGGAGAAACTATTCACCCAATACCCATCAGATAAGGGGCTAATCTTCAAAATATATAAGGCACTGACAGAAATTTACAAGAAAAAAACATCTAATTCCATCAAAAAATGGGGAGAAGAAATAGACAGACACTTTGACAAAAAAGAAATACAAATGGCCAAAAGACACATGAAAAAATACTCCCCATCACTAATCATCAGGGAGATGCAAATCAAAACAACTATAAGGTACCACCTCACACCACAGAGATTGGCACACAGCACAAAGAATGAGAACAAGCAGTGTTGGCGGGGATGTGGAGAGAAAGGAACTCTTATCCACTGCTGGTGGGAATGCCGTCTAGTTCAACCTTTCTGGAAAGAGGTGTGGAGATTCCTCCAGAAACTGGAAATCTAGCTCCCATACAATCCAGCTATACCACTCCTAGGAATATACCCTAGGAACACAAAAATACAATACAAAAATACCTTCCTTACACCTATATTCATTGCAGCACTATTTACCATAGCAAGACTCTGGAAACAGCCAAGATACACTTCAACAGATGAATGGCTAAAGAAACTGTGGTACATATACACAATGGAATATTATGCAGCTGTCAGGAGAGATGAAGTCATGAAATTTTCCTATACATGGATGTACATGGAATCTATTATGCTGAGTGAAATAAGTCAGAGAGAGAGAGAAAGATGCAGAATGGTCTCACTCATCTATGGGTTTTAAGAAAAATGAAAGACATTCTTGCAATAATAGCTTTCAGACACAAAAGAGAAAAGAGCTGGAAGTTCCAGCTTACCTCAGGAAGCTCACTACAAAGAGTAATGTGTTTAGTTAGAGAAATAACTACATTGTGAACTATCCTAACAATGAGAATGTATGAGGGAAATAGAAAGCCTGTCTAGAGTACAGGTGGGGGTTGAGTGTGTAGGAGGGAGATTTGGGACTTTGGAGATGGGAATGTTGCACTGGTGATGGGTGTTGTTTTTTAGGTGCTGAAACCTAAACACAATCATGTATGTAATCAAGTTGTTTAAATAAAATATATATTAAAATAAATAAAAAAGAATGATGCCAATTTAAAAGCTTATTAAATCTATAGATTTTTCCCTGCCTTCTGGGCACTTGAAACTGAATGCCAGTGTATGTCCCCCTAAAGTCTCAAACTATATAGCAAAATAAAGAAAAAATTACAACCCACTGAAAAAATAAACAAAAACAGTGAACAGTGATCTCTAATCTCTGTGAGCTAAGTGATGACTTAACTATAATGCATCAGGGGAGCTATCCACAGAGTTGAACCCTGGTTATAATTTTCTCTTTATATCTAGATTAGAAGAGCACACCCTTTCTCCTAAAATCACATAATTTGTTTCTTGGAAATTCTAACATATTTTAAGAGAGCATGCTAACCATTGCCAAAATCTTTTCTTGACCTGATGGTTCTCATCTCCAGATTTGAGGTCTTTGTCCTTTTCATATCTCACACAACCTCACTCACCTCTTATGGATTGGATAAGTCACTGTGTTTTCCCCACTGCAGGGCTAATGGCTGGAAAGAGTGAAAGAGTCGGGTGTGGGTTGAAGGATGTTAAGCGATTACGTTCTTTCATTCAGCTGCCAATAAAGAGTGTTAAACTCCATAGACAGTCCAGCAGGGCCCTGTTAGAACTGTTATATTCTGGGACCACACCAAATGGAACTCAAACTGTTGGTAACAATTATTTCAGAGATAACGAACTGCAAGTGGAGAAACCCCATAGTAGCTTCAGGCAAATTTAACACAGCAGTTTTTGAGGTATTTTTAAATTCAACCAAAATACCTCCAAATCTAATCCATATTGGAATTTGAAATAAAATCTACACTCATTTCTCAGGACCTCTCTGAACTGAAAGGCAGTCCAAAACTGTCTAGATATTTTTAGATTTCTCTTTCATAAAGTAGTTTTAGTTCAAAAACTCATTCAAACTTCCAGGAATTTTCTCCTGGTTCATTACATGGCTGTGGATCTTCAAAAAAACTTCCTGATGAGCCGGAGAGATAGCATGGAGGTAGGGTGTTTACCTTGCATACAGAAAGAAGGACGCTGGTTCGAATCCTGGCATCCCATATGGTCTATTCCCAAATCTGTCTGGAGTGATTTCTGAGGGCAGCCAGGTGTGACCCCTCCCCAAGAAAACTTCCTGAGATGTTCCTCCCAATATGACTTCCATGAATTTTATTATAACTGAGAAACACATACAGGAATCATATCCTATCTAATAAACTATATCTTTTGGCAACTATCTGATGAACCATTTTCTTACTTTATTCAAATATTCATTCAACTTAGATGCACTAACTGCTCTGTGTCCAAGACAATTAAAGTTCAATTAAAGTACTGTTGGACTATCATATAAAAGATTAAACCATATTTCATAAAAGACAATCACAATAACTATTTACTGCCATTACTTATAAAAACTTTTCAGTCCCAATTTAATCAGTAGGATAAAAAAAAAGAATGATGAGCCCTATGTGAATGTGTAAAGGAAATGGCAAAAATAAGGTATTAAATGCCTTGAAGGTTTTACAGATGTTAGCAGACCTATGAGATAGTATTCTGTGCTCTCCCCAAATTCTTTTGTGAAATCTCTACCCCCACTGGTAAAATGGTTTTGGGAGGTAGGAAAAGTAATTTTTGAGAAATAACTAGATGAGGTTATGATATTGTGGCTCTCATGAGAAAACTTGTATTACAGGGAGAACTGAGCTCTTTAAAGTTCTCTAACACCGTGGGAGGACACAGCAAAAAGCTGGCCACGAACCAGTCTCTACCAACAAGAGATTCTCATCATGAACTAGTTTGATGGTCACTTTGGTTTTAGACTTTCCAGAATGTTCAGAAATCTGTTTCTATAGATTCAGTTCTCCATCTGCTGTATTTTGTGATGACAGCCCAAGATGATGAAGACAAGTGGAAGGGACATCCTCATCTTACAACTGGCAGAAATTTGCTATCATGGGACCACAAAGAGCAGCTGAAGTATTTCATGCATCTGCATCATAGAAGAGTATGGAGATATCGGGGCCCACCTAGGCTTCCAAATAAATATCCATTATCCAAGTATAAATACCACCTTTTACTTTCTTCATTGTTAATTGTGAATAGTTAAAGCAATGTTATCGTAGTCTTAATAGATTCTAAGCTGATAAATGTGAGAATATAACTTGATGCTTTATTTTTTTTTCTCAAGCTTAGTACATCTCCAAAATCCTAACATTTTAAACAATCAAGATAATTTTAGCAGTTATTTGCTTCAACATAAAATTTATTATTGTCACTATAGTTATTTATTTGTTTACTCATTTTTTCCTTCTTTGGGTCATGCTTGGCAGTTCTTAGAAATGCATTTAGAAGTTCCTAGAAGTTTCCAGAAGTGCATTAAGGACAATTTGGGACATCAGAGTTCAAACCAACATCTTGCATAAGCAAGACATGCACACTACCTGCTGTATTGATGTTCAGGCCCTCATTATTACTTTTTAATTGGGCTAACAATTGCTTATATCTTTGTATGTTTGAGGAGTGCTTTCTCAAACCTCTTCAAAATAACTTCTCACACCATCCCTCTGAAGTTCCAGAGTTGGATGCAAGTGCCTTTTGCCTTATCTGTTTGATCCTTTCCAACTTTTGCATCTCCTATGCCCACCTGCATTTGTAACTTTCATTATTTAATCTGAACCTCAATAAATATATTTAAATGGGCTTTTTCCTGTTTCCTTTGTTTATTTTATATGCCACATAAAAGTATTTGACTTTTACTGGCACTTGTCTTTCTCCTTATGACTTATTGCTCTGAGCTTGGCCTCCCATCTCATTTTATTCAAGTTATAGCAAAGGGAGAGATTTCCTCTTTCTTATAGCCAATTAGCATCACATTTTATAGTCACCACATCTCACTTATCCTTTCATCTGTCCTTGGACTTCAGGGTTATTACATATCTTGGCTATTGTGAAGTACACTGTAATGGACATAGGAGTGATATATATTTGTGTATTATATTTTTAATTTATGTTTTTATCTTCTTAGGAGAAAACACCTAGAAATTTGAAAAAGCAACTTTTTAAAAGTAATTTATCATATGCTAGCTCACTTAATTAGTTTCTGAAATTCTTTGTGAAATGAAATTATCCTCATTTTAACAATTTAGAACACTGAGAAGTTACGTGGTTTGCCAAGATGAGAGGAAAACAAATCAATTTCTTTTACCCCTCTTCATGTTATTTATGAGGAGTCCTGCTTCTTGCTTCCATAAGGGAGAGAGATAGACACAGAACAGTCTCACTCATCTATGGGTTTTAAGAGAAATTAAAGACATTATTTTAATAAGGCCCAGAGACAATAGAGTTAAGGGCTGGAAGGGCCAGAAGGACTGGCTCATAATTTGAAGCTCACCACAAAGAGTGGTGAACGCTGTTAAGGAAATAACTACACTAACAACTAGCATGACAATGTTAAAGAATGAGAGAAATAGAATGCCTGTTGTGAAACAGGCAGGGAAGGGGAAGAGGGGGGCATTAGTGGTGGGAATGTTGCACTGGTGAAGTGGGGGGTATTCTGTTTTAGGCTGAAACCCAACTACAAACATGCTTGTAATCATGGTACTTAAATATTTATATATATAAAATAAAATAAAAAATATAAAGTCAATATTATTCCTCTTAGAAAGGCAAAATCTATTTCACCCCTTTTTATTCTAGCACTGACATCTAAGACATATAGCAAGGAAAAAAGAGGGAAGACTAAGTTCATTCATTTCAAATCTCCCAATTTAGCTATTTATCACTCCGCCGCCAGCAATACAAAATCAACGCCATTCATTTCCAGTTATAAAACCATGCTCTTTCTAATGGGCCTCACCAAACCATGATTTGTCATAATTAGTTTATTCATTTTTTCTTTTTTTGTTTGTTTTGGTGGGGGGCACACTCTGTGATGCTCAGTGGTTACTCCTGGCTATGCACTCAGGAATCGCTCCAGGGTTGGGGGACCATATGGGAAGCTAGGGGCTCGAACCATGGTCTGTCCTAGGTCAGCCGCATGCAAGACAAACACATACTGCTGCATCACCAATCCGGCCCCCATTAACTATATGTTTTTTTTTGTTTTTTTTTTTTTAATAATATCTTTATTTTTTTTAATTTATTTAAACACCATAATTACATACATGATTGTGTTTGGGTTTCAGTCATGTAAAGAACACCACCCATCACCAGTGCAACATTCCCATCACCAATGTCCCAAGTCTCCCTTCGTCCCACCCGACCCCCTCCTGTACTCTAGACAGGCTCTCCATTTTCCTCATACATTCTCATTATTAGGACAGTTCAAAATGTAGTTATTTCCCTAACTAAACTCATCACTCTTTGTGGTGAGCTTCCTGAGGTGAGCTGGAACTTCCAGCTCTTTTCTCTTTTGTGTCTGAAAATTATTATTACAAGGGTGTCTTTCATTTTTCTTAAAACCCATAGATGAGTGAGACCATTCTGCGTTTTTCTCTCTCTCTCTGACTTATTTCACTCAGCATAATAGATTCCATGTACATCCATGTATAGGAAAATTTCATGACTTCATCTCTCCTGACAGCTGCATAATATTCCATTGTGTATATGTACCACAGTTTCTTTAGCCATTCGTCTGTTGAAGGGCATCTTGGTTGTTTCCAGAGTCTTGCTATGGTAAATAGAGCTGCAATGAATATAGGTGTAAGGAAGGGTTTTTTGTATTGTATTTTTGTGTTCCTAGGGTATATTCCTAGGAGTGGTATAGCTGGATCATATGGGAGCTCGATTTCCAGTTTTTGGAGGAATCTCCATATCGCTTTCCATAAAGGTTAAACTAGACAACATTCCCACCAGCAGTGGATAAGAGTTCCTTTCTCTCCACATCCCCGCCAACACTGTTTATTCTCATTCTTTGTGATGTGTGCCATTCTCTGGGGTGTGAGGTGGTATCTCATCGTTGTTTTGATTTGCATCTCCCTGATGATTAGTGATGTGGAACATTTTTTCATGTGTCTTTTGGCCATGTGTATTTCTTCTTTGTCAAAGTGTCTGTTCATTTCTTCTCCCCATTTTTTGATGGGGTTAGATGTTTTTTTCTTGTAAAGTTCTGTCAGTGCCTTGTATATTTTGGAGATTAGCCCCTTATCTGATGGGTATTGGGTGAATAGTTTCTCCCACTCAGTGGGTGGCTCTTGTATCCTGGGCACTATTTCCTTTGAGGTGCAGAAGCTTCTCAGCTTAATATATTCCCATCTGTTAATCTCTGCTTTCACTGGCTTGGAGAGTGCAGTTTCCTCCTTGAAGATGCCTGTAATGTCCTGGAGTGTTTTGCCTATGTGCTGTTCTATATATCTTATGGTTTTGGGGCTGATATCGAGGTCTTTAATCCATTTGGATTTTACCTTTGTACATGATGTTAGCTGGGGGTCTAAGTTTAATTTTTTGCAAGTGGCTATCCAATTGTGCCAACACCACTTGTTGAAGAGGCTTTCCCTGCTCCATTTAGGATTTCCTGCTCCTTATAAAAAATTAGGTGGTTGTATCTCTGGGGAACATTTTCTGAGTATTCAAGCCTATTACACTGATCTGAGGACCTATCCTTATTCCAATACCATGCTGTTTTGATAACTGTTGCTTTGTAGTACAGTTTAAAGTTGGGGAAAGTAATTCCTCCCATATTCTTTTTCCCAATGATTGCTTTAGCTATTCGAGGGTGTTTATTGTTCCAAATGAATTTCAAAAGTGTCTGATCCACTTCTTTGAAGAATGTCATGGGTATCTTTAGAGGGATGGCATTAAATCTGTATAATGCTTTAGGGAGTATTGCCATTTTGATGATGTTAATCCTGCCAATCCATGAGCAGGGTATGCGTTTCCATTTCCGTGTGTCCTCTCTTATTTCTTGGAGCAGAGTTTTATAGTTTTCTTTGTATAGGTCCTTCACATATTTAGTCAAGTTGATTCCAAGATACTTGAGTTTGTGTGGCACTATTGTGAATGGGGTTGTTTTCTTAATGTCCATTTCATCCTTATTACTATTGGTATATAGAAAGGCCATTGATTTTTGTGTGTTAATTTTGTAGCCTGCCACCTTGCTATATGAGTCTATTGTTTCTAGAAGCTTTTTGATAGAGTCTTTAGGGTTTTCTAAGTAGAGTATCATGTCATCTGCAAACAGTGAGAGCTTGACTTCTTCCTTTCCTATCTGGATTCCCTTGATATCCTTTTCTTGCCTAATCGCTATAGCAAGTACTTCCAGTGCTATGTTGAATAGGAGTGGTGAGAGAGGACAGCCTTGTCTTGTGCCAGAATTTAGAGGGAAGGCTTTCAGTTTTTCTCCATTGAGGATAATATTTGCCACTGGCTTGTGGTAGATGGCCTTTACTATATTGAGAAAGGTTCCCTCCATTCCCATCTTGCTGAGAGTTTTGATCAAGAATGGGTGTTGGACCTTATCAAATGCTTTCTCTGCATCTATTGATATGATCATGTGGTTTTTATTTTTCTTGTTATTGATGTTGTGTATTATGTTGATAGATTTACGAATGTTAAACCAGCCTTGCATTCTTGGGATGAAACCTACTTGATCGTAGTGGATGATCTTCTTAACGAGGCATTGAATCCTATTTGCCAGGATTTTGTTGAGGATCTTTGCATCTGCATTCATCAGTGATATTGGTCTGTAATTTTCTTTTTTGGTAGCGTCTCTGTCTGGTTTAGGTATCAAGGTGATGTTGGCTTCATAAAAGCTATTTGGAAGTGTTTCTGTTTGTTCAGTTTCATGAAAGAGTCTTGCCAAGATTGGCAGTAGTTCCTCTTGGAAAGTTTGATAGAATTCATTAGTGAATCCATCTGGACCTGGGCTTTTGTTTTTCGGCAGACATTTGATTACTGTTTTAATTTCATCAATGGTGATGGGGGTGTTTAGATATGCTACATCCTCTTCCTTCAACCGTGGAAGATTATAAGAGTCCAAGAATTTATCCATTTCTTCCAGGTTCTCATTTTTAGTGGCGTAGAGTTTTTCAAAGTAGTTTCTGATTACCCTTTGAATCTCTGTCATATCAGTAGTGATCTCTCCTTTTTCATTCCTGATACGAGTTATCAAGTTTCTCTCTCTCTCTTTCTTTGTTAGGTTTGCCAGTGGTCTATCAATCTTGTTTATTTTTTCAAAGAACCAACTTCTGCTTTCGTTGATCTTTCGAATTGTTTTTTGAGTTTCCACTTCGTTGATTTCTGCTCTCAGCTTTGTTATTTCCTTCTGTCTTCCTATTCTTGGGTCCTTTTGTTGAGCATTTTCTAGTTCTATTAGCTGTGTCATTAAGCTACTCAGGTAAGCTCCTTCTTCCTTCCTGATGTGTGCTTGCAAAGCTATAAATTTTCCTCTCAGTACTGCTTTTGCTGTGTCCCATAAGTTCTGAGAGTTTGTGTCTTGATTGTCATTTGTTTCCAGGAACCTTTTTATTTCCTCCTTGATTTCATCTCGGACCCACTGGTTATTGAGCATGAGGCTGTTTAACTTCCAGGTGTTAAAGTGTTTCTTCTGAGTCCCTTTGGAGTTCACAATAATTTCAGAGCCTTGTGGTCAGCGAAGGTAGTCTGCAAAATTTCTATCCTCTTGATCTTATGGAGGTATGTTTTATGTGCCAGCATGTAGTCTCTCCTGGAGAATGTCCCATGTACATTGGAGAAGAATGTGTATCCAGGTTTCTGGGGATGGAGTGTCCTATATATATCCACTAGGCCTCTTTCTTCCATTTCTCTCCTCAGGTCTAGTATATTCTTGTTGGGTTTCAGTCTGGTTGACCTGTCCAGTGTTGACAAAACCGTGTTAAGGTCCCCCACAATTATTGTGTTGTTGTTGATATTATTTTTCAGATTTGTCAACAGTTGTATTAAATATTTTGCTGGCCCCTCATTTGGTGCATATATGTTTAGGAGAGTGAATTCTTCCTGCTCTACGTACCCCTTGATTAATATAAAATGTCCGTCTTTGTCCCTTACAACCTTCCTGAGTATAAAGTTTGCATTATCTGATATTAGTATGGCCACTCCAGCTTTTTTATGGGTGTTGTTTGCTTGGATAATTTTTCTCCAGCCTTTTATTTTGAGTCTATGTTTGTTCTGACTATTCAGGTGCGTTTCTTGTAGGCAGCAGAAGGTTGGATTGAGTTTTTTGATCCATTTAGCCACTCTGTGTCTCTTAACTGGTGCATTTAGTCCATTGACGTTGAGAGAAAGAATTGTCCTGGGATTTAACGCCATCTTTATTTCAAAATTTGGTGTGTCTTTTGGGTAGTCTTGTCTTAGATTAGGTCTTTCAGTTTTTCTCTTAAGACTGGTTTTGTGTCTGTGAAGTTTCTGAGCTGTTTTTTGTCTGTGAAACCATGTATTCTTCCATCAAACCGGAAAGTGAGTTTTGCTGGGTATAGTATTCTGGGTGAAGCATTCATTTCATTCAGTCTTGTCACAATATCCCACCACTGCTTTCTGGCATTGAGTGTTTCTGGTGACAGGTCTGCTGTAAATCTCAGGGAAGCTTGCTTGAACGTGATTTCCCCTTTTGATCTTGCTGTTTTCAGAATTCTGTCTCTATCTGTGGGATTTGTCATTGTGACTAGGATGTGTCTTGGGGTGGCTTTTCTGGGGTCTCTTTTGGTTGGTACTCTTCGGGCATGCAGGATTTGATCACATATATTCTTTAGCTCTGGAAGTTTCTCTTTAATGATGTTCTTGACCATTGATTCTTCCTGGAAATTTTCTTCCTGGGTCTCTGGGACTCCAATGATTCTTAAGTTGTTTCTGTTGATCTTATCATAGACTTCTATTTTCGTCTGTTCCCATTCTTTGACTAATTTTTCCATTGTCTGCTCATTTGCTTTAAATTTTTTGTCCAATCTCTCCTGCTGTATGGAATTGTTCTGTATCTCATCTTCCACAGCACCAAGTCTATTCTCAGCTTCTGATACCCTGTCCCAGAGCTTATCCATTTTGTCATTCACTTCGTTTACTGACTTTTTCAGTCCTGTTAGTTGACATGTTATTTCAGTTTGGAGTTTTGTGATTTCTGCCTTCATATTTTCTTGGTTCTTATTAGTGTTCTGTTCAACTCGATCCATGGTTTCTTGGAGTCTGTTGAGCATCTTCCATATTGCTAGTCTAAAGTCCTTATCTGAGAGATTGATTAGTTGGTCAGTCATTATCTGGTCCTCAGAATTGTCATCTTCATTCTCTATGTCTGATGCTGGCCTGCGTTGTTTCCCCATTGTCACACTTGTATTGTGGGTTTTTCTACGTGTTGTGGTGGTATTCATTGTCTATATGATGTAGGCAGCACACTCCTCTGGCTCCTCCCTTTCTGGATGGGCTGACTTGCCTCTAAGGGAGGGGAGTCCTCCGTGGATGAAGCCTCACACTGGGTCAAATCTTAGGCCCGAGCATGCAACAGAGAAGACAGTCCAGAGAGAAATGTTTGCTTCTGTGATATAGCGCCGTTCTTAGTGTGATTTTTCCTTCTTGTTGCAATGGAGTTCTTTCCTTAGAAAGAGTGCCTCTGGAGCCTCTTTTTGCCCCACTCGCAAGAGTTTCACGCAAGAGGACAGTAGACAGACATAGCCAGGTCACACTCACAGTCTTTCACAGTTGAGCCCCACTGGGCCGGTGTACTTTCGCGGATTTTCCCCACCTGGTGTCACACACAGGGAGCCGGCTTTTGCAAAGCTTGCCGGTTTTTATGCTCTGAAGTCCCTCCCTGAAAATGGCGTCTGGGCGAGCGAGGTTTCTGGAGCCTCTCCTTGCCCCACTCGCAAGAGTTTCACGCAAGAGGACAGTAGACAGACATAGACAGGTCACACTCACAGTCTTTCACAGTTGAGCCCCACTGGGCCGGTGTACTTTCGCGGATTTTCCCCGCCTGGTGTCACACACAGGGAGCCCTAACTATATGTTTTGATGTTGTTCTGTTAGGGTTTGTTTTATTTGGCATATGCCTTACTGCTCAGCACTATTGCTCTGGCCCCAGTTTATTCATTTTATAATACTATACATATATATTTATATATGTTATACATAATACTATAAATATAATATATAATAATATATTTGTGACTTTATCATGGCTATAACATTATTTTTCACTAATGGATGATTAAAAGATAATAACATGACATAGGAAAGTTAATTATATAAAATCAGGTGGATTCATTCTGTGTGGGGAGCCAGTCTCACTGAAGGATGGCTGGCATCCCCAATACAGCATGGTTTCCATAACCACTGTCCATCCCAATGAGAACGAGAGAATTGATGGTCTTTCCTGCTTCTAAAGTTTCATGACATTCCCTGTGTCCTTACACATTCTCAAACACTCTATTATTCTCTTCTTTCTTTGATGCTATTGACTGTGCTAAACAAGAAATTTATTTCTAAAAATATAAATGCAAAAACATCTAAAATATATTAGGTTTTAAGGCAGAACACTTAAAGTTACTCTAGATTCAATAAATATAAGATATAAAAGGGAATTTAGATTTTCTAGAATTTTATGAATTATTGCTTATAAAAGTAAACTTGATAGGACCAGAGCAATATTGCAAGAGATAAGGCACTTGCCTTGTACCTGGCTAACCTGGAGTTCAACCCTTGGTACCTCATATGATCCACTGACCTCTGCCAGAAATGAAGAGCTACTCTGCCTGCGTAAAAAGCCAAAAGTAAGCCCTGAACACTGTCATGTGTGGCCCCCAAACAAAAAAAAATCTAAAAAAATAAAAGTAAACCTATCATTTTAGTGTTAAATAAACTTAAAATGTGAAAATAAAATAAAATGTGTTTATATCAATTTAATATTAATAATATAAAATTAATTTTCAAAGAGGAAATTTAGTAATTTTTAATATTGCTCAATTTTGGATAGAAATTAAAGTTCTGGAGAGGAAATAGGAAAATATCTTAGGATGACAAGTCTGTTTTTTTCCTGAGGTGAGAGTCTGGGAAATTTTTCCGAAAAGCTATTTCTTCTTACCTTCATTATGAAGAGACCTGTGATTCATCTCTATTAGGCTTACAAGTTAACATATCAATAACCCAGATCTGCAGAAAAACAATTAACTTCTGTATTTTCTGTAAATAAATTTATTTTGCTGATGACAGAAAGGAAAGAAAGACAAACGCGCTACATAAAACTTTCTTAGTTTATACAACTTCTTTTCATTTCATTCTAAATTCCTTTTACAAATATTTAGAAAATTCAACATTACACATCCTTCTAAGGACCTGGGAGATAACTCAATAAGCTGAAGTGTATACTGTGCATATGGAAGACTTGGGTTTGATTCTTAGAAACATATGTTCCCCCAAGCATTCCTGGGTATAACCTTTAAGCAGTCAGGAGTAGCTCCTATGCATTGTTGTGTCTGGTCCTCAAACAAAACAAAACAAAACAAAACAAAACAAAACAAAAAAATCACTTCTTTTAGGAGCTTAATTATCTCACAGTGGAGGTGCAAATCCTAATGAAGTATAAGGGGTCAAAGTGCCAGAGAACATTCTGGGTTCCTTGTTGGGAAAGTGATCATCCTATCATGGGAACTTGTAGGATGGAATAATCTACATCTACCCTGCACACTTCACCACAGGTCAAAGGTAAATTACTTCCAGTTTCTTCCAGTCCCCTGGCTGTGGGTTCTGAGCTTAGAACTCTTGGATTTAAATCCTCTAATTTGATCAGATAATTTCCACTTTCCCCTTCTGCTCTTGTAAAACATACCATTATTCCTGGGAATTAATGAGGACGAGAGTTAGGCAACATCCATAAGAAGTTTTGACGCCACAAATTTCAAAACTTTGATGGTGACATTTGAAGAGGTTTATAAATTCACAAAAAGCTCTGGAAAATATTTAAAAGTGCAACAAAATGCATTATTGGAAATTATATGTATATATATATAATATTTTATTTCAGTCTCTATATTAACTGGGCAGAATACTTACACAGCATAAGTTCAAATAATTCGTCAAGTTTCAACTATTTTGAACCACACCTGGCTTGGCCAAGATGTTACTCTTGGAGATGCTTGAAGGATGAGAAGGGCCAGGAACTGAATACATACATGCAACACAAACCAAGTGCTTTGCCTTTGAGCCACATGTGCAGCCCCAACTGCTTAAATTTTTGTACACATTTCTTTATCACAAGAGACATCATCTTATCTTCCCTTGCTTTGAGTTAACACTGCCTTTCACAAGGCCTACCATCTAGAATTCAAGATGGATGCTTCAGTATTTTAGTGACTGAGTCCCAGTGAGGGAGAGAGCAGACAGAGGGATCTGTTAGTCTGTACATGAATTCCAGAATGGGTCCAGCATTTAATAAATGCTATGTTTTCAAGAAGATTAAGTAACTTCCAAACTGTGACCATATATACCCACTTTATCCATTATTGGATTATTTAAAATCCAAATTGTATCTTCAGGAACATAGTTGCATCAGTGCTCATTTTCATGATCTTCCCAAAGTTACTGCATATAAAACCCCATTACGCTCTGTACACACCCCTGATCTGCCTCTTTCCTAAGCCCCAATCCTCTTTCTTCACTTGAAGATCTCAGTTTTGCAATAAAAAACTTATTGACTGCATTAGATATTGTCTCCTTTATTGTTTCTCTATATACCATAGATATGTGAGATCATTTTATATTTGTCCTTTGCTCTCTGGGTTAAGACAATGACTTTCAGTTTCATCCAAGCCATAGCACATTGCTAGTTTTTACTCTTTTCTTTCACCTACAGAGTAATCTATTGCAATATTGTTATTAAAGGGGTATCATGCTTATCACGTTTATCTCCTTTCAGCATCTAGTTCTTGCCCACAGTGGTCATTTCCTTTTAAAAATAAAGTAACAATTATTTCAGGATGACTTAACTTATGTGAAAAAGCTGAGAGCCAGCACTGCAAAAGGACCTGATACAGCTCATGTATCTGGGTGATTCTCTAACCTAGCTACACAGGAGACTCATCAAAGAGAGGCTTTGAAGTATGTAGTGCCATGGATTTAACATAGACTTCTAGTGTATAAAACATGCATGCTCTTTTCCTAGCTCTGAAAGATGTTTTAGAAGCTGCTGCCCAACTACCACTCCAGACTTCAAATAAAGCATCTTTGCTGCAGGGATAGGGACATGGAGATTGTTTGTTGCAGTGCTCAGGGGTTACACCTGGATCTACATTCAGAAATTGCTCCTGGCAGGGTCGGGGCAGGGGTATATGGGATGCTGGGATTCGAACCACAGTCCTGCATGCAAGGTAAATGACTTTCCTCCATGCTATCTCTCCGATCCCGGAGATTATTTTTAATTTAATTAATTAATTAATTAGTTTTTTGGGGTCACACCCAGTGGTGCTCAGGAGTTACTTCTGGCTCTGCACTCAGAAATCGCTCCTGGCACATAGGACCATATGGGATGCCAGGATTCAAATCACCATTAGTCCTGAATCAGCTGTGTGCAAGGCAAACACCCTACCACTGTGCTATCTCTCCGGCCCCTAGATTTTATTTTTATCACTTTATTTAAACACTGTGCCTACAAGTTTGTTCATTATACAGTTGTTTTTTTCCCACAGTCACAAAGTTGTTCATGATTATGTTTCAGTCATACAATGTCTGACACACTTCACCAGTGCACATTTACCACAACCAATGTCACCAGAGCTCCCTTTACCCCTGCTATCTTTCCTGCCTGCCTCTGGAACAGACATTTCTCTCTATCTCTGTATCTCGTTCTGTCTCTCTCTCCTCTCTCCTGCTCTCTCTCTTCTCTCCTCTTCTACCTATCTCTTTTTCTTTCTAGTTTCCTTTTCGACACTGGCTTGCAATATCGCTACTGAAGGGGTATCATGCTTATCACCATCCCTCCTGTCAGCACCCAGTTCTTGTCCAGAGTGATCATTTCTATCAATGTCTTAGTAGTCCCTTCTTTCCAAACTGCACCCCTCTCTTTGTGGCAAGCTTCCTACCACAGGAAGGCATTTGGTGTTTTTTTTTTTAAATCTTCTTGCATGACTTGAATACAAAAGGCTTTGTTAATACATCTTCCTTACTACAAAGATCTCACCAAAGAAAAAATTGTCTGTCCTTGGAGAATTTAGCTTTATTATTATTATCATTATTATTATTATTATGTTATCATGGCCAGAGTTTACTGTTAGCTCTGAACTTTGACGGGATCACTTCTGCGGTGCTTGAAGAACTATATGAGTTGCTGAGATCAAATGAGGTTGTGACACATGGAAGGCCTTAACCTCTCAATTCTCTCTCCTGCCTCTAGTTGGAGAATATGTGTAAAGAAACCTTGTGAAGATTAAATTTAGGGTAGAGGGAAGTCTCCATGAAACAGCTGATTGATGACCTAGCTTATGGTCTATACAAAGGCAACTAACTTGAATTCTCCTAATGCCTACCTGCCTTCTTTGTTGTACTTCCCAGGAGATCTCACTGATAAGTCTATTAGATGTGTGATAGGTTGTACTCTGAATAACCTCTCAATTCAGCTGAGAATCCAAGGCACAGCTCTTTTGTAATAAAATATCTTATTTCATCCCTATTTCCAGAATTGTAATCAGAACTCTGGCTTTTATGATGTATTATTTTTCCCATTTGGTTTCCCTTGGAAGAGAGTGGAAACTCTGAGTCTTGGCCACTCTTCCGTCACATTGCGATTTCTCTACTTAGTGGGCCAGAGTGTTTCATGTTTTCAATGGATTAAAGGGCATTCTGTGGAAAATGTACAATAGAGATTTATAGACTTCAAAAAAAATGGAACTGAACTGCTGACATTTTCAGAAAGGTAGAGACAGGACATTGGGTGTACATGCCAATGTTTAGGGACAAAGCATATACATGTTCCAAGTTTTCCTTAATTTGTTTGCTTCTAAATGGTTTCTAGTCCTCCCTTGTGATACAGAATTTCTTCTAAACTTGTTGGAAAGGTCTGTTGAGATATACTAGCGAGCCAGGTGAGTTTTAACACTGCAAACATAAAATTGTGTCATTTTCTAGTTCTGAAGATGGTAGTATGTGGGGGGGGGGATTTGAATTCTGAAGAAATTTTACCACATTTAAATTTCATTGTTGTGGGCCAGAGAAATTGTTCAAGGGTTAGAGCATTTGCCTCATACACAGTTGACTTCAGTTGATCCTCAAAACTGTATACAGACCCTACTAGATAGAAATGATCCCTAAGTGCATAGTCAGAAACCCTGAGTATGGTTGGATTGTTGCCCAAAGACAAATAAGAAAAAAAATTCACAGTCTCAGAGGATTCAGTAATTCAGAGATTCATTTTGGGTATCATGCGCCATGGTAGGTGTTTTTTTGCAGAAGTTTAATCTTCTTTTTGACATGTAATACTTTAGTTCCTTATGCATTTATCCTAATAAATTGCAAGCTACTTATCTAACTCATATATTTCCAACTTCATAGTGCCTGAGTGCTCAATAAGAAAGAGTAAAACATTGTTCTGACTGTTGACTACACAGACCTGCCTTTTACCACTAGCTCAAACACTGTCTTAATCACTGACTCAGCACTTTCAAACAAATAAAATAAATTCTCATTTGAGGCCAGTCATAGGTCCTTAAAAACTGGGACTTGAAACAAAACTATAAACAATAATAAAACCAGTTTTACCTCAGTGAATGGAGATAAACAATGGCTAAGCTTCTACCACATTGCTCTGGTGAGCAAACTATCCCCACACTTCTAAATAAAAACCAAAAGCTTTTCTAAGATTGTTTTTGTTTTCTTTGTTGTGTGTGCCTTTATTAATTCACCTCCCTTCCTTTTGCTGTTGGGATGACTGAGGGCAGAGCCCTTTGCTGTAGTACATTTGGGGTTGTGCAGTTTTGGTTTAGCTATTATAGAGCTGGCACATATTTGGCTTTGTGCCCAGCAGAGAGAAAACTAGTGGCACCAGGGATCCCAGAATGATCACAATGGGTATGTAGGAGAGTGCAAGGATTGAACTCTTGTCCTTTTCCTGCAAGACAGGCTCTCTACCATGGATCACATTCCTGTTCCTGGAATCCTAAATCCTCACCTCTTACATGGGAAGTTCAGTCATAACGCCATATGAGAGTTACATACTTTTGAAATATTTTTATGACTTGTCAGGAAATGTTTGATAGTACACTGATTTTACATACCTGGAGTCACACAACAACTTCTTGGATAAAAAGTGAAGTATTTCTTGGAGAAACACAAAAAGTCTAGGAAACCCTGCTGTAAACAAGAGTTTCCGCATTAATTTATTATTCGCATTACTTATTCAGTTCAGGATGAAGAGGGATGAGTGTCAGGAGCTAGAGGGATTGTTCAGAGGATAGGGAGCTTGTCTTGCATGCTGCTGATCTAGGTTCAATGCCTCACATCCCAGATGGTTCCCTGAATCTCCCAGGAGGATCCAAGTATGCAGAGCCAAGAGTAAGCCCTGAGTAGAGCTGTGTGTGGCCCAAACAGTGCCTCCCACAAACGAACACTCCCAATCCCCTACCCCATGTAAGAGTGAACAGCATCTCTCCTGGTGGCTACTCTCTGTAGTATAATCTTTATCACAGGGCACAACTTCCATTGCATGTACATACTTGTATGTACATAATCTTTGTCTCTGTCTCTCTCTGTCTGTCTGTCTCTGTCAATGTCAGGTCACACCAGTGACCCCAGCTGGAAATTGACTTTTTTTCTTTATCAACATTATAATGAAATAATATTCAATGTAAGGAATATTTTTGAGGCTATGGGGCATAGACTTATCTAAACTAGTGTATTTTCATTTATAAAAAATAAACCCAACAACTGTAATAGAAGCAGGAACCATTTTTTAGGATGATTATGATAGACTGATACTTGAAACCTGGAATCAGACTTGGATTAAAATCTTGCTCACAATTTACCTAACTTCGCAAAGCCTCACATTTCACCTGCATACAATGGCAGGCAGTAATAACAATCATGAATAATATGTCATAGACCAAGTCTGTAAAGATGGAAAAGATCTTTCAAAAGCCAGCAATGTCTGGCACAGAGTAGGTCCCCAGTTAATGCTTACTTAATCTGAACTCGAAAATGGAAAAACAAGGGCAATTTTAGATGGCATATTCCCAGGTTACAAAGACTATGTAAAGGTGAAGAATTCGCAGACATCCATTCATCAGGACTTCCATAGGGGCTCTCAGCCATGGCTCCTGTAGCACCATCTTTACTTATTTCACCCATGGTTTCTGGATTCCTATCAGATATTTGGAGTAATTTGAATGATATTCCTTAAAACTATTACCAGAAACTCTAAACTTTCATTTATTGCTTCTTAAAAATTAAATACAAATTATTTTAGAAACTGCAGTGATATTAATATATTGTAAAATAACTGCTATGAAATCCATCCTGAAAAGTTTACCTCATATTCCACTTCATAACTCACAAAATTTTACTTTGTTCTACTTCGCTTATTTTGAAGTAAAATAGTATATTATTTTATTCACAGATTTTATTTCCAAAATGAATACCACTTTGAGCAAATAATAACCTAAGAAGTTTCTGATTTTAGATTTAATCTAGTTATACCTCAGCTTCCTTAACTCTTAATATGAATATTAGTAGGATTTTTAGCTTTAGAAATGCATAATATTTTTAACTTAAGAAGTTAATAATATCTTTAATTGATTAACTCTCGTTTGGAGCCACACCTGGTGATGCTCAGGACTCATTCCTGTCTCTGTTCTTAGGGCTTGGTCCTGGCTCTCTGGGCCATGTGCTATACTAAAGCTTGGATTTGTAGGAAAATGTTTTAACCACTGTACCATAGCTCTTTTCTATTAAATACTTGCTTTTAATAGCACTGAATGGTTGGGTCTCTTACATGTAAAACCAAGTGTAAAAAAAAAAACACTTTATTAAACCATTTAGTAACCAATTAAATAGTAATTACCACTTAGAGAAACTTTATCTAAAATATGACTGCCATAATTTATTATGCCCAGATTACGTATTAAGCAGGCTATTTTCAACCATTCATGTAATTGAGATCTGTGCATAGTGAGTCTTTAAAAATCTCACTAATGCAAAACTATTTCTTAAAACTTTTACAATTTTCCAAGTCACTGATTACACCAAAGTACCTCTGACGCTTTAAAAGAAACAGATGCCTGATCCCCACTTTTTGTTTCTGGGCCATACCCAGTGGTACTCGTGGGGCTATTTTTGGCTTTGTGCTCAGGAGTGACCCCTGGAGATACTGGGCATCCATATGTGATGCTAAGTAGATTTTATGTGATGCTAGAGTTCAAACAGGGTCAAATGCATGTTAGGCAAACTCCATATTCCCTGTGCTATCTCTCTGTCTCTTCCCTAAATAAGTCTTATAGAATGAATCTGTGGGTATAGGTACAGGGAACAAATTTTTAAAACATATTGATTAAGCAATTGGTATGCTGAAATTTAAAAATAGCTGTCTTAAATGGAATTGATTATTTTTACATCATCCTGTCTTGTTCACTGAAAAGTTTTAATAGCTAGCTATAGTAATCAACACAAAAAATGTAACATTAGCCTACTTCACCAAATAAAAATGATAAGAAGGAAGAGCGGCAAGAAAGGAGAAAGAAGAGGGGGGGATGATGAAAAAAATACCAAAAAAGTGAAACTTTTATAGGATAATAAGGTGAATAATCTATTTTTAACCACATACAGCATTGCTCAGAGATCTTCTGGCAGTGCACAGGGGATCAGATGGGATGCCAGGGATCAGACCTGCTGTACTATTGTGCAGGTTCTGGTCAGTAAGAAATTATAAAGTGACCCTGAGCTTTAAATACAAAAGTGTTGAATATTTAAAGATGTATAAGGTCTGGTTTTGTCCCTGGAGGAAGTGACATATAATCAAGTTGTTATTCTTTTTTGTCTTGTCTTGTTTTGTTTTGATTTGGGTCACACCCGGCAGCGCTCAGGGGTTACTCCTGGCTCTATGCTCAGAAATTGCTCCTGGCAGGCTCAGGGGTCATATGGGATGCCAGGATTCGAACCACTGTCCTGCATGCAAGGCAAACACCTTACCTCCATGCTATCTCTCTGGCTCTCAAGTTGTTATTCTTGAAATATTTTTTAAAAATCTGTTCCATGTAACTCAACTTTAGAATTTAACAGCTTTTAATCAAATATAGTGATTACATATGTCAATGAATTTCTATAATAAATATCCAGGAAGCAGAAGAAAAGCCATCAATTAACCAACAACTGTGTATGATATCCTTGGTATACAGATCAGCTAGCCATTGACTAACTAAAAGTTAGAAGGAAAACAAAATCTTTCTGATGTGGACCGAGATTAACAATGTCATTTAAACCACTTGTGCAATCAATATACAATGACTCTGGCCTACCAACATGCAAAATCCATGAAGAAGGCATATTTGTCCTAGAGGGCTCACAGCATTTTCCTAGATAGTAGGGATGATTCTGACTAACTGTTAGGAAACCTGCATACCTGGCCTCTTTCAGATTTCATGCTATCTTTTTTAAGAAGATAACTAACCCCTAACCCATCAGTTGAAGGGAGCACAGCTGTAATGAAAATGTCTTTTATATCTTCAAAACATATACTTTCTAGAACCTGGAAATTCTACGGGAGATCCTGGTTCCCCACCAACTATTCCCTCTAAAAGTTCACTAAAGCTCTGAGTCACGCAGCAGTGACTCAGATTTGTCAGGAATCATCTGTAAAAGAAAGCCTTCACAAAAAGTGCAAAAACTCAGATCAGGAACAATGACCTTCTATGTTAAGTTGTCCTAGTTTCACAACCTTGAAACTTAGTGAGACACAAAACGATCGTAATATGAGTAGAATAGCTTTGTCTACTAGTGAAATAAGAGGATATTTTACACTTTACCCTACCACTCATTAAAAATGATATTTACTTCTTATGTAGTTGTTCTTTTCCATATAACCAGGATGTGTTTGTTATAGATCTTCTAAGAGACAAATCAGTAAAAAGAAATATGTTTTTATTTGCATATTGAGCATTCTTCAACTCCTGAGATTTCTCAACATTTCAATAAATAAATTTTAAAAAAAGGGGGGCGCGTTTCCTTTGGATTTTTTTTACCCCTAATTGAAGAACCAGCTTCTAATGGAAGAACATGAAGTTGAAAAGACGCCAATGAAATAGCTGGGTTTCATAAGCCATGGGACTGCTTTCTCAGTACAAATAGTATTTGTGGTTTCAAAGAGGGAGTCTCTGTGGCTGGGTTAAATGAACAGCAACTCAAACCAAACTTTGTGTAGCTGTTCTGACAATCAGGAAATGTGTAAACTTTTTCAGAATCACTAAGATGTCAGATAAGAAGGTAGCTAAGCTTCTAGCTTATCATAGTGTCTCTTCATTTCTTGCTACCCAGTCAACTTCTCCAAATTAAAACATGGTTATCTTTCATCCTAGAATCAATTCTCATTTGACATTTGTGTAATACATAATAAATCACACAAATGCATACTTATTAGGTGGCTCCATCTTAAATTTGAACTCTTGCTTTGCCTTAATTCCCTGTAGGAATCTTTTAAAAATAAATTTAAAAGAAGAAAAGAGAAAAAGGAGAAAGAAGGAAGAGAGGCACTAAAGGAGCAAGAAAAGAGAAGGGGAAGAAAAAAAAAAAAGACATTGAAACTTTGGGGGCCGGAGCGATGATTCTAGAGGTAAGGCGTCTACCTAGCAAGCGCTAGCCTAGGATGGACCACGGTTCGATCTCCCGGCATTCCAAATGGTCCCCCCCCCCCCCTGCCAAGCCAGGAGCGATTTCTAAGCGCATAGCCAGGAGTAACCCCTGAGCATCAATGGGTGTGGCCCAAAAACTAAAACAAAAATAATGGAACTTGGAAGGGGTGAAAAAGAAGAAAGAACTCTTTCTTTTTATTTTGTTTTTTTGTTTTTGTTTTTGTTTTTGTTTTTGGCCACGGTCGTCGGCGGCACTCAGGGGATACTCCCGGCTCTGCTCAGAAATCACTCCTGCAGGCTCAGGAGACCATATGAGATGCAGGAAATAGAAATGGGTTGTCTACGTGTAAGGCAAATGCCCTACATGCTGTACTATTTCTCTGGCCCCTAAGAAATCTTTCTAAGTAGGATGTTTATTACTGAAATACAGAGCTTTTACTTTGGGCTAATCCAGTGACCTAAATAGAACCCAAGTCAGATCTCAACCCAAACTTCTTGCTCCCATTATGCCATATAGAAGAGCAAAATATTTACTTATTGCTCTATTATATCTCAAACCCACATTATTTGGCACTTAACTCTCCAAAAAAGTTTAATGTCAAAACTTCAATTTCATGAAACAACAGGTTCAGTCAAAGCCAAATGCTTTGAGACTCCCTACCCCACCCACACGGCATCACCATTTTGGGTGGTAGCCAAAACCCAAATTACATACCCAGATGAAAATAATCATAAACCAAAAAAAAAAAATCCCAGAAATGTCCAGAGCTTAGTGCGAAGAGTGAATGAATGATGGCTTAGGTTAGGTGGTATTTTATAGGAAATGAAACTTTGATGTTTTTACAAATAAAATATTATTATACCGGTAGCATAAAGTACCTGCTGCCTGCCCAGCTGTATCAAGAAATATCCAAATATCTTTACCTTCCTCTGTAAAATGTTAGGCAAATTTTAGTGGCATCTCCTGATTGTTTCCTCAGTTATTTCTGGTAAGAAGTGCAACTAGGAATTAAAATAAAATAAAAAAATAAAATAAAATATTTAAAATAAAATATAACAAAACAAAAGGTAACTTTTATTACTCTCTTATTTTTTTTTTGAGGAATCAGTGACCTTATTGGAAATTTTCTAATATGGACAGGATGAAGCGCATAAAAGCATTTATTAAAGGGCATATTTTTGCCTGAAAACAAGCCCTGTTTCTGCCCCCACAGGATGTTGGTGCTCTCCGCAGACCTGTGTTGATTACCCTCTGTGGGAAGCAGCGGTCAACTCTAATTAACTAATTTACTTTCAACAAGTGTTTAATTAGGGCCTTTGCCCATATGTTGTGCTCTTTTGAAGATTCTGCACAATGTAGGGACTTGATTGAAATACAAAGAATTAATCTGATTCTCTGACATGAGCGATTTTTCACCATGTAGAAAAGGATCTGAATCTGTTGACAAGTATTCAGCTTCATAAATAGATGTTGAACAACTTCGAAAGGACCTTGAGTCAATCACTATGAGAATAAAGCAAACTGAAGAATACATTTCTTTAGAGAATGAAGAAACCAAAGTGCCACATTCAAAAGAGGCACCAACCCAACTGCTGATGATAAATTGAGAATATTAATACTTTTTTCCTCTTAATTATGTTTCAGAAACTCTGTATTCTCTCAACTTTAATGCTCACAAGAACTTGACAGTGGAGAAATAGAGGCATAATTCAATAAACTGAATGTACTCTTTCCATGTGGCCATATAATCTGGCCCTGGATACTACTACTGAGAGCAATCTCTGATCACAGAACTGAGTTACCTATGAATTCTATTAAGTGTTCTTTGTCCCCCAAGAAAGCCAAAAATATCATTCAACAATTAAAAATCCTTATCATTTTACAGATGAGTCTGCATAGACCAGGGGTCCTCAAACTTTTTAAACATGGGGCCATTTCACTGTCCCTCAGACCATTAGAGGGTCTAACTATAGTAAAAACAAAACTTATGAACGAATTCTTATGCACACTGCATATATCTTATTTTACAATGAAGAAACAAAACAGATACAAATACAATATGTGGCCCATGGGCCATAGTTTGAGGACCACTGAATAGACGGTAACTGGACAATGTTCCATCTGGCCAATGGCACACTTAAGACAAAAAGCAGGAAAATATTAGAAAATTACAAAGGGATCTTTGCTTCCTAACTTTGACATCTGTAGGAATATTAGGGGGTCCTGGCTGAGCACAAGATGTTAATTCTGTGAAATATGGGGGTCTATGATTCTGTATTTCTAACAAGTTCCCAGTAATACACCTTTGAAGAACAAGGAATTAAAAGTGAAGAACAAGGGGCCAAAGTGATAACGCAGCAGTAGGGCATTTGCCTTGCACACAGCCGACCCAGGATGAACCTTGGTTGGATCCCAGCGTCCCATATTGTCCCCCAAGCCAGAAGTGATTTCTGAGCACATAGCCATGAGCAACCCCTGAGCATCACCAGGTGTGGCCCAAAAAACCAACACACACACACACACACACACACACACACACACAGAGAGAGAGAGAGAGAGAGAGAGAGAGAGAAAGAACAAGGAATAAAAAATAAATTGAAAGTATTTAGTTCTATTAATCTGAGAATCGCAATATGCTGAAATGTGAGCATTTTAGAGGTTGCTGGAAATCAGAGAGGATCCACAGATGTATCAAAAGCATTGAGACAATAAAATTGTGGTTGGAGTTTTCAAGCTCCTCTAGTCATAAAACCTGGCACTGTGATTCCAAATCCTCATGACACTCCCTTGGTGGCACTAATACAGTATGTTTAAAATATTGTAGAGGCTGGAGCAATAGTGTAGTAGTAGGACGTTTGCTTTGCACATAGCAGATCCAGGACGGATGAAGGATCCCACATGGTGTCCCACATGGTCCCCAAGCCTGGAGCTATTTCTGAGCCATAGCCAGGAGTAACCCCTGAGTGTCACCAGGTGTGGCACCAAAACAAAAAATGTTTGGGGCCAGAGCGATAGCATAGCGGTAGGGCATTTGCCTTGCATGCGGCCTATCCAGGAATAGACCTTGGTTCAATCTCCAACATCCCATATGGTTCTTCCAGGCTAGGAGTGATTTCTGAGTGCATAGTCAAGAGTATTCCCTGAGCATCACCGGGAGCAACTCAAAAACAAACAAAAAAATGTAAGTAGAATGGAAGTAATAAGTATAACTTAACATTTGTCAATTAAATACCTCTTCTTGGAGTCACAGTCCTTTCTTTGCTAGAACTGATTCCTCCAAGGCCTTGTGGATGGATCAAAGCACAGAAAGTAGAGTGCCAATTTAGCACACTACTTTTGTAAAGTCCATATCACACTGTGTTAATAGTTGTGTCTTTAGGGACCAGAGAACACCACAGTAAGGTGTTTACTTTGCATGAGGCTGACCCAGGGCGGACCCGGGTTTGATTCTAGGTATTCCATATGGTCTCTCAAGCTTGCCAGGGGTGATTTCTGAGTGCAGATCCAGGAATAATTTATGAGCGCAGCCGAGTGTGACCCAAAAACAAAAACAAAAACAAAAGTGTTGTCTTTGAACTGATGTGCCTGTTTCCCAGCAAAATTGGGATGTACAGCATTAACTGCATAATTCAGTTTCTCTGATGCTGAAGCTCAGCATCACCCAATATCATCTGCTAACTTTTATATCTATCTTGGTTGAATTATTTCATTTTTCTGTATCGTGGATTGTCTATAAAACAAAGTTAATAGAACAGAAAAGACTGAAGAATTTTCCAAATGTTAAATGTGATCCTATTGAACAGTTCTCAGAACAGAATATATGTTTTATGTTTCTAGTCATTAAAATAAATTTATTTAAATTGGAAATTGGCTATTCCAGTGAAGATGTAGCAGTAGTAGAATTAAAGCAGATTAAAGTGCACGAAAAATATTATTAAATAGAGCTCCTTCATTTATATATTAATCATAATTTATTTAGTTTTCTCATAATTTATTTAGTTTTATTCAATGGGTGTTGAATAAACTGGATTATTTCAAACATTTTCCCTAGATAATATAAATATAAAATCATTAATTTGAGGTCAGAGGTCAGGACATTTACCTTATACTTGTACAACTCAGGTTCAACCCTTGGAAACTTATATGTTTTCTCAAACACCTCAAGCAGTGATCCTTGAGCACAGAGCCAGAAGTAAGATTAGAGCACAACTGGGTGTGGTTCCCCTCGATTGCCCACTGAAACAGCTATGATACTATCATGGGTTGGGAAAGGAGAGATGGTATATGAGAATAAGCATTATTTTTAGAGGGTTCAAGAGATATAGTTCAATGACCAGGAAAGATCTGTTAAGTCTTTTAACAAATTTGAGATGCTATGGAAACACTCTGAAGGAACTGGGAAGTTTTAGGATAGGAGAATCTGAACAAATTCTAAAAAATAATCAAATATGTGAGGACGGCATTCCAAAGACAAAGGCACTGACAGGTGAGCTCCACGAATATGAAAGAAGAACTTTGCACTAAATTACTCTTATCTGCCAAAAAATAACACAGATTATCAACAGGGCTATTGACATACAGAGAATGATTTTGTTTTCTCTGGGCACCATGTGAAATAAACTGGTATAAGGCAACCCTGATTCTAGCAGATCTGTATCAAGGTCTTTTCCCTTAATTAGTTTTGTGATCTTTAGCAAATTACTCCATCTTCCCCATCTCCATTTTTCTTATCAGAAAACTGTGACTAGTAACTGAGTAGTGTGCAAGGATGTAGTTTCTGTTCCTTTTTTTTTTTTTAGCCACACCCTTGTAATGCTTAGGGATCACTACAGATGGTGGTGGGTGGATGAAATGTGGTTTACCCAGGATCAGCTGAATAAAGCATTTATTAGAGAACATGTTCTTGTGAAGCATTCACCTTCCCTTTTGTTCTATACCTCTCCAACCCAACAAGTTAATAGTTAAAAGACAGTGAGTGATTATTTTTAATGCTACTTTGGTGATGATTGCTATCTTAAGGGGTAAAAAGAAAATGGCTTTAATCCTGCTCATAGCAGGAAGCTTAGCATTTTGTTGATGATAATAAAGTGAAAGTAAAGAGTTTGCTGAGACTACACAAAGGAGTACAGAAGCTTAACATAAATTCTGATTAGAAAATAATATAATTTTAAACAATCAAGAGCTTTATTTATACAGCTGTCTAGAAAATTGAAAGTAAAGAAATTGTAAGATAATTAAGAGATGTATAACAAGAGGTAATGCGTGAGAGAGAGAGATGAAGAAAAAGAGAGGAAGAGAAAGAGAAAAAGGAAGTAGCTGTTGAATAAAGAAAGCTAGATATATCCTGGCTAGGGTGATAGTATAGCTGATTGGGCGCTTGCTTTATATGTAGCCAATCCAGATTCGATCCCTAACATTGAGGCCCCATATGGTCCCCGATGAGCCCTGAGCATTGCCAGGTGTGGCCCCCAAACAAAAACAAGAAAATAAGATAGATTTGTGAGATATTTAAGAGAAGGATTAACAGAGTTTGATTTTCATACCACAGTCATTTATCTAATGTATATCATATATTATATATGTATATTATATATTCGATAATGTATATTAGATTGTATAATGTATATTATATTGTAGATTATATAATGTATATTATATTTCTAGTTTAGCAATGTGTAATATTTATATAATTTTCCCAAGAGAGTTTTCCTCATCAGATTCACTCAAAACTTGGTCAACAATTCATCAGTCCTTCTGTGATCTGTGTTATCAATATGCAACTCTCAATTCTCAGCATTATGTCCTTCCTCTGGGATCTCACCTTTACTCTTCAGGTGTTCTCAAAGTTCAATCTTTTGAATATATAAAATATATATTTATATATAAGTATGTATATACTTTATTTTTAATGATCAAATCAGTAATATCTGAAACTTGTATGAAATGTAAATCCCAAGACCAACCATCCTATGCCAACTGAATCAAAAATTCAGGTTAGGCTCAGCTTTCTGTGATTCAACCAGCTCATCAGATAATTCAATTGCATACTAACTTTTATAGAATTATGAGTCTTCATCATCACCAGGTTCCCAAGCAATGTGTAAGACCCTTGCTGGCACAAAAGGAAGCAGCTCCTGCAACAAACCAGAAGAGGAATCTCAGCTTCCTCTGGAGGGCAGTGAGTCCCTGAGAATGGAGCAACTCTAAGGTTCCTTGCCAAAAATGCAAGGAGAATCCAACTGAGAAGATTATCCAGTGTAGAGAACACTGTGACTGATTGGACATCACTTGGACCTTGACAAAGCAAACTGGAATACTCAGTAGCTATAATAAACATTACAAAACTATCTTAACATTGAGTCTAGTATCAAAGCTCCCAGTTCTATTAAGGGAAAAACAGAGCCCAATGGAGTATGTGAGACATAATCAAAAGGAATTGTGTTCCTCGAACATGCATCTTCTGTACCCTAGCCATTCCACTATGCTTGTAGACAAGGCTACTCAAACTCCAAGAGACAAATATAATAGCCCATCATGCCAGGTCAGTGGGTAGGATTTCAAGGGTCAACAAGCTATGGTCTTAAAGGCTCCAATTACAACGAGGCCACCAGACAGATGCTCAATTGTCTCCTGGTCTCTGTGGTATAACTCCATGCTTTTTGGGGAAAGGGAGGGGTGTTTCTTGGCTCTTTCTCAAGGCAACGGAATTAATCCTATCATGACCTCTAGGTCTCGGCTTCCAACTGCCCATTAACTGTCTGACTAAATGGCGTCCCTGGGTGGGCTGCATGGTTAGAGAATTGCTATGAAATTCCTTCCTGCCCTGTTCAGAAAAAATGTCCTATCTATGTCCAGAAGTAGTTTCTCCCTTAACAAATAATTTATTCCCCTTTCTAAGGAGCTCTTTTCGTGTAAGTAATGTTGAAAATAATTCAAACAGATTCATGCCTGATAATATACAAACTGTGGTTCCCAGATCTCCTTTTTCTAATGACAAGAGGCTGTGTTAGACTATCTCGCTAAATATCTGCAGCTGCTGATCATCAGTGCTGCTTAGTTTCTTACAGTTCATCTCCTCCATGACCCTCTAAGCTAATTATACTCACAGCCCTGTGCACAGGCATCCACAGGCAGGATTTACACATGTAGGACTATCCAGGGGTCAAATGGGAGGCTTTTTATCTGTTTGTTTTTCTTCATTCTTAATTGGAATTGTGAAAGGCACATACACAGAAAGGTACCCACAGCCTCAGCTCAGTCTGACCCAGTTTTGGGGAATGTCGCATTTGTCTCTTTGCCATCATCCTCCATTGACAATCTCTGCCTTCAAGACCCCTGAACTCTCAGATGCCCAGACACTAGCAGAGTGACCTTGAGAAGAGTTTTCATGGAGGCCATTCCACTGTCTTCATCTATTAAGTGGAAAGGTCTTTCTGATGATTAGCATATGAACAAATTTAATACACAAAGTGCTGAATAATTGTGAGCACTGAGGTGATAACAATCGGTGAAGGTGATGATTAGTGACAATTAGGATGCACTTCCCCACCACCCTCCAGATCCTTCAGACCATTTCCTGTGTTTCTCTCCCAAGACTGTTAATCAATAGCTGTTCAGTGAAAAAAATGGGAACTCTATAAACAGACTTTCATAAGTTTTTTCTGGAGCTCAAGAAATGAAAAGGGGCTCAAAAATCAGGGGAAAGTATTCTGCTTTGCTTCCCAACATCTGTGGTGTGTATGTTTATGTAAATAGTTGACTTTGAGGTCATTGATCAAGTCAGAGCTCTCACAAAGGTGTAGTACTAGTGTGAATGTCAGGTTAGTCTAATAAAGAAAATATAACCATAAATATGAGCCTAGGTTACTGGGATGCAAAGAGAAATTACAAGTGAATGGGTGCTGCAAGCTGCAATGTGACATTTGGTAGAAACTAAAATAATTTTTTTTGGTATAAGTTGTTTCACAATAACACAAGCGCCTTCAATATGAACTGTTTGTTAAGAGTAAAACACAAGACCAAAACCCAAACCAAAAGTATGTAACATACTATTGAAGCCATACAGATTTTATCCATGACTTTCAAGGCATCATATTAGCAACCTACCCACATTCCACCCATCTGGGACCACAAGTGAAGAAAGAGAAAGAAGTGCTAGAGCTCTTGGGTTGGCTAGTCAAGGAGAGCCAGAAAACTGAGAACCACAGTTATTGAGCCTGGTTCACATCATCCCTGAACAATATATCTTAACTGACCTGGAACTGTCAGCTACAGCCTACAGGATAAAATCGCCCTTCAGCAACGTGTTCATATTTGACACTTGCATTTCTCTCCTGAATTCTCCTTCTGCCCTCTCATCCATGAGTATATCTATGCAAATTATCCAACACCCTGATACATGACATTAAAGGTTTTTTATGTATTATGTTTTATAGTAATTTATTTTTCTTATTTAATTTCAACCTAGTTTATCCTTAAACAACTTGGGTTTTATTTTATTTTTGTTTGTTTGTTTGTTTGTTTTTGGGCCACACCCGATGGTGCTCAGGGGTTACTCCTGGCTGTCTGCTCAGAAATAGCTCCTGGCAGGCACGGGGGACCATATGGGACACTGGGATTTGAACCAACCACCTTTGGTCCTGGATCGGCTGCTTGCAAGGCAAACCCTGCTGTGCTATCTCTCCAGGCCCCAACTTGTAAAATATCTAATTGTAGTCACCTATGAAAGGATTTTCTTCTTTTTCTCTGATACAACAGCACTCTAAAAAAAACCTTAAAACGATGAAAAACATGGTTCATTAATAGTACTGTCATCTAGTACTTGATGATGCATGGTATTGGGAAAATTAAAAGTTGAAAAGCAAACACCAGTAGAGTAGACAGTAGACATTGACAATTTGGGGGGACAAGAGGGATAATATTGGTGATTAACACATGTAATAAAATTTTTGTACTACTAAATTCTATGGATGACTCATTAAATAGTATTAGTAAAATGAAATAATTTTAATATTAAATTGTTTACCCTGTGGTAGTGACTATAAAAGAATTATCCAATATATCAAGTGTTTTGTCCCAGGTAATTAAACTTGAGATTATATAAAAATAGAAAAGTAATTTATTATTTTATTATTAAAATAAGAGAAATTCAGGGCTTCAAAGATAGTAGAGGAGATATGGCACAGCCTATGCATATGACCAACTCTGGCTCAATCTCTAATAGCACCTACAGACTCCTCAGCATAGGGATATAGTAGCAGATTAGCATTGCCAACTATGGCACAAACCATTTGCTGTAAAAAGAAATTGCATGATCATCTCAGTAGCATCTCAATAAATTCTGAAATCATCTGACAGAATTCTGCACTCAATACAATTATATAATGTACATATGCATACATATAATTCAAAACAGAAATAGAAAAAAATTCTCAATCATGTAGGAAAATCTATGAAAATCTTGTTGCCCTGATTTTTGCAAATGTGTAGTTTATTTTAGTGCAAGAGATCAAATAAAAGCAAAATAATATATATATTTTCTTGATGTAAAATATTAACATATCATATATCATATGCCTCATATATTTTTTTGGTTTGTTTTGGAGCCATACCTGGGAGTACTAAGGGGTTACTCCTGGCTCTGCACACAGAAATCAGTCCTAGATCACTCCAGGGATCATATGAAATGCTTGGGATTGAACCCAGGTCAGCCATGTGCAAATGACCTAAGTTCTATACAATTTCCCCAAGAAAATATTTTTAGGGGACATAGATAGTACAGGGTTAAGGCACTTGCTTTGAAGCTAATGACCCATTTGATCCCCAGGGTCACATGGTTCCCCAGCAACACCATGAGTGACCTCTGAGCAGAGAGTCAGGAGTAATCCTTGAGTTCCCTGGGTAAGATCTCACCATTTTCTCCAAAATAAAATGTTTAAAAATTTTTGTTTTTGCTTTTTTGGGCCACACCCAATGATGTTCAGGGGTTACTCCTGGCTATGCACTCAAAAATCACTTCTGGCTTGGGGGACCATATGGGACACCAGGGATAGAACCACAGTCCATCCTGTGTCAGCCATGTGCAAGGCAAATGCCCTACCTCTGTGCTATGGCTCCAGACCCAAAATGTTTAAAATATTTTACCAGTCTGATTGCTGATATGCTTAAAAAATAAAAAGACTGAGGGTCAAGGAGATATGTCAAGTCACAAGTTCAATAGTTGGCACTGAACAGCCTTCTTTCTACTACTAGATCTGACCCAGGGACAACACTGCAGAGAAAGTACCTTAACTCCTTGGCTATCTCTCTGGTTCCTCCTTTTCAGGTTTAGATCAACTTCCAACATAATTATTGCAGAAATATCCTTTTGTGTGATATAATTATTGTCAGTATTGATTTCTGAAATCTTTTCACACCTTCTGTCATCATCACTTTCTTCACATAGGTTATTAAGTTACCTTTAATTAGTCCCTATACCTGCATATCTAGCTGTCAAGTAGCAAAAGTATAAACATTTTCAAGGTCAGACACCAAGCTTCTGATTTAAAAAAATCCACAATTTTATCTGTTGGTTTGCTCTAAAACTTAACTTGACCAAGAAACTCATTTTTTGTTGTTGTTGTGTATTTTTTTCTGTTCAAAGATAGAAGCCAGATTCTCAAGTTTTATCAGAGAATTTATCAGCAGGTGGATGAACACCTTGCAAAGGTTAGAATGCAGCATATGCTCAGTCATATATCCCATGGTCTGTAAACCCAGGAATAGTGTATAAGTTGCTTCTCATTATTATATCTCAATATTAACTTGCAGAAATTATTTCCCTACTCAATGCTTCTACCTTTGCTGGTTGTAGAATTTAACACTCAACAGAGTAATAATTACACAGTGGGACATAATAACTGTTAACTTTGAAAACATTAGGTCTTTATGTAATATTTACAATGGTGGAGGGTGCAAGATATTCCTTTGCTGTGTGGGGAACTGATACAAATCAGAGACCTGCCTTCTTTTCCCATACAGAGACTGATAATAAAAATTGGCCTTTGCCAGCCCTATATTCTCTATGCTATTTTGCAACTTGGCTCTTGAGTAAAAACAACCTAGAAAATAGTTTACTCAAGTACAAGAACATGACCATAGCCTTAGCAGATGGGATCAAGTGTGAAAGAGTATCTTCCTCTTTCTGATTTTCCCTCATTTGAAACATGTATTGGCTTAGCAGCAATTTTATTATGTTCCAGCCTGGGTCAGTAAAATAGAAATTTCAATACTCCCTTTCCAGAGAAGTAATGGGATGACATATCTTACCATGTATTTATATTTCACTCACGACTCACTTTTCAATCTAGAACAGTTATCCTGAAAAATTCAAAAAGATAAGTGACAGGTACAGAATAGACAATAACAATGATTAAATTACTTTGGATTATGTAGCTAAGATATATGTCACTCTTCAGCCATCTGGTTTACACATGGAAGAGAGACTTACTGAATTGGCTGAGAAAATAAGAAAAGAACCATCTGGTCATCTAACATACAATATTAGAGAGCTATTCTGTGCCAGGAACTGTAACCAAGGCCAAATCATTTGGTCCTAAGGGGCACAGAATAAGAAAGGCATTTTCCATTGATATGAGATTATAAACAATGAAATTGACAATAGATTTGGACAATGTTCCATTTATCAATAAAGAGTCTTTTAATTGTATAAGATATGGTATGAGTTTTGTTTTAATTGCAGAGGAGTTATGACAAGTCTAGGTCTTTTTTTTTTTTATTGAAGTAGGAACGTTTTTATTTGGGCGTACTGAGGTAAGGGAGGGAGATAATAAGATAAAGAAAAAGAGTAATGAATAACTCCCTCACTAAAAACTGTGGGCTTCTCCAAGGGCAGAGAGAGCCCTGGTACAGAATTTAGCATAAAAAGTAAGAAATTCCACATCTCAGAAGAGGAAATGTGGTGACATGTTTTCAGGTACCATCTACCCAGGCAATACACTTTTTAACCAGTATTAATTTTCTACCACAGATCTTTATTTTCACATTCCTTTAAAATGTATCTATGGGGTCAGAGATATAGCATGGAGGTAAGGCATTTGCCTTTCATGCAGAAGGACGGTGGTTCGAATCTTGGCACCCATTATAGTCCCCTATGTCTGCCAGGGGCGATTTCTAAGCATAGGGCGAGGAGTATCCCCTGAGCTCTGCCGGGTGTGACCCAAAAAACAAAAATAAACAAATAAATAAATAAATAAAAAATAAATCAAATGTATCTAGTGTCCAGTTTACTTTTTAACTGATAGGTGTTTTATGTTTATAAATGTTTTATATTTATATCATATATAAAATATATTATTATATGTATTTTTCTAATCAAGGATTTCTCTAATTTTACATAATACTTTACTTTAAATTTATTGTTGTCTGTCCAACATTAAAAAAATGTAATTAGGGGCCGGAGCAGGGGCACAAGCAGTAATGCATCTGCCTTGAGTGCGCTAGCCTAGGACAGACCATGGTTCAATCCCCCAGCATCCCATATGGTCGGTCCCCGAAGCCAGAAGCAGTTTCTGAGCACATATCCAGGAGTAATCCTTGAGTGTCACTGGGTGTGGCCGAAAAACAAAAATAATATGTAATTAAAATTGTCATTAACAAAAACCAAGGACTCTTATAAGATGTGTATTTCTATCAATAGCATCATTTTATCTTTTCAGTAATTTTGGCCTAAAGATTTTTATCAGAAAACTGTACTATGTATCTCAGACCTTAGATTCGTTTAATATCACTTATGTACTTTTTTTTTTGATGGTTTTTTTGGGTCACACCCGGCAGTGCTCAGGGGTTACTCCTGGCTCCATGCTCAGAAATTGCTCCTGGCAAGCACAGGGGGCCATATGGGACGCCGGGATTCGAACCAATGACCTTCTGCATGAAAGGCAAACGTCTTACCTCCATGCTATCTCTCCGGCCCCCACTTATGTACTCTTAATGCACTTAAAAAATGTAGTCTGTGTCTACGGCCATACCACCCTGAATGCGCCTGATCTCGTCTGATCTTGGAAGCTAAGCAGGGTCAGGCCTGGTTAGTACTGGGTCAGGTGTGGTTAGTACTTGGATGGGAGACTGCCTGAAAATACCAGGTGCTTTAGGCTTAAAAAAAATGTAGTCTCCATTTATCCTTTCTAGTTCTATTCATTAAACTAGCTAACAACATGATATAATGGATTGGAGAGATAGTATGGGTAGTAAGGAACTTGCTTTGCAGATTACTGGCTTAGGTTTGATGTTAGGAATCCGAGTGGTTCCCAAAACACCATCAAAAGTGACCTCTCAGTGCAGTCAAGAATAAACCCTGGGGCCCAAGGTAAGGCGTTTGCCTTGCATGCAGAAGAACGGTGGTTCGAATCCCGGCATCTCTGAGCCTGCCAGGACCGATTTCTGAGCGTAGAGCCCAAAGTAACCCCTGAATGCTGGCGGGTGTCATCTCCAACCCCCCAAAAAAGAATAAACTCTGAAGACTACTGGGTGGACCCAAAAGCCTACATTTATCTATCTTCCTATCATCTAATCTACCTACCTACCTGTCTATCAGCTATCTATCCAAATCTAATATGATATTCCTATCATCATTTGTCATTTTCTCAAGTAGATAATTCTCTATTTTATTTTAAGGCTCTATTTATAATAATTATAATAATATATATTATGTATAATATATTATAATAATATATAGTAAATAGATTTAGACAATATTTATAGATACTTAGCATAAAACTTTTTATTTTCCTTCATGTCATGTTAAAAGATATTCAGTAGTTTGCAAAATGAAAAAATGGAAGTACAGTGCTAAAATAGTCAAGATGTATTTGTAATTCAGGGAAATTCTAGATTTTCTAGATTGATATTTCTGGCTTTGTTGTTTCTTGTTTTTACACATTTGGGGGGGGCATACCTGGTAACACTCAGGAATTACTCCTGGCTATGTGTTCCTCAGAAATTACTCTGGCTTGGGAGACCATATGAGACACCGGGGATCAAACCGTGGTCCATCATAGGTCAGTCACGTGCAAGGAAATGCCCTACCATTGCGTCACAGATCCGGCCCCTATTTTTACACATTCTAAGTCAAATAATATTCCATATATTATTCCATCTTAGTGAATTCCTTTAGGATCTTTATCCATGCAAAAAAATGAATAACAATTTCCCTGGAAATCTAGGATTTGTCATAAATAGTCATCTGAGTTGGGGGGCAATATTTCCGTATAGTAGTTTTCATTATATTAATTCCAAGTACCCTTAAACCTGGGTACTTCAAGTAAGTACCCAAACTCATAGATCATAGAAAGGAGAACATTTGATAAAGTTATCCATTAAGAAAGTCCTGATTGTTTCACTTATTGAAGATATATCTAAAAGAATGAAAAAAACAAGTCATATCAGATCTCATTAAGAAATTGCTCACCACCACCACCACCACCACCACCCACCATCATCCTACCACCACCACTACCAAAAAAAAAAAAAAACAGAAAGAAAGAAAGAAATTGCAGGGACCAGAGAGATAGCATGGAGGTAAGGCGTTTGCCTTTCATGCAGAAGGTTGGTGGTTCGAATCCCGGCATCCCATATGGTCCCCTGAGTGTGCCAGGAGCGATTTCTGAGCATAGAGCCAGGAGTAACCCCTAAGTGCTGCCGGGTGTGACCCAAAAACCAAACAAAAAAATGCATAAAATATATATGAAGAAATTAAACAATAAAAATATCCAATGTTTAAAGATATTTGTAGACACTTCACCAAAGAAGACATAATTATAGCATAATTATGCATAATAATTATAACAAGTAAATTTATTCAATGGATACTAATTAAAACACAATGATATACCTTCACAATTATATACCTTCAGGCATTGATCCTAATATATGAATGTATTATATGAATTGTAGATAAAAATGTGAATAAACTAGGACTCTCTTACACTTCTATTGAAATGTAAAAAATCACTTTAAAAAATGTCCTCTCAGTTATTAGAAAAATAATTTTTAGATATCACACCTTCCAGTGCTTAGGGTTTATTCCAGGACTTAGGGGACCTCATAAAGTGCTCTTGGGGTTCCAACTGGGGTTAGAGTCATGCAAGGCAAGCACCCTATCTGCTGTATTATTTCTATAGCCCTTGAAAAAAATTATAAATATATCTACCATATGGCCAGAGAATCCTTTCCTGGAAATTTGCTCCAGAGAAAAGAAAGCATTTCCTCTTTATAAAGACTTACATATTCATAATAGCTTCTTTTTTATAGTCAAAATTTGTTGTTTGAACACCCATAAGTAGTGAATGGAAGCTATATAAACAAATTGTGGTCTAGTTATTTAATGAAATATTACTTAACAAGAAAGGTTGAACTATGTATGATACATACAATGACTTATGTAAGACAATAATTATGCTGATGAAAGAAGTCAGGCATAAAAATAATATTCTACATTTTACCATTTATGTAAAATTCTAGGCAATTTGAATTAATTTATATTAGTGAAAAAGAAGTTCAGCAGTTGCCTGGGGAGAGAGGTACACATAAAGTGGTTTTACAAGAGTCTCAAAGAAACATCTGGAAATGTTGGCCATGCTCCTTGTTCATACTGATGATTTTATAGGTTTTTAATTATATAAAACCTTACCAAATTGTATTTTTTGTGTGTACAGATTAGTACACTACTCTTTAGCACACCACTCCTAAATATTCCAGTTACACCTATCAACCCAAAATGCCTCTCTGCAGACTTGAACCATATTACAGTGAAAAAGTCACTTGCTTTCCATGGGCTGGACTTGGATTCAATGCATGGTACCCCATGTGGTTCCAGGAATATTTTCTGAGTGCAGAGCCAGGAAGAAGTCCTGAGCATCGACAGATGTACCCCACATAAAGAAACAAATGCATCTCTTATTACTCCTCCTAGCTTCACTCCTTTCCAACTGATATCAACCATAGTTTTCACTGAGTCTAAAAATATTAGGTGGGTTTTTATTTATTTATTTATTTATTTATTGGTTTTTGGGCCACACCCAGTGACGCTCAGGGGTTACTCCTCGCTATGCACTCAAAAATCACTCCTGGCTTGGGGGTCCACATGAGATGGCGGGGAATCAAACCACAGTCTGTCCTAGGGTAGCACGTGCAAGGTGGTCGCCCTTCGACTTGTGCCACTGCTTCAGCCCTGAAATGTTAGTATTTTAGACAGTTTGCTTAGAGTCATATTCCACATATAAATAAAACTACTCTCAATTTTTCTCTTCCTTTCTTAGTTCACTTAGCAAATTACATCTAATTTGTCTCAAATAACACAATTTCACTCTTTTCAGTGGCAGAGTAGTATTCCATGGGAGATATATAATTCCAGCTTTTTTATCCAGTCATCTGCTAGCAGATCCCATGATTTATTATTATGAATATGAGGATTTAATTTTTTAAAACAAGCATCTGTATAAGGATTTTTGTTGCACATGATGATGGATTCATTCAATGATTTAATATGTATTTATTTTAAATTTACTACCTTCTAGCTATCATCCCAGGAACCAGACATAGATCTGTGAATATTTTTATTTCTTGAAGATGATATTTGATGGAATGGAGGACATAAAGTGCCTAACACAGATAGAACTAGATCCTAAGTTACTGTCAGGAAGAGTAATGCAGAGGAAGGAGATTAATAGGGAGAGAGGATCTAACAGGCAATATTTAAGAAGAAAATTGTTTCTATATTACTTAGGCTTTTATTTAATCTATTTTCGTGTTTCATACCATTTTTTAGTTTTGAAATGGGAGCATAAATGTCTGGCTAGTAACTTGCCAGTTTTTGAGCCTTCATGCCATTCACTCTCCCACCCCAATCTTAAAATGGAATTTTAGGGGTTTGGGATGGTGGGGTTAAAATAAACAGAATATAGATAAATTAAAGGCCTGTGAGATTTACAAAAGCCAAACATCAATTAGCAAACCAGTTTCAAATTAGATTCATCTCCTGTAATTACCACTTTGAAGGGAATTACCTTGTCCCCCATAATAGAATGTGTAGCTCCCTTTCATTTTGCAGATGGGCTTAAGTACTCGTTTTTGATTTACCTTTTCTTGTCTGTACTTGGTTCTTTATTTTGAAATCAAAACATTCTTAAGAAAATGAGCTATTAGACCACCTTTAGGTGATCATATTGACCCATCTCTGCTCACCATCTGCCTTTCTGCCTGTATTAAGCACCCACTACATGCTAGACTAAACAGAGCATGAGATTCTGCCAAGACCTGGGTCTTGAATTTGAATTTTTTAATGTCTCCTAGGGATAGATACAGATAAACATATGAAAAAGGAACTTTTAAGAGGTGTTTATTTTTATGACATAATAGAAGGGGGGAAACTAGCTTGTCAGGCCTTCCATCGTAGGGTGTTGTCAGTGACCTACCTGTGACCCTGACTTCCTTTGCCTGAATTGCCCTGTTGCTAGTCTTTGGAGCCAATTAAACTTGACCAAGTCCTTACACTGTCTTTAAACACTTTTCAAATGCTTAAGGTCTTCTTTAGATATTTACATATTCCATGGAAGAGATAGCAATAAAGATGAAAGTCTGTTATAAACATGCAATATCTAATAAATTAAATATTTATCTATGTTTCTTTCTTGTTTTGTTCACCTTAAAAATAAAAACATGCCAAAAAATAAAGCACTTGCCACATCTGCCCCTAAATTTTCTTCTTTTTTTTTAATTTTATTTTTATTCATAGCTTTTAGGTAGGAGAGCCCACCTTTTTATTTTTACTCATTTTTCTTTTTACAGAATCATAGAACATTAATCATCTGGTTCTGCTTCACATTTATATGTCTCCCTATAAACTGAAAAAAAAAAAGGAAAAAAGGAAAAGGGAAAATAAGTGAATGGGACCTAGGGGCCAAATGGTCCCAGGAGCATAGAGTAGAAATAAATAATGGACATTTCTCAAAAAATATTTATCATCCAGCTATACCACTCCTAAGAATATATCCTAGTAACAAGAAAACACAATACAGAGATGCCTTCTGCACACCTGTATTAATTGAAGTGGAATGAATATTTCATGGAATAGTGGGATTTAAAATCTGGAAACAACCCAGATGCCCTTTAACAGATGAATGGCTAAAGAAACTGGTACATAGACACAATGGAATACTATGAAGTCAGCAGAAGAGATAAAGTTATAATATTTTCCTATACATGCATGAATATGGAAACTATTATGCTGAGTGAAATAAATCAGAGGGAAAGAGATAGACACAGAATAGTCTCATTCATCTATGGGATTTAAGAAAAATAAAAGACATCATTATAATATTCCCAGAGACAATAGAGATGAGGGCTGGAAGGACCAGCCTATGATATGAAGCTTATCACGAAGAGAGGAGACTGCAGTTAGAGAAATAACTACACTAACAACTATCATGACGATGGTAGTGAGTGAGCAAAATAGAGTGCCTGTCTTGAATACAGGCAGAGGTGGGAGAAGAGGGAGATGGGGGCATTGGTATTGGGAATGTTATACTGGTGAAGGTTATTCTTTTTATGAATAAACTACTATCATGTTTGTAATCATGATGCTTAAATATATTATTTCAAAAATGATCATCTCTAAATACCCAAACCAATGTCAACAACAATAAAATCAAGAGACCCAAACTATAACAAGGTATATACAAAATGTACCAGTTACACTAGCAGTCTAGGAGGTTAACGGTGGAGATACACGATGCATGCTGGGAACTTCCGTGGAGGGAAGTCAACACTGCTTGTGGGAATGGCCCTATTTCATTGTCACTATGTTACTGGAACACAACTGTGAAAAACTTAAAAAATATATTAATAATTATACTAATAAAACACTTTGATTTTATACTTCAAGTTTTTTTAAAAAGGAATAACATAAACTCAGCTTTAAAAATAAAAATTTTATCAATACATTTGACGTCTTCTCTGTGCCTGGCCCTCATCTTCCTCTCATCAGTATATCCCCTTCAATAGACCTTTTGGTAATAGTTTCTATCCTATATTATTTGTCATTATCAATAAATCATGTAATAACTTAGTCAAAAATTTATTGACTACATTTTTGGGAATTTGCAGGAGATCAAACCAGGTTCATGAGCCAAAGAGTACAGGAAACCAAGCATTTGCCTTGCACATAGACAATCTGGACTTCAGACCCTAGCACTCTCTCAGTCCTAGAAGAGTGATCCCTAAGTGCAAACATGAATAAGACCTGAGCACCACTTATTGTGGCTCCCAAATAAAAATATAAGGAAAGTAAAACAATTATGATAAATTGTTGAATCATTAAGTACACAGAGTGTCCATTTTATACATGCAATAAAATCACTGTCCCTCACTAAATTATAGTAAGCTTATATATGCAGTGCATGAAATATTAAATTTCCACATTCTCATTGACTCCTGGCTAAGCTATATTAAAAATAGTTTTCAAATGAAAGGATTTGAAATTATATTTCAGTGTTGTTTAATTCATCTTTCTCTTTCTTCTCAAGAAGTTGGGCATCATTTTTACATGTTTGTCTTTTTTGTGGGTGTTGGTGCCACATCTGACTGTGCTTACAAGTTACTCCTAGCTCTGTGCCAGAACTCACTCCTGGTAGGCTTGGGGATTGAAATTGAGTTCATCCCGGGTCAGCCACATGCAAGGCATATGCCATACTGCTGAGCTATCACTCTGACTTCACGTTTGTCATTTAGATTTTCACTTTTATGAGTAATTTGTGATCATTTGCTCAAAGTCTTTATGACAAACAGGTTCTATTTGTATTTTCAATTTTTTTTGTTTGTTTTTTTTGGGCCACACCCGGTGATGCTCAGGGGTTACTCCTGGCTATGCACTCAGAAATAGTTCCTGGCTTGGGAGACCATATGGTACACCAGGGATCAAACCGAGGTCAATCCTGGGTCAGCCGCGTGCAAGGAAAAAGACCTCCTGCTGTGCTATCACCTTGTGCCTGTATTTTCAATGTTATATTTATTTAAAGGTTTATAAAATGCATTTAAATTTGTGGGACTATTTTTAAAACATAAATACTATTTTTCTTTGTCATTCACTTAGCAATTCATCTTTTAGGTTCTCATTCTTGGCAATTAAGTTTTTCAGATTTAAAATCTGGAAGTAGTAGATAGAGAATACTGTTCTATGATTCTGTCTGTACATTGGGGAGAAGGAATATAATAAATAGAATAAATATGGTAAGTAAAGTAAAATTTGGGGCAATCTTTGAAGTACCTAAGGGACCAAAAACATATGAGACTTTAATTACCCTTGAGCAGAGATAGGCTAAAAATAAATGAGATAGACTAACAGTTGCTGTTTGAAAGTCCCAGAGAAAACTATTCATGGACAATCTCATATCGATGAAGACTCAAACTAGTTCTATCCTTCAGTATAGCAGCAGTACTAAGTGGTGGTAATATGTGAATACTGCATTGTAGAGAGATTAGTTAGTGTTCACTAAACAAAAATTCCTTATGAAGCCTATTGCTTCAAGGTTCTCAGTCATTACAATGAATTGTAAGGTTTCTTTGACAAGTATTTATTAAAATGTTAGCTTAGTGGAAATAGTTTACACAGTAGCCCATTGAATTTCTCAATACTCCTGCTTTTAAATCATTTCACAAGTAAAGAATCTAAGACTCATACTAAGGAATTGTTTACTTACAGTCATAGGTATATATTATAAATCATAGGTATTGCCATCTTGTGTAAAATGTGTAGATTTACTGGAAATTGATTGGAAAGAGAGTTCAGTTATCTATTATCAAGTTGACATATATAATAATACACTAGGAAGTGAGTCATCCTTAAAGTAATTTTTTTCTTTTTAATATTAAAGTTACAGTGCACTCAGAGACTATAACAATCTCTGAAAGGCAGAAGTCAGGTTGGGACTGAAGAAGGCCTGATGCAAAACCCCAAGAGGTGACAACTTATAAATGTTCATTGCTTCACCAATGACAACCTTAACCATCTTCCCTTGAAAATTGATAGACAGACTATGTCTTACACTATGGCATACAAAATTTCTTCTGGCTTTATGATGAAAATGATAACACATCTGATTTAGGCAATTGTTAACACTTTTCACTTATGCAGGAGATTAAAAACCAATTATTTACTCCAGCATGCCAGGGTTTGATACTGAATGCCTTTGGGATGTTTCACAGGCATATATTAAACCAGTCCCACCTCTCCCAAGGTTTCCAATCTGGTAAACTAGGAGACATAGTCTACCACGAAAACTACTGAGCTAATTATTGCTTAGAAAGTCAATTGCTACCTGAGGAAGCTTTCCAGGGAAAAACTTTAGTATCCTTTATCAAAAAATGAAGCATTTGTTTTCAAAGGTGTCACGTTTTCTCTCAAATTCAGCCTACAACAACAACAACAACAACAAAACAACAAATCTAAATAACTTCTTTTTCAGGGGATTAGATGATGGAAAGAATTATTATTCATCCTTAAATCCCCATTGGCTTAAAATCCACAGAAGTTGTTTATGCTTTTGAAGTTCTCTTTCACTTTGAGTTTTCAGTGTACTATCCAAATTTGGGGTCAGGAGACTTTTTGTGATTGTTTTCTGTCCAGATTGAGTAGTCTGTGTATGGGATTGAACCGCTTGTCTTACATTTCATGAGTGGTCACAGTAGCCACAGTGCAAAGAAAAGTGGTTAAATGTTTCGAGCACAGGAAGAGGATTGTGATACTACTCTGTGTATATGTGTGTGTGTGTGTATGTGTGTGTGTGTATGCTTGGTTTTACTTCAACAATAGTGAAAAGTTATGTTGTATATAGTGTCTTCTAAATACACTGATCATCTAGAAGTTACTTTTCCAAATGGTCATTATAATACAATGCTTATTCTCTATATATCATTTCCATGTAATTATTAGCTAACTCAAGATAATGATGAAATGATCTTAGTAAGTGATCTAATAAAAAGAAGTGTCATGCCAATTCCACCATGAACAGCAATGAAAAAGTACCACATGAAAGTGGTTAAGTATATTACCCGAAGTTCCCATTACTGTATTCAGCCATCTCGCCTTACGATGCACTAATATTTCTCTTAAATAGGGTCATGGATCATTAATTCCCTGGCCTTGAAATCACTTATTATTAAAAGTGTTACTTAGCAACTTTTCGACATTGAAGTTAATCCAAACCAAAAAAAAATAGCCAAAGATCTGTTGGTCTGTAAACTCTTATTGTAAAAACCGATTGATGTCTGTTGCTGGAATAGTTTTTCACTTGCTTTTTTAGAATTATATTGTCTTGATGGCATTAGGAAAAAAGAGAGTAAAATGTGAGTTTCCTTGGTTCCCAGAGATCAGGGAACAAAATCACAAACATATTTGTTATTTATCTCATCTGTTTGCCTCACTCTTCTAAATGTTGAACTCCAGGAGCAAAACATACAAATATAATCTGTTAGTATAATAGGCTAAAATGTATCTGTCATTTTTATCTGAGGGCATATTTTATTGATGCAATATATTTTGCTGAAAACAAGAAATGTATCCAAATAAATACATGCTTATTGGTCAGATCACTAAAACTTGAGAATGAAAACGCTCCTTTAATTTTTTTCCAATATACATTAATACACTTTCTTAAAGTAGTTGTTACCAAAGATTCAGAAATAACAAGACAGGTATATGATCCATGCATTGAGGGGAGAGGGGAACTTGTAGAGTCCCACTCTAGGTTTCATGCTTAGTTTCTGTGTCTTTCTTGAATTTTACTTTTTTGAGCAAGATGCTCTACATTTTTATTTTATATCAGACCACACAAAAAATATAGATCTTGCTTACATGTCTATTTTCTCTATTGGATATATGAGCTCTCTGAGGAAAGGATTTATTGGATTTATTGGTTCACTTCTGCAATGTTGCATGAGTTATTAATCTTCCTGGAAATCTAAAGCTTTGATTACTCATAATACAGCATTATAATACATTATAAATTTATTTCAACATTTGGACAGAAACATGTTTTCTCAGGTTGAAGTGGATGTCATAACTTTCTTCCAGAGTTTAATATTACATTAATATTATGATTACTGGAGTAATAGAGCCACCTAGTAACAGTGCCTATTAGCTACCATCATTTCCTTCTTCATGTACTATTTATAAATATTGTTTATTTTTACTAACTTTCCCCCTTTCAATTAGATTTCAACATCTATTAGTTGGCATTTTCATGCATTATTGCAGTGCTAGTAATTATGATTATTTTTATATCAGTTAATATAGAATCACACACAAAAATCTAAAAATTATATAAACCTATTGGCATAGAATTTTCTCTTTTTGTTTGTTTTTTATTTTTCTGTTCCACAACTGTTGGTGCTTGGGGTTTATTTATAGTTTTGTGCTCAGGGTTTACTTCTGGCAGGGCTTGGGAGATCTTAGGGTATGCCAAGGAGCAAAGCCAAGTTGGCTGCTTTCAAGGTAAGTGACCTACTATTGATCTGGCCCTGATTCAATATTTTTATATCAGGGTTTTCTTTTGAAGTACATAACATTTGTAGCAGCAAAACACTGGAATACCATCTTAATTAATACATACTTATATCACAATGGTTAATATTTACATTATTTTATAAGTGACTGCTAAAGTAGGGTCTTAAATATATAATAATCAATTAATATCATTCTAATTTTATATTTTAATATTTTAAATTTTAATTTATTTTTACCATAGTTATGCCTCTCAAAATAGCCAAAGCATTTGATTGGGAAAAATAAAAGAGGGCATATCTTTCCCCAACTTTCAACTGTATTACAAAACCATAGTAATTAAAGCAGTATGATACTGGACTAAAGACAAATCTTCTGATCAATAAAATGGAATCTAAGATACAGAGACAGACCCTCAGGTATACTATTTAATATTGAATAAAGGAGCAAAAAGAATTAAGTAGATCAAGGAAAGCCTCTTTGATAAGTAGTACTGAAAGAACTGGTCAGTTACCTAAAAATAAAATAAACTGAACGTAGATCTTCTCATAATGCCATGCACAAAAGTGATGTTAAGGGAACCTTGTGGTACTAAATGATCAAAAGGGAATCAGCTACTTAGAAGCCATGCAACTTACCCATGGTACAGTCTCTCTGGCTGATATTTCTATAATGGTAATGAATGGGTTTTAAAGAATAGGTTTGATTAAATCTTAAAAATATTATATAAAATTCTTTATTTTATTAAAACAATTACATTTTAATTTAAAATTTAAAGTCTAAAGAATAGGTTTGAATAAGTGTTCATTATTTAAGGTTAATAATTGAGGATAATTATTCTTGAAATTGTATGTATAGAGTGGGCAGAATGGTAGCACAGTGGTATGATGTTAGCCTTGCATGCAGCTGACCCAAGATGGACCTGGGTTCAATTCCTGGCAACCCATATAGTCCCCCAAGCCAGGAGCAATTTCTGAGCACAGATCCAGGAGTAACCCCTGAGCACAGCTGGGTGTGGGCCAAAAAATAAAATAAAAAAACCTATATATATATATATATACAAATGCATACTAGACTATAAGTTGTATTTTATTTTTTCCAATAAAAACTATCAACTGAACAGAATCCCTGAAAGCAGTAATATGGGACATGGGACTTGTGCCCTTACACTAGTCATTCAGAAAGTATCACCATTGCTCCAGTCTCTAGAGAATTATTTTATATTTTTATCTTTATTTAAATAAAATGCATCCCTTCATTTACATAGTTGATCATAATACATTTGTTTCCAGATAAGTAAGGGAAAAGTCATTTTAAAAAGAATAGAAAGGAAAAAGAAAAAGGAAAATAAGAAAGAAAATTTTAAATAAAGAAAAATGTAGAGTGGAATCTATTATGCTGAGTGAATATGTCAGAGAGAGATATATAGACACAGAATAGTCTCACTCATATATGGGTTATTTTTGGAGGGGGACTTGAGGGGGGCACACTCGGTGACACTCAGGGGCTACTCCTGGCTATACACTTAGAAATTGCTCCTGGCTTGGGGGACTATATGGGATGCTGGGGGATCGAACCGTGGCCAGTCCTAGGCTAGCACAGGCAAAGCAGATGCCTTACCGTTTGGGTCTATGCTTCGGCCCCTTATCTATGGATTTTAAGAAAAATAAATGACATTATTATAATAATGTCCACAGACAATAGGGTTGAGGGCTAGAAGGACCGACTCATGGTATGAAGCTCACCACAAAGAGTAGTGAGTGCATTAAGAGAAATAACAACACTAACAACTATGATGACAATGTTAATCAGTGAGTGAAGAAGAATGCTTGTCTCAAATACAGGCAGAGTATGGTGGACAAGGGAGATTGGGGGGCATTGGTGGCGGGAATGCTGCAATATTGCACTAGTAAAGGGGAGTGTACTTTTTATGAATGAAGCCCAACTACAAACATGTTTGTAATCAGGGTGCTTAAATAAAGACATTAAAAAATAAAAGTTAAAAATGTAGAGTGGAAATACATTTGTGAAAATTATTGTATCTCCAGTGAAGTTATTAATACAATTGCAGAAGGTTTAGTAAGCTCTTGTTGTTTGCTGTCCATTATATTTCATTGGTGTGTTCCTATAGGGATGACAGCATAAAACAAATGAAGTTGTCCAGAAAATCAAAACACTATTACTGATATTATAGCTTTTATCGGGTATCTTCTGAGCTGCCAAGCCTCCCAGAAGGAGGATCCCAGCAGAGGTAGAGTTCTGCACTCACTTAAAAAAAGCCCTTGTGATATCAGCTCAAATGCAGGCATACCTGAAGTTTGGTTAGAATGATGGCCCTAATGAGTATCATAGAGGAGTGGTGAGGCAACGATAGGCAAAGCTGTGACTCTAAGTAATGGATGCAGCAGGGGTGGCATCATCAGGGTAGAGGCTTGGCCTGCCCCCTTCCCCAAGATTGCAAACTTTCTGCTGTATAGCTGGTGTATCTATGCTTTTTCAAGGTTGGGTTTACATCTCCTTTGAGAAAAGAGTAAGTCTATGGAGCTGACCCAGTGTAAATATAGTGGCTGTGTTTGTGGGTGTGGTTCAAGTATTTTATTTTATTTTTTATTAGTTTATTTTATTTTTGTTTGGGGGCCATGCCTGTCATTGCTCAGAGTTTACTTCTGGCTCTGCACTCAAGAATTACTCCTAGAGTGCTCCAGGGACAATATATGATGCAAGGGACTGAATCTGGATTAGTGTCTGCAAGGTAAATTCCTTCTCAACTGTACTATCTCTCTAGTCTCTGAAAAAGATATTTTAGAGTATTTTGACCAATACTAAAGTGAATGTATAAAATGTAAATTACTGCATGAAAAAGAGTCTGTTTCATTTGAAGGGGCTAGATAGTGTTGGTAAGGCACTTGCCTTGCATGTGGGTTCTATCCCTAGCATCATCTAGGAGCCTGTGAGCACCACCTAAGTCTGTTAAAAAAAAAAAAAAAAAAGCTAAAGTCTCATTTGAAATGTTGACAGAACTTTTCTCTGGTTTTTCTAATTATCTTGTTCATATTTCAGCTTGAGTCCTTTAGATCTGAAGTGCCAGTGTCTCTTCACAATGCAGTTTCACTTGCTAAAAATCATGCTGATTAAGGCCATGGACAATGTCAAGCTCTCAGTGGAGCATCACTGAGATTGAAGAGTTAAAGAAGGATAAATAACATACATTTTTCTCACTGTGTAAGACACATTCCGGCATGTAAGCAAGATATTGTGGTGCCTTGAATGAATGAAAATTGCACAGTCCAGTTTTATTGAGTTTAGTGTGGGTTATGTTGCTTGATTTTTTATGTTAAATATGCTTTATAAATGGTTTTAATGAAATTATTTTAATTAAACAGAACCCAGCTTGGGTGTCAAAATTTTGAATAAGACTATGGAAACATGCATTTAATTTAGTTATAATAGCTGCTTAATTCTGGAGGAAACTTCTTGTCAGACATTTTTTTTTATAAAACTTTGACTGCAACTTCAGATTCAATTATTACTAAATAAATATTTATAGCCTGGTACAAAAAGACCCCTAGGACTTGAATAAATCTATCCACTCAGCCTCTGTTTTGTGCTGTGAAAAATGGGAATAGTAATCTTTGCTTATTATCCCTCACTACTTTCTGCTATAAATTCAAAAACATGTATTAAGCACTCTAAGTCTTAGTTCAAAGTACTATGTTAAGTGATCTGGAAAAACAGTGCTTTAAGCACAAGAACCCTGTCTTAGGGAATTTTTAATCTAATTATGAGTGTCAATTGTTCGTCCTATTCACTCTAGTAATAGGGATGACCAAAAGTTGTTTGGATCACAATGCCAAAGCGCCACCATGACGGATTTGACAAGACCTCCCACTCTTGTAGAATGTATAAACCTGATTGCTAGCTTTTGAGTGTTTCAGATAGTTTGGAATCTTAATTGTGTTAATTTTGTACATTGGCTGCAATGACAAAAGACAAGGCTTCTTATTGTGTTTTCTGTGTTTGTTCTGCTTTGAATAACATGGACCATAACTTTCCCTGAATTGTATTTCTCAAGTTGGGATGAGTTACAGAAAAGTATAATATTTAGAGTGATGGAGAAGCAAGGTGGGGGGTGGGGGGATTGGAAAGGGAAAAAGAAGGAGGGAAAGGAATCCGGAATGAAGAAAGAATAGACTCAGAAATTTCTGTGAATGTTCCATTAGCATCTCATTTTCCCCTTTTCTCCCAGAGTTGTGAAAATATGTCACTCCCCTAATTTTGGGGTAAGGATGTTTGCTAAATATTTTAGTATCTTTTTACAAAAGCAGAGGCGTGTTAGAATAATTGCATGCAGAAGGTCAGTAGTTCGAATCCCAGCATCCCATATGGTCCCCCGAGCCTGCCAGGAGCGATTTCTGAGCTTATAGCCAGAAGTAACCCCTGAGCACTGCCGGGTATGGCCCAAAAAACAAAAAACAAAAAATTTAAAAAATAGCATCTCTACAAAATCCAATGAATTATTTTGAGAGTCTACACAATGTATAGAGTTGGCAAGAAATTGGGCCAGAGAGATAGTATAGTGTGTCGGTGGCTTGCTTTGAATGCAGCCAATGCAGTCTGATTCCTGACATCACACATAGGCCCTCAAGCCTGCCAGGAGTGATTTCTGAGCAAAGAACCAGGATCAAACTCTGAATACCACCAGACTTGGCTCCCAACCCCTCCCCAAAATAATTAAAAAGAATTAGCAATAAACCTGCCACTTTGAGTATACTCAGGCATGCCTACAACATGAATCAAATTCTACTTGAACTTGGCCAGTTTGAGTTTTACCTGGAAGAATCCAGAAGGAATTGGTCAGGTAATAATAGCCCAGAATTTATGCAGAGCAGATGTGGGCATGAAGGGACAGAAGTGAAAAGTGGTAAACACTTCAATCCCCTTAATCGGGACCCCAATTTCCTAGGGGTTCCGAATCAATTTTGGACTTTCTATAGGCATTTTTCAATCTTCTATTACTATCTGTTTTATATAGTTTTATATTATTAAATCATTCAAGGATCTCCTACAAGTGTAAGGTGAATATTTGGTAGCCTTTCCTCACAATTTATCTGGGACATGGAATATTGACATTTCAACACCAATTTCATTTATCTGCCAGCATGATTAAATAAGTCATCATTTCTGCTTAGACACAGACCCAAGGAGCTGCTCTACAGCCATTAGAGCCGGTAAAATATTATGTATTTTAGTTATTTAAAAGAAAACTGCGGGCCGGAGAGATAGCATGGAGGTAAGGTGTTTGCCTTGCATGCAGAAGGTTGGTGGTTCGAATCTCGGCATCCCATATGGTCCCCCCAAGCCTGCCAGGAGCGATTTCTGAGCAAAAAAGCCAGTAGTAACCCCTGAATTCTGCCAGGTGTGACCCAAAAACCAAAAAATAAACCAAAAAAACTGCTTGCTCATACATTTAAAGCAGTGCTTCTCAAAAAGTGGGGCATGCCTGGGGGGGGGCGAGGATCGGTAAAGGGGGGCGCGTTTGACCTCGGCAAACACTGTCATAACAAGCTAAGCCCCGTGTTTATGTCTCTGTATGTCTCTGGAGCTGAGAGTTGCTGTGTCCTGCTTCAAACCCCTCGTCGAAAAGCTATGCGTTGCAAAACGTGCTCATTGTAGCCATTAATCCAGACATCACCTCTGATACAAAAAAAAAAATCAGCTCAAATTATTTTTTATATTTTTGTTTTGTAGATTAAAGTTTTTTTTAATAAAGATACTATTTACAGTCTCGTGGGACCCGCAAAAAATGTTTTCTCCTTCCTAAGGGGGCATGACAAAAAAAATAATTGAGAATCACTGGTTTAAAACAAACCATGGACGTGTTCAACTCCCTAGGTACTGTACAGTTAAAAAAAATCATATAATCTAAGAAAATTTATTTAATAATTAGTGCCAATTTTTAGACAGTGGTCTTTTGAATTTTCTAAATTTCCTAATTAGGGTGCAGCAAATGTAATGACAAAGAACTACACACAAGCACTTAATTACAGTGGAGCACCACTGAGATTGAGGAACTAAAGAAAGGGTAACTAACATATCATCCATTTTGTCTGTTGCTATTCCACAAAACACATCAGAGTTCAAAACTCTTAAGATGAAACACACTCACCCAGCCTGTTTTCCAAAGCTCAATAGGCTGTGTTTTTGAAATGCACTAATTTAAATTTAAAGACACATATTTAATGTTTCCCCCTTTGTAGGTTTTTCAGCAAGAAACACACATGGAGTCACCATATGTTTTCAGCTTGATTCATGACCAATTCATTCCCTGCTCTGCATTATCAGATCAAGAGGGTGAACATAAATTTGGCCACCTGGGCATGGGTGTCATTAACGTGTACCCAGCCACACACTCATAAAGTGGTTTTGCTTGAAGCTGTAACTCTGTGGTGCTTCCTTTTTCCATTTGATCAATACTGAGTTTTGCTCAGGAAGCTCTTAATAATGTAACTTCAGAACAGACTAGAGAACACCGAGAACTTTCAGCAGCATTTTGCCTACAAAATTCAGAGAAGTAATTGGTATTTTCATGGATAAACACAGACTGTTGAACCAAGATGGCAGAAGTCATGCCAGAAAGGAAAGGAAAAAGGGAGAGACAAAAAGTGACATAGAGATTGAAAAACAGACATGGGTTCTTTCCCTTGTTTCTTTAATAAAACAATGAGTGGGTGGATTCAGGCTTTTTAATATAAGACCAAGTTCAGCAGACTAATAATAATAAGCCCCAAATTTTTTATCTAATGTAAAACAAAATGCAATCCTATATTATCAAGTTCATCACAAAATAAAGGTACTATACACATTTAAAATATGTTTTATTTCCTTAATTCAAACTTTTCTTAGGGTGGAGGCCACACCCAGTGGTGCCCAGGAATCTGTGTATTTCCAGAATAGAAAGAAGCTCTCCTGCATGCCAAGCATGGGCTCAGCCCATTGAACTACCTTATTAGTCCCCTTTTAAATTTTTAACTTATAAAGTAATATTTTGCAAACTGTGCTGGATTGTAAACTGAACTGATAAATTATAAATTCAAATAAAATGGATATATTATTGTGATTTTCTTTTGTCTACTAGTTAGCAAAAATCTCAGAAATAGAAATTATCACAGGAATATGATAGGAAATAGTATCACAATTATCTGTAAGATAATTTAGATATCATTAAAATTTTATAAATATATAAAAATTCTCTTGCACACACAAAAGCTTTCAGGCCAAAAGATAATTCATTAGATTAAGTGCATACTTTGCATTCCTTAGTTCAGTCTCTGGCATTGTACAATCTCTTACAAACTAGCAAGAACAATCCCCAAGCGCTGAGTTGAGAGTACCTCATAACTATGGTTGGGTATGACCCCAAACCATACAAAAGTAAACAGCACCGAAGTACTACATAATAAAAAACCTGGACTTGGAAAACAAAACACATTACCAAATGGAGGGGGAAAGGTGAGGAAGAATATCAGACTGGATAAGATACAGGGACAATGGTAGAAATTAGTGGCATTTTGTTGTTGAGAGAGCTGTAGTCATTTTGCATATTTATGCCATAAATGTTAACATTGTTGTTACTGTTATATTTCTATATTTATAAAATGAAATAAACAAAATCAAATTTTGTTCTTGAGATTTCAAGTAGATTTTAATACTCATTACAAAGAAAATATAATGGCAAATATAAAATATGTTAGAAATATATATAATAGGGACTGGAGAGATAGCATAACAGTAGGGCATTTGCCTTCCACACAACCAATTCAGGAAGAATGGTGGTTCAAATCCTGGTATCCCGGAACCAGCCAGGAGTAATTTCTGAGTGCAGAGCCAGGAGTAAGCCCTGAGTGCTGCCAGGTGTGACCCAAAAATCAAAACATATATATAAAATAGAATGATAATAATATAATTATATAATATAATAACATATAGAGTATATCAGAAAAAGTAGCACCATCATTTATTCAATATGCAGTTTTAAGAAACAAAAAATATATGTCAAATGGATGAGATAAAAATAGTCATTCTATTGAAACCAACGTTAAGGTAGCATCTCCATTCCATCAGTGATAATGACATATATCAAAACAACAACAACCTGGAAACAACTAGTGTTGGTGTGGATATGGCCAAAAAAGAGCCCTCATTCACTATGTGTGAGAGTGTCTTCTAGACCAGTCTCAATAAAAAGCCATATGGATACTTCTCAAAAACAAAAACAAAAAAAAACCACTGGATGGGTCAGAGTTATTACAATAGGCAGTCAATCTGGGTTTAATCCAGTCATCATTTATGTTCCTCTAAACCTCACCAGGAATGGTCCCTGAGAATAGAATCAGGATTAAGTGCTGAGCATAGCCAAGAATGGCTTCCAAACAATAAAAATTAAGCCAACTAAAGAATGGTGTCTCATAAGGCACAACTATCCCGCGTCCCCAAAACACAAAAACATTAACTCAAAGAAATTAATGCAAATCTATAATCATTGTAGCACAGTACAATCGTTAAAATATATTTTAAGGGGCCGGAGAGATAGCATGGAGGTAAAGCGTTTGCCTTTCATGCAGGAGGTCATCGGTTCGAATCCCGGCGTCCCATATGGTCCCCCGTGCCTGCCAGGAGCAATTTCTGAGCCTGGAGCCAGGAATAACCCCTGAGCACTGCCTGGTGTGACCCAAAAACCAAAAAAAAAAAAATATATATATATATATATATATATATATATATATATATATATATATATATTTTAAAAGGTCTAATAGTCAACAAATGGATAGAGAATCTGTGGTGTATATACACAATGGAAAACTGCAGCCACCAGAAAAAGTCAAATCATTCAGTTCACAGCAACTTAGATATAATTGGAGGGTAGCATGTTGAGCGAAATAATCCAAAGGCAGGACCAATTCCAGATGATCTCATTTATCGATGCTATATAAAGAAAAAAATCAAGGGTATTATCATTAATGATTATATAATTAATTTACAATATAATTATATAATTACATGCACAAATAATTGTGTATATAATTATATAATACATAATATATTGATATTTACATATAGTAATAGTCATACAATTAATTGGTATTTACTATAGTATATGTTTAGTATATGTGAATATTTTTAATAAATCTTATATACTATTATGTTAATACATAATTAATGATAAATTCTTGACACTAGATTATAGGATTGAGATTACCTGCTTGGGGAAGAGAATTGCAGAATGAGAAGATGAAGAGAAAGTAACAAAAAAGCATTACTTTTGGGTGGTCTGGTGCACATTTGTAAAGTGAGGGAATGATATGAACCAAACCATAACTTAAAATCAACAAACAATGGAGAATAGGGAGGAGATTAGACCAGAGGTGATGGAAGTACACAAATAGAGGTTCACAGCACTTGAATGGTGGTGATGTGCAGTAATTTTGTACCTCAATACTATAAACTTGAATACTGTTGTAACTACAATGCCTAAACTATTAAAGCATCTTATTTATTATATTGAAAAATTACATTTGCAATAGAAATTCAGAAAAGAAGATAAATCAGGGATCTAAGATTCAATGGAGGAGAAGATAGCCAAGGTCATGGATGGAGTACAGGACTTTGAAAACTGTCAGAACAAAAACACCATAGACTAGATAGGATAAAAAAAAAAAAAGCAGACATTTCTAGGGTCAGACAGATATGGTAGAGGTTAAAGCACATATCCTGCTTGTGGTTAACTGCATTACTTCAGAGTTAGCTCCAGCATCTCAGGGTGCACTTTGGAGATTCTTAAGCACTGCTAGGTTGGCCCTGGGTAATTCCAGACACATGGGGCCATAGAAACATTGCATCCTCTGGCCTTACCATAGAACTGTGCACAGTTGGCCAAGTATCACTGGAAGAGGTTCCAGGTCTCCTACGCACTACTTGGGAAGCCTCGTAACAATAAAATAAAAAACAGTCCTGTATTTCTGAGTTTGAAAAATGAGTAGTCTAAGCTCAAAGCATTTGAAGGTTGGTTTCTCCTTGTTCTTCTCCTTGACATACAGATTGTCATGAACTTCTCTGTATTCTTACATGTATGTTCGGATGCCTCTTCCTCTATGCAGGCTCCACATGTCTCTTCCTCCCTCTTCTTGTAAAGCTTCATAATTTTCTTTGTATAGGTCTTTCACCTCTTTAGTTAAGTTGACTTCAAAGTACTTGATTTCCTGAGGCACAGATATGAATGAGATTTTTAAATATATATCTTTCTTCTCTTTCATTATTTGTATATAGGAAGTCATGGATCTGGGGGGGGGGGTTTCGGCCACACCCGGTGACATTCAGGGGTTACTCCTGGCTATGCGCTCAGAAATCTCTCCTGGCTTGGGGGACCATATGGGATGCCTGGAAATCCGCTAGCACAAGCAAGGCAGATGCCTTGAGGCCAGAGCGGTGGCGCTAGAGGTAAGGCGTCTGCCTCGAAAGCACTAGCCTAGGACAGACCACGATTCGATTCCCCCACATCCCATGTGCTCCCCCCAAGCCAGGGGCGATTTCTGAGCATATAGCCAGGAGTAACCCCTGAGCATCAACGGGTGTGGCCCCAAAACAAAAATACAGGAAACAAAAGGCAGATGCCTTACCACTTGCACCACTGCTTTGGCCCCAGTCATGGAAATTTTTAAAGAGAAAATGTTTCATGTTTATCTGTATACATTGAGTGCTCATGGGAGGAAGAGAACCTCTTATGCCATCATTTTGGTGGATGGCCTCCTATTGCTCCTGCGCCCACCCAACAATATTTTTATAGATTTTTATACTTGTACACTGTACACAAGAGACAGGAATGTAGAGTTAACCTACAAAGATCATGTGTTACATGAGATCATCTTAACAATGTTAAATGAATCACTGAAAAATGCACTAATAGCATCATCAAAATGTCTTTTTGGGCCTGGAGAGATAGCACAGCAGTGTTTGCCTTGCAAGCAGCCGATCCAGGACCAAAGGTGGTTGGTTCGAATCCTGGTGTCCCATATGGTCCCTCGTGCCTGCCAGGGGCTATTTCTGAGCAGACAGCCAGGAATGACCCCTGAGCACCGCCAGGTGTTGCCCAAAAACAAAAAAAAATGTCTCTTTTATGAAAATCACAAACAATAAAGCAGATGTCACTATTCTAATGTCAAACTTTTGACTGTTTATTGTGCTGATCAAATAATCACTTTTACTTTTCTACTTTTTATTGTATACTGATTAAGTTTTAACAGGTTTTTGTTTTGTTTTATTTCTTGTTGTTAATTTTGTTTGTGTGCTTTGTGGTACTTGGAATTAAATCTAGTGTCTCACAAACGCAAATCTCTACCACTGAGACAGATACCTAAATTTGAACTGTTAAGCATAAAATGCAAAGGGAAGTCAAAAAGTTGGTGGAGAAAACTGAAACAGAGAAAATGCCTCATTCCTGTTGAGATGTAGACCTTGGGAGGTGAGGACTGATAAAATTACACAAGTTCCTGCAGGGTGTAGCCACTATACTATTCTGCCAGTTTTGTACATGCAGCAGTCAAGCTAAATCTGAAATCCACTTGATCTGCAAGGCTTAGGAACTGCTCCCTGCTACCTCACTGCTATGAGATTATACTGTTCACAGAAGAAGCAGTCAGTTCCAAGATTTTCCTCAGGCCAGGCTCTTTGCCTTTCATTGAAAAAAAAAATTGTATTGTATTTTTGTGTTCCTAGGGTATATTCCTAGAAGTGGTATAGATGGGTCATATGGGAGCTCAATTTCCAGTTTTTGGAGGAATCTCCTTATCTCTTTCCAGAAAGGTTGAACTAGACGGCATTCCCACCAGCAGTGGATAAGAGTTCCTTTCTCTCCACATCCATACCAATTCTGTTTGTTCTCATTCTTTGTGATGTGTGCCAATCTCTGGGGTGTGAGGTGGTACCTCATAGTTGTTTTGATTTGCATCTCCCTGATGATTCGTGATGTGGAACATTTTTTCATGTGCCTTTTGGCCATTTGTATTTCTTCTTTGACAAAGTGTCTGTTCATTTCTTCTCCCTATTTTTGGATGGGATTAGATTTTTTTTCTTGTAAAGTTCTGTCAGTGCCCTGTTCAGTGGCTGAAGTTGAAAGGGACGATCCCCAAACTGAAACACAAGAAAATAATCTCTAGTCAAATCTTACAGAGGCCTGAAAGAAGTTCAGTTCCAGGTTTCCTTTCTCATGAGACTTTCTACATTGTTGCTTTAGTACTGAATCCTCCTTAAGGAAGATTCTTACTTAAGGAATTCCATAATGTTTAAAGATCTTCCTTAAAACACAGCATTTTACCACCATAACTAAAAGGCACATAGCTTGTTTCACCTGTGAATTTTTGGGAGTGAATTTAATCGCTTCTTTTCCAACTTGGAAAAATTATTGTGGTGATATATTGTTTATATATTTAATATTGTAGATTATAGTCAATAATATTGTATTATATAGTCAAAAGTTGCTGAGTACAGATCATGCTCTCATAATTTGTAAGTAAGTGTAGGAGGGATAGACATTAAACTAATTTGTTGTGGTAATCATTTATAAAGTATTCATATATTGAGTCATGCTGTACACCTGACAGACAGAAAGTTATATATCAAAAAAAATCTTTCAGAGAAGACAGAGTGAAACAAAATAGTTTTATGAAAGGAAGATACTAACTTTGAGGAAATGTGGGCTTTTTCAGACAGATAGAAGGGAAAAAGCCTTCAAATTAAAGAAAATTGTGCTCCCTAAAGAATGGCATAGGCTTTTTTTTTTAAAGAAGGGTCTTAATGGAAATGAAATAATGCATCCCAGTCATAATATAGTATATATTATGAATATTTATAGAATAGTGAACTTGGAAGAAAATTTGGTAATAAGGAATTTTTAATGTAACTGAAGTACTCAAAACTTTACTTATCCTATTTGCACCTTGAATACTTCTGAAAAGTACTTTTAGTATGTACATTGCTTGCCAGTTAAATATCACAACTGAATGTATAAATGTGCATGTGTGTGAATGTATGTGCGTGTTTATGTGTGTAGTAACTGTGTTTAAATAATTTTCTACCTCAGAAAGCTGTTTCAATAGTACCTTACTAATTAAAAGTTTAAAAAAATCCTCACTATTGAAAATTAGGAAGCCCCCAGATTGCACCAACAATATCTTGTGGCATTGCTTCTCTTTTGCATAGGCACATTAAAATGGGGAAATAATACATATGCAAACAAGTTCTTATCTAATAGAGATGAAATCACAATTTTGGTAATGTAATTAGGCCTTTTACCATGAACATTGGCATAATGATTTGGCTCAGGCCTCAGAAGAATGGGCATCGCCCACACACACCTGAACCATGGATACCATTTATGGAAACAACCACAATTGTCTATAACATTACCAGGATCCAAGCCTACCACTGCTTTGGCATTGACTTACTCCAAAGAGTGCTCCCAACACCCAGACGACTCAGCAACAGTCTGCATGCAGGGCAGATTGCTCTGCTTTTAATGGTATTCTGAAACTAGAAGATGCTCCACATCAGCCTGACATCGATGAAAGAAATGCACAGAATCCAGAGTCTTTAAATATAAGAATCTGATACCAACAATAGCTAAAGTGTGAAAAAGTTTCACCAGAACCTTGAGAATGACTCGAGTTGGACAGACTGGTATGCCTGGAACCCAGAGTTGGTCTTCTGCCAATAAACTTCTGGGGTGAGGCCTTTTTGTAATCAGGTCAAGGATTTTTTTCCATTTTCCCCATTTTCCTGGACCTGTGCAAACAACAGTGATTGCCACTATCACACCTTTACTTTATTTTTTTTTACTCTTATCCTTTAAGAAAAAAAATACAACTTACTGAACTTAAAAACAAATAACTGTAGTAGAATGCCTGTCTCGAACACAGGCAGGGGATGGTAAGGGGGGAGGAGGTAATGTTACACTGTGAAGGAGGGGTGTTCTGGTTATGACTGTAACCCAACTATGATCATGTTACTTAAATAAAAAATATATTTAAAAAAAAAAGAAAAGAAAATTAGGAAGCCAACCGCCTGAACTCAAAAAAGCTTGTTTTATAGCTCACTTTATATATTTTATTAAATTGGGTAGAATAAAGGGAAAATTTTGTAGGGTCATGGAATAATTATTTCATCATAAATGGAGATAAAATTGGTAGGTGACATGGTAACCTGAAATTATGTATCATTATCATATTTATATGAAGAGTAGTTTCAAAGTTGTTAAGCATTGACTAATTTTCTTTCTACACTGAAACAATTTTCAAGATTATAAACTGTTGGTAAGTTTTACCCTGAGTGTTCAATGAGCGAAAACAATTTGAGAAAACCAAACCTTCAATTATTACAAATTTTTCCTAATTACCCTTCACTTTGATATTTTTTATTCAAAACATGGGGGAAGAGAACTGTGTAAAACTTGAATACTAGCTCTGGGTCACTTTTAGCAACTAACTGCTCATGGTTTTTCTCCTTTTCATGATCGCTTTCTCTGAATAATCTCTAAGGGTTTCGTGGTTCTAAATTCCTTTTCTTGGTACTAAATATTATAAATATTTGGATACATCTCACAAAACTCTAAATATCTTTGTCCTTTTCCCAAACTCCAGACATATATCCAGCTAACCTATATGTTTTCCATTGATGTGAATATCAATCATCAGCCACCTCATTAACTTGTGAAACATTGACTTATTTTCCACTTAATCTATGTACACTATTGTTTAGGACAAAAAGTCAGGAGATGTAGTTAGTTCCTTTTGTCCTTTTCAGCTCTATTCCCAGTATCTAACTCATCAGCAAGTCTATGTTCTCTTCTGCCTTATACTGTCTTCAATCAAAGCACTGATCTCCTAGACTATTTACACCAGAACAAGTCACAGAAATTCTTATTTGTCTTATAAAAGAACAACCTGGTCTCTCTGATTTCACTATGAAAATTCACTTCTATTCAGTGGGTCATGTGAAGAGTACAACGGAATAGGATCACTCGCCTTTTTAAATCATCCAGTGAGTTTTCCAATGACTAAAAGCTTTCCCTCTACCATCATCAATCTTCACAATTTTACTTTTCTTGACTACTGACTATTAAGTTCTTCCCATTTATACTCAGGAACTCTTCCGTTTTGTCTGGGTTTTATTATCTTCACTCTATTTGGACTTTGAAATCCTCTAGATTGCTTAATTTCAGCTTTTGAGCTAATTTGTTTCCAGATTCTGATATATTCAGCTTTTATATTTTTTTTTTCGTTTTTTTTGGGCCACACCCGGTGACGCTCATATGGGGGACCATATGGGTCGCCAGGGGATAGAACTGAGGTCCGTCCAAGGCTAGCGCAGGCAAGGCAGGCACCTTACCTCTAGCGCCACCACCCGACCCCAGCTTTTAGATTTTTATGATCAGAGATTTACCTTCTTGACACTCCCACATTATCACGTAATCTCCTTAGTAAAAGAGTTTAGGATGATACAGAATCGAAGCCCAAAACTTGTCTAGCAATAAATAGCAACAAGTTAAAAATTCCATTGATAAATAGCATATGTTTTATGTGCACATCAATAAAAACCAACATGTGTATAGGTTATGGTATAACCTCACCATAAAATTGTCTCCACTTAACCAATTTGTTTACTCTTCTTAACCCTCTCCTCTGGCAAATTGTGATAGGTCTCTGTCCAAATGTTTGTTTTCTTAGTTCATGCATATTTTTCTCAATATATGCAAGGTATGAGGCATATGGAATTTGTCTTAATCTTATTTTTCAAAGCACAATGCCCTCTTGGTCCATTCATGTTGCAAATGAAAAATTTCATCTTTTTATAGATGAGAAATATTTATATGTATCTATTTATGTACACATAAAGACATATAAAGACAAAGATATATACATATAAAGACACATATAAAGATGTGTACAAATCCATTTTTCTTTATCTAATTGTCCCTTAATTGGCAAGTGGTTTTCAATTCTTAGCTTGCAAATAATATTGTGTGCACAGATAAAATGAATTAAAGCCAATCTACCACCAATGTTGATCTCCATCTACCATTTTCCCAGAGTGTATCCACCACTGTTTGCCCCTAACCCCCCAGCCTTCCAGTATAACTGGCTCAATTACAGTTTAGATAGTTTAGGTAATTTTATTTCACGGTTGTTGACTCTGCTTGGATATTTAATTCTGTCCCTTCATTTTATCTCCAGCAATGGGCCTAAGTCCTCTTAACCCTGGGCCCTCATTCTTTCATATTGTGTTTTGCCTCCTCCACTCAGTTTCTTTTTTTCTCTCTATACTCTGGGGCCACGGGTATTCACAACAACTACCATTTAAACCATTGAATTTCTTTATGTAGTTATTTTAAATACATATATAAATAATATTATTCTGTATTTAATTGTATTTATCCTTTTTTATTATATATAATTTTTATTTTGACCATATTGGCTTACATATCTTTCACAGTAATGTTTTAGGTACATATTAATATTGAATCAGGGAAATTACCATCACCAAATTTGTCCTTTCTCCACCCCCATTCCCATCCTGCATCCCATTTCCCCACCCACACCCCCAGGCTGCTAGAGAAAGTGGTCCCCTCTGTGTCTAGCTTACTACATAGTGATCATATATCTGTTTGGTCCTGGTAACCTCCCTTATTTCCCCCTCTATTTGAGAGGCGGAACTAGATTAAGTTATGTGGTTTTATTTAAAGAAGAGAAAAGCAATAAAGTGGGGTAAAAATCAAATAAGCTGAAAATGAGTGTAGTCGTTCTAGAGGCTCTCAACCTCAGTTTGAGAGAGGATAGGAAAAAAGGAATTGAAATACCACAACAATACAAAAAGAAATATCAAATAAATATCCAATGAGCACTACAGCACTAAAGGCAAGCACCACATAATTGTCTCGCTCCTGAGATAGAATCATGCCAGAGCGCAAAAAGAAAGAAACAGATAAAATAACTGTCTTTTATATATGGACTTTGAAGATGGCCACTTTGCTGTATTGATTTATTGTTTTGGGGAGGTTTTCTTTTTTTGTGTGTGTGTGTGTGGACTCTTTAGAGTCTTCAATGTATATTAACATAGCAAATAGAGGTAGTTTGATTTTCTCTTTTCCGATTTGGATTTGTTCTTTCTCCTCTCTGATTGCTATTACAAAGACTTCTATTACTATGTTAAATAAGAGTGAAGATAATGGGCATCCTTGCCTAGTGCCTGACCTTAATAGAAATGCTTTCAGTATTTCACCTTTAAGATTGATGTTGGTATGGGCCTTTTGTAGATAGCTGTTACTATCTTGAGAAAAGTTTCTCGTTTCTCAGACATCTATTTTGCTGAGGGTTTTACTCATGAATGGGTGTTGAATCTTGTCAAATGATTTCTCTGTATTAATTGATAAAATCATTTGATTTTTACCCTTCTTTTATTAACTGATATGTTTATGATGTTGATTGATTTGCATATATTGAACCATCCTGGCATCCTGGGATGAAACCCACTTGATCATGATGTATAATCTTTTTGATGTGTTGTTGGATTTGGTTTGCTAAGATTTTGCTAAGTATTTTTGCATCAATGTTCATCAGTGGATTGGTCTGTAGTTTTCTTTCTTTGTAGTATGTCTGTCAGCTTTGGGGATGAGCATACTGCTAGATTCACAGAACATATTAGGGAGGATTACTGTTTCTTCGATATTTTTGGAAGAGTCTAAAGATTAGTGGTAGTAATTTGCAGGGTCCTGAAGCCCCCCAGGGGGGCCCGGCCAGCAGGAATTAGCTGGAAAGGCTTCTCAGACGACCGCACTTCTATTTTGCTGAGTAGAAGCACAACCACACTGTAAAAAATCTGAGAGAGGTTAATAATAAAGACCCAAGGCAGCGTCTCACTGTTCAAGGGTGTCTTTATTGGCTACAGTTCCTTCTTAAATAGTGAAGGAGAAAAGGGGCAGTACAAAGGTGATGTCAATCATACTTTTGGCGCGAAGGCTCATAAGGAAGTGGGCAGTGGGCTAGGGGCTGGATGACCTTCAAGCTATGCTGAACGTGCTGTTTCAATGGAAACTTCTAGTGTCCTACTAGCTGCATTCCTAATTGCTTGACTATCAGGAAATGGTGCAATATGTGCTTGCCTCAGTGATCATGAACAGACAATGTAGCATACACTTATTGATAACAGCCTAGTTCACTCCGGAATGTGGTCTTAAGGAGTGAGGCCTAGTTTCTGATAACTGTACCAGGCAGCTTTTACTCTCCTCCGGGCTTAGAGCTAAATTATGTCCTGCAGCTACACATTCTTTTCTCTTAGCTCAAAATTTTACAGCAAGACTGCATATAGCTTTTAGGTGAAAAGCTGGGCTATGGCAGAGAGAACAGCAAAATGTCCTCAAACAAGTCAGTTCCCAACATCTCCCCCTTTCTCTTCTAATAAAAGAAGGAAAGTCGTGAGCGGGTGGAAGAACCGTGTCTTAGGCATACAAGGTTTGACCAGGTCGGACACGGCCAAAGCCGCATTTAACAGGTGGCTACAAGCGCCGTGGGTGCGCGCAGAGATCCGAATTATGCGTTGTAGCCTTTTAGGGCCGTGCCCTAACTGGGACCTTGCTAATCCCGTCGTAGGTGTCTCCACAGCCGAGAGCACAAGTGCCGGAGCGAGCTCCGTCTGTTAGCTATGCGCTCTATCTCCTGGAAACTTAGTGGCTGGAAAGGCGGCTTGGTGACTAAAGCCAAGTTTTCACAGGAGTCACGCGGGGTTAGACGCTGGTAGTTAACCTGAATAGAGGTTTTTGCCTTTTCATCTACCTGGTTTTTAATAAAGGCAGTAATTTTGCGGAAAATCCATGGGCCAAGAGAAAAGAGCAGCATGAGGCTAATAAGAGGGCCCACAACGGTGGACAAGATTGTGTGGAGCCAAGGGGAAAAGAAAAACCAATCCTGGTACCAACCTTGTTCTTCATCGAAATGTTTTTCAAAATCTTTTATACCATCACTAATATGTTGAACGCTATCTCTAACTAAACCTGTTTTGTCTTTAAAAATACAACATTGTTCCTTAAGGGCTACACAGACTCCCCCTTTCTTCAAAAAAAAAAAAAAAAAAAAAAGGAAACCAAATTAAAGCATGGTGGTTTTGCTGCACTATCTTTGCTAGGGATTTAACAATGTGCTTTAAGTGTTGTAAACTTAGTTTAAGTTTGTAAACATTATTAACAACAGTTATACTTAAGGCATTGACAGATTTTAGAGTATGAACCAATGAATAAATTATTGTGCTTACAGCGGTAGCACCCAGGCCTATGATTAAGGCTAGGGTGAGAGCAGGTTTGACAGGTAAGTTAGGCATTAAAACAATGAAAACACAGTAGTTTTAGGACTGAAAAAACAAATGTGAAACAATGGGGGAGATAAACCAGTGAAACAGGCAAGAAACGTTAAATTGGGGGCAATTATGAACTGAAAGGAGGAATTAATGACAAGAATTTGATTACAATTTTCAATAGGGGGAATTATATTGGGTACCAAAAGGCAAAGTTCAAGTTTCACCACCTGTTTGAAGGTGATGCTGAAGTGAGGCTTGGGGCTGGATTGCAGAGCGAAGGGGTCAGAGACAGGCAGGAGGTTGCCAAAGCAGGCAGGGTCGGTGATGGTGGAGGCGTTGACCAGCTGTAGGATGAGGTTTGAGGTGGGTGAATAGCAGGTACCGAAGGCGTTTGCATCTGGGCGGAGGGCGGAAGCGTTGATCATGACAAGGATGAGCTGAGAAGAGGAGGGGGGTCCGGAAGACCGCGTGGGCTGGAAGGGTGGGGAAGCAGGCAGAGTCCTGAAGAGCTCAGGGCATGGGAGAGGTTGAGCTGACATAGCCAGTGTGTTCTGGGGAATGGGTGAATGGGCCAGGTTGTGGCAAAATTGATTGGGGGTGGCTCACTCTTCCTTAGCACCCATGGTGAGGGCACAAAGGGCTACTTCCAGGATGGGTTAGGGGATGCGTGGGAGGGGTTTGGCTATGTATGCGGCACCATAAAAGGGGAAGGGAAGGAACCAGAGGTGTTGCCATTGTCTTGCAAGGGAGTGAAGTGGAGCAAACAAATTAATGAAGCCTTGGTTCGAAGGGGGTGGTTGGTGGCAGCCAGGCAGAGTACCATTCAGCATTTCCTTTAGGCAGAGTCAGTTAGAAACAGGTCCGGTAGGAATGGTGGGCTAGCAGTGGGTGAAGATAGGACTGCAGGAAGCTGTAGGAGGTCTATAAGAAAACAACTTGGCAGGAGGTAAAATGATTATTTTTGAATGCCACAGAAATGCCTTCTGACTTTTGCCAGACTTTAGCACTTTTAAAAAATCTTATAATTAATGATAGCCAATTGTTCAAAAGCCTTTAAACTGAACTTAAATGATTTTTTTTTTAAACTTCTTAGTTATTATTTTAAAGCTAGATGCTTCTTTTTCTAGCCACATTTGGCCTTATAGTATTGGCCTTAACTACACACAGCAGAAAAACTGGGGATTGCAAAGTCCAGAAATTCTCCAGGAAAAAGTTATTCCTGATGGCCATTTGAGAAATTTTTGGGGTTTACCATCCCCTACCTTTTTTGCCATGCTGATAGAACAAAGCTAGCTGAGCACAGGATTTTTGGCAGGATTTCACAGTTTATAGATGACGAGACTAAGCCAGGTAAAAAAATTAATTGAAATTTTAAAAATGGATAAGGCTTTAAAAATTGTATTTATTATGAAATGCAAGAATAACAAATAGACAGACAGAACAAACAACACGAAACACAACATTGTGGCCACTTTCACGCATAACACACACACATGAACAGACAAGAGGACTTATTCAAAATTTGCATTGGAAAAATTGACAAGCGCTTTTAAATATATAGCCGGCATGTTTGTAAAAAAATTGTTAACGTAGCTGGAGTGGAACTGCTGAAAATAAATTTTAAGGTTTAGCTTTAACACAAAACATTTTTAAAACAATTGTAATTTAAAGTTGAAAACATAAAGTAAAATGTTAGCAGTTAAAATTTTGTTAAGTAAATTGCTTAGTGAGCACTGTAGAAGGAGTCTGCACTCTGAAGTATGATATCATTTGCTGTAAAGGAACAGGTTTGTTATAAATTGGTTTTACAGTAGAATAGTAAGACAGCTGTAATAAAGTGTTAAAATTTTTATGATTAAACACAAGAGCATGAACTATGATTATTAAAGGTATAAAAAACTGACTTTAAAAAACAACTGTTTTTACTTTGAAGACTTAAAGTGAATAATTTGTAAAAAATATTAGATACCAAATTGACAAAATGTTTAGACATTATAAAATATAGTTAAAGACATTTGATGCATTTACACACCTAGAGCTTAAGACCAAAATTATTTTTAATACTTGTTAATTTGCTTATAAAATTTAGTTACTTTTATGATACTAATTAACAATATTATTTTAAAAAGGGCTAACCACAACATGAACAGAGACAACTTAAGATTAAACTTGGAAAATGCAAAATTATTTGTACTTACCTTTGAGTTTAAAATTAAGCTTGAAATTAAGAAAAGAAATAAAGCTACTTAAGGTTTAAGTTTATGAACAATAATTTATGAACAAATTTATTTAACTAGTTATTATATTGTTTTTTTTTTTTTTTTTTTTTTTTTTTTTTTGAAATGGCTTTTATGCCACTATTTGAACTGCCTAACCACTTTTAAGGTTTAGATTATTTGGTTTAAGTTTTTCAAATGGCAATGCTATTTTGCTATATTTATATGCATTCAAAAGAGCTTAGGCTTAGCTTAGAGTTTTGGAATGTTTATACATTATTGTTAAGGAAAGCTGACCAACTTATTTTGCTCACTTGTATTATTTTAGTTCTTAAAAAATTAACTTTCTAAACATGTGCAGTAATTTTAACAAAGGAGTTTTTCTTTTTTTTTTTTTTTTTTTTTTTTTTTTTTTTTTTTTTTTTCCCAATGCAGAGGTAAGAAAGACACCTGTGTTATATTTACAAATTATTCCTCAAAAACAAAGTTAAAAATGTTACAAAATGTTATTTAACTATTAGATTTGAATGGCAAACATGGGAAGGAAAGAGCAATTAAAAAGACAAAATATAAGAAATATTTAAATGCAGATTAAGGAGCCTAAGCTACTAAAAAATGCCCATGACATGAACTATTTTACAAACTTCATATACTTTTAAGATTAAAAATAATTTTAAAAAAGACTTAAATTTTAATATTTGTGTGTTTGTTTAAGTTTTAAAGCACGAAAAGGTTTTTTGTTTACTGATAATTTGTTATTACAAGTAACAGAATTATGACCTTGCTTTAAAATTTTTGAGAGGCATGAACAAGGGTGTTTATTGCTGTTATTTTCCTGTTGCTGTGACACAGACTTTGGAGAGTGACTCAGGTACAGAGCTGCTGACAAGCTAGGGTTTGGAAAATGTACACTGCGCCTTTAAAAGCTTAGAGGCCGAGCTTACAGCGCAGGGAAGAGAGAAAAAAAAAAACGGCGGGCCTTTTTTTTTTTTTTTTTTTTTTTGCATTTTAGCTACATAGAAACTTAGTTTTAAAAACAGGTACGTCACCTTTGCGTAGGTTAAACTTATTATGACATTTTGTAACACATTTAAGACTTTTTAATTTTACCAACTGTGGCCTTTATATTTAGAAAAACATTTCAACTTAGGCATCCCAACTCAGGAAAAAGGAACAGTTGTAGCACCAGAGAGACAATTATAAAAGCCTGAGGGAAGATAGGCATTTGTATTGTAAGGGAGGTTTTCGCCCTGCTTGCTAAAATTGCTGAAGCGGCCGCATGGCCAGGATGGCGGGGGGGGGGGGGGGGTAGCAAAAGTTTGTTGTCACGTGTGGAACCGGGTTTAAGCTGGGATTTGGAAAATGGGCGCTGTCCCTTTAAGGTGAAGCCAGCGATGAGCTCAGAGATTAGAATCTGTGCTTGCTTGCTGGAAGGAAAGATTTTACTGCGGAGAAAAAGTTAACTTTGCAAGAGTTCAGCTTTTCAGCGGGGGAGACAGCGCCGCCCCCAGCCCCCAATAGATTTCAATCAGGAGAGCGTGTAAGGGGCTGGGGTCACACGGCTTGAAACAGCTGTGTGGCTTTTTTAATTAAAGGCTTTGTATTGTTGCAATTGCTGGTTAAGGAGGGGAGTTGGTGGAACAGGGACGGAGCTGAAGCTAGGGAAGTGAAGGGCTGTTTAGGATTTTGCACAGAGGGTGCAGCGGCAGAAGTAAAGATGAAGGGTCAGAAGAGGAAGGAAACTGAGAGACAGAGTCAGAGCGAGAGGGAGCCCAGGAACACTAGATTTCTGGCAAACATCATGAACAAACATTAAAAAATTACAAATATCTTTTTTGGTAACCTCTACATGTCTGGCTTTCAACTCAGACTGTATATATTTAATGAATTTAAGTTCAGTACTCAAAGAATTACCCATGGTAGCGTATCCTATGGGTTAAGCCCCAAAAGCCAATCAGGGGCGGCGATCGGAACGACTGGAAAAACTGCAGTTTAAATATTTGATTAAGGCTAACTCGTTTCAACGCTTACCCTGATGAGGTAATTTCCGCGATTTACGAAGGAGCTCTAGACTCGCCGACCTGTAGTCGTTCGGAGTGTGGCGGTGATCTTCGAGCCCAGCGTTGGGCGCCAAAATGCAGGGTCCTGAAGCCCCCCAGGGGGGCCCGGCCAGCAGGAATTAGCTGGAAAGGCTTCTCAGACGACCGCACTTCTATTTTGCTGAGTAGAAGCACAACCACACTGTAAAAAATCTGAGAGAGGTTAATAATAAAGACCCAAGGCAGCGTCTCACTGTTCAAGGGTGTCTTTATTGGCTACAGTTCCTTCTTAAATAGTGAAGGAGAAAAGGGGCAGTACAAAGGTGATGTCAATCATACTTTTGGCGCGAAGGCTCATAAGGAAGTGGGCAGTGGGCTAGGGGCTGGATGACCTTCAAGCTATGCTGAACGTGCTGTTTCAATGGAAACTTCTAGTGTCCTACTAGCTGCATTCCTAATTGCTTGACTATCAGGAAATGGTGCAATATGTGCTTGCCTCAGTGATCATGAACAGACAATGTAGCATACACTTATTGATAACAGCCTAGTTCACTCCGGAATGTGGTCTTAAGGAGTGAGGCCTAGTTTCTGATAACTGTACCAGGCAGCTTTTACTCTCCTCCGGGCTTAGAGCTAAATTATGTCCTGCAGCTACACATTCTTTTCTCTTAGCTCAAAATTTTACAGCAAGACTGCATATAGCTTTTAGGTGAAAAGCTGGGCTATGGCAGAGAGAACAGCAAAATGTCCTCAAACAAGTCAGTTCCCAACAGTAATTCCTCTCTGAATGTTTCATAAAACTCATCCATAAACCAATCTAGTCTGGACTTTTATTCTTGGGGTATTTCTTAATTACTGTTTTGATTTCCTTACTTGTAATTGACCTATTTAGTCTTTCTACTTCTTCATCATTCAGGTTTGGGAGATTATATCTTTCCAGATATAAATAAAAATATAATTTTCTGTCTATTTCTTCTAGGTTCTCTAATTTAACAGAATACAATTATTCATAATAAGCTCTTAGGATGTCTTGGATTTCTGGATATCTTGGATTACAACCATTGTAATTTCTCCCCTTTCATTTTTTAAAATAAGTTTTGTTGTGACCAATGTGAATTAGAAATCTTTCACAATACTATTTGAGGTACAAAGTGGCATTGAATCAGGGGTATTTCTACCACCAGTGTTGTTCTCTCTCCACCTCAGTTCCAAGCATCCCCCTCCTTTGACCCCTGTCTGCTAGGATAACTAGTCCCCTCTGTGTATAGCTTGTTGAAGATTAGCTATTGATTCTGTTGTCGTTGACTTTGGGTTTGATGTTTAAGTCTGATCCTTTTTTACTTCTACTCAATGTTCATATGACTGTTTGGTTCTGGTACCATCCTTTTCCCCCGTCAATTCAAGTTAGGTAGTTCTATTTGAAAAGAAAAGAAAAGAAAAAAGAAAAAAACAACAAACAAACAAAAACCGGGGAGTCCGTTTAGAGTTAATACAGATCAATTTAAAAAAAAGAAAAGAAAAGAAAAGAAGAAAAACATAACAAAAAATACAAAAACAAAAAACAAAAACCTATGACAGAAACAGAATAAACAAAACCAAAAAAAGAAACAAAAGTCAAACTAAAAAACAAAACCAGCAACTACAAAAAAGTACCACAGCAACAAATACAATAACCAAACAATAATCATGAAAATGAAAGAAAAAAGAAAACAAAAAAAAAGAAAAAAGGAAGGAGGGCTAGTATGGCATGTTTTTGTTTGTTTGTTTGTTTTTGTTTTTGCATAGGCACAGTAAATATTGGGGAAATTAGAAAGGAAATTCCCTTGGCCTAAAAGATACAGGGTTTCTCTGCCTTTGAAACATACTTTCATGGGAATAACTACAGGCTCCATACACCCTCCTTTTCACACCCCAAGGACTTTTTATAGTGGCAGGAAACTGTCCACTCAGTTGTGTTTGATAGAATCAGAACTCTAACTAGAGATCTTGGTATTTGCACAAGTCATAGGATGAAGCCTAGGATAGCGTCTTTCTTTATGGTTCTAGCAGTTCTATTCCATCACTCTTGCAATCATTCTTCTGTAACTGGTGGTCTTGGTTTTTGCACAGGTCCTAGGATGAAGCCTAGGGTAGTCTTTCATTATATTTCTAGAAAACCTGCACTGTTGCAGTTGTCAAAGTCAGACTTCTGAAATTAGAAATCTTTATTATTGTACAAATCCTAAGACAAAGCCTAGGCTAGCACTTTTCATTTTAGTCCCAGAATAAGTTCTGCCCAGTCATGATTATCAACGTCAGTATTCAGTAGTTAGTGATCTTGGTTTTTACACAAATCAAAGGGTGACGTATCTTCTGATTTCATATTACAGTTAGGTGATGAGATAGAACAAACTGCTCTTAGATCAAGTTGTTGCCATTTCCTCGTTGTCAGGTTGTCATATCAGAAGTGGTGCAAGTTGGTGCTAGAGCATTACTAGGAATTTCCCAGGGGTAGTTTGGTTCCTGGTGCTGTTTCAGGGAACTGTGTTCGATCAATGTCTGGGGTCTAGGGCTCAGGATTGGATGGCCTCTGTCTGATCTCATGGAGTCTAAGTTTCCCTTTAATATTTGATTAGATTTATTTGAACATTCTCTCATTTTGTCCTTGTGTGTCGTGCCAATGGTTTGTCTATTTTGTTTGTTTGTTTGTTTTTGAGGGTGTTGGGGAGGCCAGACCTGGTGATACTCAGGGGTTATTCCTGGATATGAGCTCAGAAATTGCTCCTGGCTTGAGAGACCATATGAGATGCTGGGGGGATCCAACCGTGGTTCATCCTAGGCTAGCGCACACAAGGCAGATGCTTTACCACTTGCACCACCATTCCGGCCTCTCTTGTTTGTTCTTTTAGAAAACCAGCTCCTAGTTTCATCAATTCATTGTATTATTTTCTTTCTTTCTATATTGTTGATGTCTGGTCTGGTTCTTATTATTTCTTTTCTTCTGCATGTATTTGGGTTTATCTGGAGAGATATTTAAGGTGTGCCTTTGGTTATTGATTTTTCTTTTTCTCCTCTGCTTATGTAGGTCTGTATTGCTTTAAGGTTCTCCTAATCAGTGATTTTTCTGTGTCCCATAGAGTTTGGTAATTTTTTCTTTATTATCATTAGTCTCAATGAATCTATTTTTTCTGTATTTTCTTTTAGATTTTGCTGCTGCTTAGCAGCATTTTGCTTAGTCTCCAGGTGTTCAATTTTCTCCACATCTTTTTACAATCAATCTTGATCTCTGGGTCATTGTGGTATGATAGGGATCTTGGTATAATTTTTATGTTTGTAAATGTTTGTAAATTAGACTTCTGTTCTAAAATGTGATCTATCCTAGAGAATGTTCCAGGTGCACTCGAAAAGAATACATATTCAGCTTTTTGAGGATGAAAGACCGACCCTATATAGATCCATAAGTCCCAGCTCTTCTAGTTTCTCATCTAGGGTTCTTAAGTTCTTTCTAATGTTCTGCCTAATGGGTCTGACCAGTGGCAAGAGTGGTATGTTGAAATCTCCCTCTACTGTCACTATCACATTATCATCTATATATTTCTCTAGGTTTGTAAGCAAAGACCTAACATAGTTTGTTGCTTCTACATTTGGTGCATATCAGTTGATCAGAGTTAGTACTTCATGGTCTACTATTCCCCTGATGAGTAACTAGTATCCATCCTTATCTCTAAGTATTTTGTTGAAGTCGAATGCAATTTGATCTAAGTATGGTTGTCCCAGCTTTTTTTGTTTGTTTGTTTTTTGTTTTTTTTGGCCACACCCGGCGTTGCTCAGGGGTTACTCCTGGCTGTCTGCTCAGAAATAGCTCCTGGCAGGCACGGGGGACCATATGGGACACCAGGATTCGAACCAAACACCTTCGGTCCTGGCTCAGCTGCTTGCAAGGCAAACACCGCTGTGCTATCTCTCTGGGCCCTGTCCCAGCTTTTTGTTTTGTTTTGTTTTGTTTTTCTTTCAGTAGCTTGTATAATTGTTTTCATCATTTTATCTGATCCTGTGTCTACCCTGAGATTTTATTTTTTTTGTTTTGTTTTTTAAAATGATTTTTATTGTACCAAAGTGTCTTACATATCTTTCACAATAATATTTTAGATATATATATTAACATTGAATCAGAGGAATTCCCATCCCCAAAGTTATCCTCCCCCACCCCCATTCCCATCTTACATCCCCTATCCCCCACCCTCATCCTCCGGGCTGCCAGTACAAGTGGTCCCCTCTGTGTCTAGCTTACTACTTAGTGATCACGCAACTATTTGGGCCTGGTACCCTCCACCAACTCCCTCTCTATTTGAGAGGTGGAACTAGATAGTTCAGGCTATGTGGCTTTGTTTGGAGAAAAGAGAAGCAATAAAATGGGGTAAAAATCGAGTAAGCTGAAAATGGGCGGAGTCCTTCTAGAAGCTCTCAACCTTAGTTTGAGAGAGGAAAGGGAAAAAGGAAGTGGGACATCACAAGAATATAAAAGTAAATATCAAATAAAATATCCAGTGAACACGACAACAATAAAGACAAGTGCCACATAATAACCACGATCCTGAAATAAATCCATATCAGAGCATGAAACGGGAAGCACAAAAAAAATTTTTAAATGGAGACACCAACTTCAATATCTAAACCAAAATCAAGAATATCCAAAAAATAGATAATTAACTAAATAAATAGATACAAAGAATTATTTTGTGCTGTTTTTTTTTTTTTTTTTTGTTTTCTTTTCCCCTGCAAAGGCACAGTAAATATTGGAGACATTAGAAAGGGAATTCCCTTGGCCTAAGAGATACAGGGTTTCTCCCTCCCTGAAGCATACTGTCATGGGAATAACTATAGACTCCTTGCTTGTTCCTTTATTCTCCCCTCAGAGTCTTTGTGATGTATATAAGTCTTCTGCTCCATCATGGGTGATAAAATCTGATATTCTTATGTTCTTTCCTTTATATTTAAGATTTTTTTTCTTCCTTACTGCTTTAAAGAGTCCATCTCTCTCATTGCGTTAGCCATTACTACATGTTTTTTGTTTGTTTGCTTGTTTTTGTTTTTGGGCTACCTCCGGCAACACACAGGAGTTACTTCTGGCTATGCGCTCATAAATCTCTCCTAGGTTGGGGGACCATATAGGAATCCAGGGGCTCGAACAGCGGTCTTTCCTAGGTCAACTGCATGCAAGACAAACACCCTACTGCTGCATCATCACTCTGGCCCCTATTAACTACATGTTTTGATGTTGTTCTGTTAGTATTTGTTTTATTTGGCACTCTGCCTCATGGGCTTGTAGAGTAGAATCTCTCCAGAGAGTGGGAAGTTCTCTGCTATTATGTCTCTCACTACTTGTTCTTCCCTTCCCTTTTTTTCTGCCATTCTGATAGTCCTATAATTTAGAGATTATTTCTCTTGTGTATGTTCATTAAGTTCCTTATGATTTCTTCCATGGTTTTGTCTCTCTTTTCTTTTTTACTTCTTAATCAATGTTGGTTTGTAACTTGTCTTCAATTTCATACAGTTTCATACAGTTCTTCCCCTGTGTAATTCTGCTACTATTGCTTGCTAACATGTTCTTTACTTCCTTTAATTACACTTGAACAGATTCTCTAGAGTTCTTTGACTTAGTTGAATTGTTCATCTATAGATTCCTTAATTTTACAGGCTAGAATCTCCTTGATTTCTATTGCTAAACATTTAGCATTGAATTTAGGTCCTCATCTACAAGGCTCAATTGTTTTGGTGAACTTGGAATTTTTTGTTTTGTTTTGTTTTGTTTTGTTTTTTTGGTTTTTGGGTCACACCCAGCAGCGGTCAGGGGTTACTCCTGTCTCTAGGCTCAGAAATTGCCCCTGGAAAGCACAAGGGACCATATGGGATGCCGGGATTCGAACCACCATCCTTCCTTATAAAAGGCAAACGCCTTACCTCCATGCTATCTCTCTGGCCCCTTGGTGGATTTTTCTTCTTTTGGACTTAGAAATTTGCCTGGGTTTTTTCTATATCCCCAATTGTCATTGTCCTCCATAGTTTCCCTGTTTTTCTTTGCATTATGAAGGTTGGGATGATGGAATTTCCAGTTCCCTGTTATTAAAGATTGTGATCTATTGAATTAATTTTCTGAAAGGTGGCTCAAAGTATATCTGCCTTGTAGGTTATTTTCCTAATCATGAAAGGCTATATAAGTAAGATAGGAAAACTTGCCAACTAATTATTTGGTTTGGTCTACTGAGGCTAAGAAGTTACTCCTGGCTATGCATTCAGAAATAGCTCGTGGCTTGGGGAACCATATGAGACACTGGAGGATTAAACTGCAGTCTGTCCTAGGCTAGCACAGGCAAGGCAGACACCTTACAGCTCTGTGCCACCACTCTGGCCCAAAGGCTGTATATTTTCTAACATCAATGCTAGAATCAATCTACCTGTAAATATTAGCTACTGATTAAAATGTCTTTGTGCGGACACATTAGCATCCACGGGGTTTGGGAGAAAGGCAGGTATCTAGATGGATGGAGGGCGGGAGAAATCGCTGCAGGGAAGAAATTGTGAAAACAACTCCCATTGAATGCTTTTTCTTTGAACAGTGTCTTAGAGTTTTCCATCTAGCAATTGTCACTTTTTTGGTTAAATACATTCTAACATATTTAATTTTAAGGTAATTATTCATTCTATAATAAGAAGGAATTTTCTCAAATTCCTACTGATTATTATTTTTTTGGTTTTGGGGCCATACCTGGTAACATTCAGGGGTTACTTCTGGCTATTCGCTCAGAAATCGCTCCTGGCTTGGGGACCATATGGGATGCCGGGGATCAGAATGAAGTCTGTCCTGGATCAACTGTGTTGAAAGGCAAACACCTTACTGCTGCACTATCACTCTGGCTCCTGATTATTTTTCTTATAGGAATGCAACAGATATCTGTATTTTTAAAATATTGTATCCCTCCATTTTATGATACTTTGTCATCTTTAAATAGTGATAGCTTTATTTCTTTTTTTACAATTTAGCAACAATTTAATTTTTTTTGGTTTAATAGTTCATGCTTGGACTTCCAAAACTATATCAACTATCAAGGGTGAGAGTGGATAACTATGGCTTATTTTTTATCTTAGAAAAAAAAGCTTTTATTTCATCACTGTTATGTTGGGTTTTGGTGTCAGTGATTGACAATTCTTTCTAATCTATGGAAGGTGGCAATTTGCCATAATGATTTATCATAGAGTAATAGTCACCATATAATTATCATATTCTCAATTTTATTCAAACTATTCAGCATCTCAGATTTTCTATTTCATCATCTATTAAAATTGACATTGCCCCTACATTTTCATTCATTAAGGTATGTTAAGTATCCAAATTTACCATAAAAGAGCACTTGAAGATTTTATGATGATAGTTTATCTATCCATAAATATTTTTATCTCCACAAGAAAAATGAAGAGGAAGTTCTATACTGTATTGCTTTTAAAAATTTAAAATACTTTTCTACAAGGAACAAAGTTATTTGAAGAATAGTAGTACAAACATATCCACATAAATATAAGTGCTAGAAATTGAAATGAGTGATATTTTAGACTACTGAGGATAAAGACATTGTGTGAGAGAAAGACAAGAAAAGGACAAAATAAGCTTGAAGCAAAAAAAGTGAAGAGGCGTGGAGAAATTCTCGAGATGTTTTAAAGGTAACTCACTAGAATTCAGTAACTTATTAGATTTAAAGAATAATGGGAAAATATTAGGAATATTAGGTACTAGGCAGGTATTAAATATTCTAGAGAGAAAAAAGAGTTTATTTGGGAATTTGAAATTTGTGATAATATGAATTACTTGCTATTAGGTTTATTCTGCCCTTCCCCACTCATTCATTAGCACCACAGAGTACATAACTGCAATGCTTTTGTTTCTAGGCATGTTTTTGTGAAAGGGCATGTCTGGATGATTAGATACTGGGAAGCAGAAACAAGCCATGGATATTTCTCATGTTATCTCCTTATAAGATTTTAATTTCCATCAGCAAAGCCTTCTGAAATTGGGTGCTGTTGTTGTTGGCTACATATATGTTAGTGCTTAGTCCTGGTTCTGTGCTTAGGTGCTAGTTGAGGAATCCTATGGGGTCTTGAGGACTAAACATGGGTCAGCCTCAAATACTCTATCTGCTGTACTATCACTCCTGTCCCAAACTTTCTATCTTTGGTTCCAACTTTCTCTGTAGCCATAGTTCTAACCTCAGCTAAAGTCCTAACTCTAGTGGAAGTCTAAAATTCACACCTCATTCTTTCTCTTCATTGCCCTAGGAGTGAGATGTGGTTTCTAGCTCTTATTATTCACTAGTTATCTTGCCATCCATGTTTCAGCTTTTTGTTAATTTTCATTGATAAAACTAATTCCCAGTATTAAAATTCTCCATTTGAAAGAACTGGAATGGTTTATTTACTCAACTATATGCTGAGTAAGTATGGGGCTTTCCAGTCAAAATATTTAATAAAAAACTTGGAAATATTTCAAGTATATAGAGATAGATTTGTGAGGGAACATCAGATAGGTGATGTTTAAAGTTCCAAGGTTAGGTTTTTCAGGACAATGAAGGAATGGGAAGAATAAATTTAAAAAATGAGACAGTGGAATAAGTCATGAAATGCCAACAACTTTCATTTAACCATGAAATACTTTGAAAAGGAGACTGAAAATAAGCAGCCCATAAAGTTGAAAACCAGTTTAGGAATGTCATGGAAATCCAATGAGAAAGAAAATCACACTCGGTAAAAACAGCACATAGAACACCTGTAAAATGTATTGAAACAAATTTATTTTCTGATAAGACTAAAAGATAAAATCAATCAATTAAACTAACTTTTTAGGATTTGAGTCAATGAAGACCTTAATGAAATATAAACATTTTGTTGAATGGGGCCCAAGGCTGAAAAAATGAAAGGGAATGATCTCGCTAAAGAGGTAATGGGTTCAATAGTATAAATGTGATGGTTATCTATTTTCAAAGGGGGGGGGCCTAAAAAGTTGGTCAAATATACATTTTCAGGGTTACTAGTTTTGTCTTTTCATACATGAAATTGGCATGTTTATAGTATTGCTATTTGTACCCAAACGACTAAATAATCTTGGTGTAACTACCCTGATGATGACAATTCATTGTCTGTAGCTTGTTGTGTTTTTCTTAATATTTGTAGGCTTAGAAATCAGTAGCAGAGGTTGGTGTGATTCTAACTGATGATTTTAACTGATTTTTTTTTACTTTATTTAAACATTGGGGTTTACAAAGTTGTTCATAATACTGTTAACTCAGGCATTCAATGTTCCAACACTGATATGACCACCAGTGTGACTTTCTCTCCACCATTGACCCATTTCCCACCCACAACCCAAGGATAACCCCTTAGCAGACATAAAATTAGGCTGCTACAATAAAATTGATCATAAATATTTCAGTAAGACAATTTGTGAACATTTTTATCTCATAACGATAGTTCATTTTCTGAGGCTTAACTAAGCAGTTTGTGCTCATTGAACATTCTGTTATTGTTTATTGAGCTAGTTAGTTTCTATGCTATTTTGCCATCTAATTTTATATTCTCCTACTGAACAGTATTATGGATTTTTGAGGTACCACTCAGCCTGCATATAAGGTAATGTGCTACTGAAGTCCAGAATCTATAGAACCGAGGTGATGAGTTTATCTGAAAAGACCACAGAATTTTCTGCTCCAAAACCATGTACCTGGAACTTTCATTAACTTGGCATCTCTACAGAGATTAGCGCTGAAGCAGAGAAGTTGTGTTTTTGTTATGGTGGCAGCAGTGAGGTGCCATCTGCCAGGGATTCAGTGGGGTGAAACTTACCTTGGCTCACCCTTCTCCTGAGGGCTCTCCACAATTTTCAGCTTGAAGACCAGTGTATCCGTGAATTTTAGCAGTTTGGTTTGCATCTCTTCTGAGATCAGTAATGAAGTTGTGAAGCTGGCCATGAGTATTTTTGTGGTGGCAGCTGTGGTGATTCTAACTCTATTTCTAATATTGCCAATTGAGGCCATGTTTGCAGTGGTCCAAAAGGTGAATTAAGCAAAACTGTTTCTTACAAGTATTCCTTCATGCTGTCTTCAATATTGGATTGGTCTGAATCTGTGGTAGATTCTGCTGTTGTGACAGAGTTTGGTCCCTTACTAGGTAAGTCTTGAACTTCTGCTTCCTTTGGGATCTCTAACTACATTTCCTATTCTAGGATTTATTTTATGCTAAGTACCTGAATCATCCTAACTGCTTTCTTTACCCTGTTCATGCTTAATAGTTTTTGGCTTCAATCTGGACAGTTAAACAACAAGGTAAAACCACTAATGAAAGCTGGTAAATGTCAGTCTTTATAACATAGTCTTCATAATGTCAGTCTTTCTTTCTAGGACAAACACTGAAATAGAGTTCTTTTTTTTTTTCTGGTGGGAAAAGAAATTGTCCTGAAACTTCTACCCATTTCCTGCGACTTATAGAAGTAAACCTTTATTAACTTAAAATTATACCTGATATAAAATGAGTATTAGATGTGAAAAATGTCAAGTAGGAATATATCAATTCCCCCAAAGAATAAGTTTCATCAAGTGATGGCCAGGCAAAAAAAGTGATATTTTTAAAAAATTAAATATTTAAAGTGAGAGGTGATTAACTTGAATAAGTAACAACTTGTATAGGATTAGTATGCACCAGGTTGTGTTTACCATATTTGATATGTTTTACTTAATTCAATTTCTAAACTATAGGTAGGTGATATTTATTATAATCTCCAGATGGGGAATCACAGCTGCAGATAGAAAATGATTTCCCACTGGTTCCTAGACAAACTGGTTTTTGAGTCACTGCTCTTTACTTATCATTCACCATAATGTAATTTGATTCAGTTTGTCCTAGACATAGTTACCAATAAAGTTGCATAAAAATATCACTGTTGGGGGAGGGCAGAGTTGGTAAAGAATTGCTTTTCTGGGAGCGTAGCAGTAAGGTGTTTTCCTTGCACACACCTGACCCAGGATGGACATCGATTCACTCCCTGATAACCCATATAGTCCCCAAAGCCATTTCTGAGCACATAGCCACCAGGAGTAACCCCTGAGCTTCACCGGTGTGGGCCACAAATAACAAAAAAATAATAATAATTACTTTTCTCCTCTTAAATGTATATTTGAATGAAATTTTCCACAAGATGTAATTTTAAAGTTTTTTAATGCACAAAAAGAACATCCCAGAAACAGAACAGGTACTGACTCATTAAGGATGAAGCAGTATATAAAGGAGGCTCCTCTCCACTTAGTAAATATGTATATAATGTATTTAGATGTGAAAGGAGGCAAACACTTTAGGGTTAAATGCAAAACCTAAAGTTGTATACAACATTCATATATGGCTTATTATCTCATAGCAGTAATATATTCATAAGGATGTATATGACATTTACACTCACAGGGAAGATGCTGTTGACTCAAATATTAAACAAAAATGTCTAAGAGGTAGTTTTGCCAATGCAAGGTGATTAAGAAAATAAACAAACAACAAAAATTACCTTGCTTTGGTTATTTCCTCAAAAACTGCAACCATGTCTTATTCTAGTTTTCTGGATCAGTCAAGAAAATAAGGATGCCCTAAAAGAAGCTAATTCATAACATTCTCAGAACCAATTTTATCAAATGGACAAGGTTGTTTTTAAAAACAATACCTTGAAAACCCCTGAAAAGTCTCCAGAGTATTCCTTTTTTAGTTTAGATTATTAAGGAGATTTTTATTCAATTGATAGCTATTAAAATATGAACTGAAAATTGTATGAATTAATCCATTATCTCAGATCTTCACATGGTCAGATGGGGTTAATTTCTACAGTGACCCAAGAACAGTGATAGTTGTCCTGTTATTACAAATCAGGGACTGCTTTAAGTTGTGTATCTGTCTACACAGATACATATATAACATACGTATACATATCTGAGAGGATCTGAAAGAGTCTTAGCTAGTGAAATTGCATAATGAATATCCCAAGTGATCATATATAATTCCCAAAGTTTCAAAAATCAACAAATTTCTACTCAACTGAAGGTTAGACTTCTGACTGATAATTGCTGCATGCTGCTTTATTGGTGGGACATGGAAGGGGAAGCTCTATCAATATTCAAAATTCTTTGACTCTGGTCATTTGGGTATATACAAACTAGCTTATCCTATCTTTACAATGAGAAATAAGTCCATAAAGAAAAGTTTCAATGGGGCAACAAAACACTGGTCAATTCTCAAAAACTAGGTCAGTTACCAGACAATGGTTAGGAACCACTAGAAAAAAAAAATGACATAATATTAATCAGGTATGACTTGGTACACATATGAAAGCATAAATATACAGGAAATCGGAGGCTTAGATGTGGTCCCAGCAGACTATGTACATATTAGAGGTGTTGCGACACTGAGCAGGAATCTCTGTGGCATCTCCCCAGCTAAAAATATTCTCATCCCATAGCAGTTCTACGGTAACAGCTGCTGTAAACCATGTGTAGAGGGACAATAAGCAGATAGCCACCTATGATTGATCCTTGAAAATGCATACTATGAGAGCCAAGGTCCCCAGTGGAACAGCACTTTGCCTGCTGAGTATCTCCTTTGACACACATCTGCACGGGTTCATTCTCCAGCGGTGATCTCACACCTCTTGCCTCTTTGCAGTGCCAGGCTGGATCTCTGGCTCCCACGCAGTCAAGTCACTTGAGATCCACTGACTCCTGCTTCCACTGACTCAGGTCACAAACTCCTGCCTTCACAGTCTCCAGATGCAAATCAAAGCATAAATTACAGATCCCACACCCGTGGCTCTTCCTTTCACAAGATTAGTGGGAACAGATGCTGGTCAGGGCTACATAAGGCCGCCCACCAATGTCCATAAATGGAGAGTAGCTTTGTGCACTGTTGCAAAAAATACATCCCTCCCAAAAGTCCACCTTCTGTGTCTCACTTTTACTGGTTTGCTCTGTCTGTAGCTAAGAAGACGCTGTGCTGCTCCTGAGCCCTTTCTATCAACTTCCTTTTCTTCTTCTTGTTCTTCTTGGTCTTCCGTGCTCCCTTCCCTAGAGTGCAGGGGAAAAGAAATAAAGACTATGTCAAAGGAACAAAAAAAAAAAAAAAGAAAAAAGACTTTCTGGGGGAATGAAAACACAAAACACTGAGTTTTACACAAAGCCCATCTGGAAAACATCACCTATGGAAAAAGTAGTCTCAAAGAGAAAATTGTTCACATTAATTTTGATGGAATAATAATAATTTCCTAAATTGGATATGCTGTCTAAAACAGACTGATCTTCCTGTTACGGAGAACTGGCATATTTAAAAACCTCCCAGCGGCCTGATCAGTCACGAAAATATCATCCTGCCACAACTATTCCATTATCCTCCTACTTTTAACAATACAACTCTTTATTAGCCATCTTTACATCTTTCTCCTGTTTGACCTGTCAGTGTGTTGAAAGAAAATAAGCATCTATCTATGGTAAATATACTAGAACTTTCAAAACTCCTCTCCCAACCCTATGGGGGGAAAAATGTCTTGCTTTTAACACAATTCCATCCATGTTCTCCAAGGGTGAATATATGCTAGGACATATGTGGCAGAGTTCTTTCCCTTCTATAAATATTCATGAGGCCATCATTCATTAGGTGGTATGTGGTTTCTTATCCACACCCACTAAATTATGTTCTTATGAAGTGTTCTTATTAACAGGGCAAGAAAAACTGCTTCCCATCCCCCTGAGTTAGTCCAATCTTACTACAAGGAAAATCTAACTATATTACTCTATTTCTCTTCTTTGCTTTGCTACTAGGAAGCCCAAACCACAAACTGATGGTTTCCTCCATCATTTTTTAAATGCAATTTCCCCTGCTTCTTTTACTTGTTACCTCTGTGGTTATGGAACTCCGTCTTTTTCTTTAACATTTCTCTGCAAATATGTGTAGATTTGTTAAGAAAAATAAAAGAACAACAGAAGCATGTACATTAGGTCTATTACCCTCTTTAAGTTCTAAAACACAAGGCAATCATAGAATTTTTAGAACACAAAAGAGCTAAGAGGGCACTTATATTTTATAGAATGTTAAGTTAATGCCTTACACTTTCAGTCCAAGAAGGTGGTTTTGTTTTTTATTTTAGGCCACACCCAGCGGTGCTCATGGCTTACTCCTGGTTCTGTACTCAAGAATTACTTCTGGCAAGCTTCAGGGACCATATGGAGTGCCAGGAATCAAACCTTGGTTGGCCTAGTGCCAGGCAAGTGTCCTACTTGCTGACCTATTGCTCTGACCCACAAGAAGGTTCTTATTCATCTATTAGAATCCTACTGTCAGATGTTCATAACTTTATTATCTAGTTCTGCTAAGTTTTCTCTTCTGTGGGCACATGAATTAGACACTGCAGCATTCAATAGCACAAACAGAGCATTCAGTTCTCATCTTTTCTTTCCAACCTTCCCACATCTAAGAACTCAAAAGTTCAGATCCTTTTATTACAGGAACATAAGGTGGTCAGGCTTTCAATCCATGGAGCAGAAAAGGAGGCTGTGATAAGAAAGAAACAAACCAGAACATAGGAAGATAGATACAGGTCTCAGGAAATAAGAGTCACACAAGTTTGAAGAGAGTGTGATATTTCTGAATAAGGAAGGTGTTGTTCATTTTGTCCTTCTTATCAGAAAGAGTTTATTTTGTTTGAGAATGGAAAACAGTCACATTTAAGATTCTGGCCTGTAGCTGATAGAGTGGACATTCTAAACCTATTTACCAACATGTTTTATGACAAGAAACAAGCTTAAAAAGAAAAAACTAACTTTTGACATTACAGGATTCTGCTGCACAAGAGCCCAAATATGAACATGCCCTCTTTTTAAATTATGAAGAAATTATGAAGGTCCATGAACTTAGCCTGTGGTTCTCATTACATTCTGGCATAAATGTTACAATGGCATTTTGCCATTTTTAAACATAGTTGAATCCACCCTATGAAGCCTTAGTTAAAGCCATCATTAATCAAAGAAGCTGTAGTTACAACTGTATAGGAACAGTACCAGAGCACACAGAATAGAGATGAGATACGTTGCATAAAATGGCATTTTAAAAAAGAAACTTCCATTAAACTTTCATGAAGGAATATGTTATATATTCTCTACACAACAAAAAGTCCTTAATCAAAGAAAATAATCTTTGTTGGACTAGAGAGATAGTACAGGGCTTCAGACACCTAAAATTTCATGCAGTAAACTCTAGTTCAGTTCCTGGTGCTACTTTGTTTTTTGACAACACCCAGCAGTGCTCAGGGTGTACTCCTGGCTCTGTGCTCAGAAATCACTCCTGGCTAACTTTGGGGACCATATGAGATGCTAGGGATAAAATCTGGCTCAGCCGCATGCTAGACATATGCTGTTCTATTGCTTAGGCACCTCTGGCACCCCTTTTGATCCCCTGAATACTGCTGGGTGTGTCTTACCACTCCTCAATGCCCAATCATCACTGACCACATCGCTTAAATAGATTTATTTAATATCTGGAGTTTCCTTAAAAAGCAAATCAAAATCAGGTGAATAAAAAAGATCATTACAATGATCAGGTTTTAAAATGTGTTTTGTTAAGGTAGAAATATACTGAACGCTATTTAAAGAACTTTGCATCTATTATTTCAATTCTCATATAAATTATGCAGTTGAGCATAAAATGCATAATACTTTCACTAATAGCAAATCTCTGCTAAAGGACTAAAAGCTCATTTTTAGAAATCAATGTCATAAGTTTACCTAATACATAAATGTCATTGTCAATATCATGTCTCTGGGTCTCCTAATATCAACAAACAAGGCATAAGGAATAATAATATAAGGAAGTGACTCAATAGTGGTATAAAACAATTCATATCATGGCAAAACTTCAGAAATTCTTTTGAAGACTTATATACAAATTTTTCAAATTGTACAATTGTTCCATTGGCAATAATTCATACAGAACCATTCCAACTAGAGATGTTTTGAGAAACTTAATTATAACCCTAAAATTTTTTCTCAGAAGTCTCTTTTGAATGACATCTCTGTGCTATTGGTTCATTTTTTTTTCTTATATTTTGTCAGCCCCGTTTCTCATGTAGGATATTTTTCAAATAGTGAAGAATTAAGATGATCAGCCAAGATTTGACCACGAAGAGGCCTAAATTAACTGAAAATATTTTGTGGTTAATAGTAGACTGTTTTGACTTTAAGCCCAAGTCGAAGTAATAAAAGAATATTAAAACATAACCTAAGATATGAAAGATATAAGAGGTTTGTACATATTTTCAAATCCCTAGCATTTAAAAAATATGAAATTGGTAAGATTAAAGTGATCAAAAATAGATTAACTCTGATTTTTTCTTGTTTTGGGGCCACACCCAGGGGTGCTCAGGGTTTACTTCTGGCTCTGAGCTCAGAACTTACTCCTGGCAGATTCAAGGGACATATGAGATGTCAAGAATCAAATCTGGTGTTTGCAAGTCAAATGCCCTACCTGTTGTGCTATAGTTCCAGCTACAGATAATCCTGATTTTACCTATCTACTCAATAACAATTAGTTCATATTTAAAAACATGCTAACCTGTGCCTCTATTTAACTTTTTTTACAGTGATAGGTATAAGATTAGACTCAGAATGTGACCCCAAAACCCCTCTACCGCCTTGCTCCAGATCTCCAGGGCTTCCCCTGGGCCACATGCCTGGGTAAGCCAGCGAGGTGGGTCCCTTGGAGGAGCTTGAAGGTTACCCTAGGCTTAACTTGTGGGTGCTGAGAGCTGCTTGGTTGCACTAAAGCAGTCACTGGTAATTTTTTACCAGTCTATATATTTAAAATATACATTAATAGCACTCCCTGTCTTTGAATTATGTTTTTGTGTATGCAGAATGTCCATTTTGTTATCTGCCCTTTCGCACACCCCTACAAAAGCTCATTTTTTTTCTTTAACTTTCTCACCCCCTACCATCATTACTCCACATTTACCCTTTTTACCTTCAGTACTGCAGAGTCTTCAGTAACAGGCCAAAGTGGTATACTAGAGTTAACACTGCCCCCAACTATTTCAAAAGGCATAAAATGGACACGTATGTCTTTTCAACATTTTATGTGTATTTTCTTTGACAGCTATAGCTCTTGCTGAATATTTTCTTATACAGTGACGATTTTCTCCATTTTTTATCTTTTCTTCTCTTTGTGAACTGTTCAATAGGGAATTTAGTGAAAAAGTCCCTCAGTTTAATGCTTATGTTTGAACCAAGTCACAGGTATTGTTGGACGTGTTCTTATGCCCCCATATCACCAATAACACCACATGGCTTTATCTTGTTTGCATAGGCACATTAAAACGGGAAAATACTATACATACAAATAAGTTCTTATCTAATAGAGATGGGAACACACAAGTCTTGTAGTGCAATGGGACCTTACGCCCTGAACATTGACATAATGACCTGGCACAGATCTCAGAAGAATGGGCATTCTCCATTCACCCCCGATCTAGAGAAACCATCTATGAAACATCCAAGGTTGTCTATAACATCACCTGGAAGCAATCCTCTACCAGGAAAGACCCTACCGCTGCTCTGACATCGACCTACTCAAAAGAGACTTCCCTTAACACTGAGAAGACTTAACAACAACGACCCGCTTACTGGACAGGGTTTTCTGAATTGTCCTTCAATTTTGAGGTGAAACTAGAGGATGCTCCACACCAGCCTAACTTTAATGTAAGATATGCAGATTCCAGGATCTTTAATACAGAAACCTGATGCTAACAATAGAGACTGTGTGAAAAATAAAACTGTATTGGCAATACAGACAATGACTTGGATTGAACAAACTAGTTTGCCTGGAGCCTAGAGTTGGTCTTATGCCAGGAAACTTCAGGGGTAGGGTCTCCTTGTATTTAGGCCAAGGCTTTTCCATTCCATGTCCCCCATATTTTGGTGGGCCTATGCAAACAATATTTGCCACTCTAACACGTTTTACTGTGCTCTTTTGACTCTAAACCTTAAAAAAAAACACTTAAACTTTTGATGTTAACTTAAACTAATAAACATGTGCATGAAAATGTAAAAATAATACTATGTCTTCAATGTTTAAGGAGTCACATAAATTTCATAGATTTAGATTGCTTTATGTGCTGCTAAGAAATGTGAGAATGTACTACAATCTGGGGACTTGTGGACAAAGTAATTGTACATGGGTTCTGTTTTATTTTTCTTAATGTTCTTTGACAGTAAATTCAAAATTTAGACGTCAGCAAGAGGATTTCTTCTGAGAATTCTGTTTATGGGTGATTGTCCTTCCACTGTAACTTTACCTTGTCCTCTTTCTTTGCATCATTGTTCTTATAATTAAAAATAAAAAAAATTAAAAAAAAAAGATTAGAGTCAGAATGACTTCTAGACTTCAAATTTTTAAGTTTATTCATCCTGTCCACTTAGTTATATATAACCCCAGTCACCCAAAGAACAAGTCATAGATTTTACTTTTTTACTTTTTCAATTATGAGAGAAGACTTGAAGATTAAGCATATTGCCAGTCTCCAGTTCTTTTAACATTAGTGACAAATCCTACCTGTCTTTTTCTGGAGTGCATTCAGAATTCAGTGACTGTGATATACTTACTAATTTACCCTCTTCAAGAACAGGCAGAATATGTGACCTAAATAGAAAGTCTTCTTAGCATGGTATGTGTTATTATAAGACCAGCTCAGCTTGAGAGCTTTGCAGGTAAGCGCTGTGATTAATAGAAAAGGATCTCCTCTGTAAGAAGGGCCCTGCAAAGTACAAAGTAGTCTTGTAACTGAGATGTCTAATGAGGCTTTTATTTACGTGGCCTTTCAGTTTCTACATGAGCTGACAATAATCTTTAACTTGGAAGTTAGCAGTGTGTGTATGTGTGTGTGTGTGTGTGTGTGTGAGAGAGAGAGAGAGAGAGAGAGAGAGAGAGAGAGAGAGAGAGAGAGAGAAAGAGAGAGAGAGAAAGATACAAACAAAGAGAGAGAGTGAGAGATAAACACAAATACAGAGCAGGGAGAGAGAGACACTATGTAAAACTATAGTGAACCTCGGATAAAAGATGCATGAAATATCACTAGCAGAACAAGATTTCCATCAAAATGAGCAAAGTCAAAGGTACTATCAAAGCCACACTCTAACCAACATAATTACACTGATTTGCACACATGTGGAAATGGTCCAACAGGATGTCATATCAACTCTCCTACAAAGCAAAGTGAATTGTCCCTTCTGGAACTACTAATGTCCAGCTGCAGATTACTTCTATTAGAATCAGAAAAAATAGATGAGTTTTGAACCAAGGTATCCAGCAGACTCACAAATTACATGAAGCTGTGAAAATATGGACACATGGTCAGACACAAATTTCTCATTCTCACGAGCCCCCGAATTGAAACAAATCCTTGCAGTATTTGCTCTTACAAGGCTTATGAGTCTTTCCTTCACTGGTACAAGGAATTAAGAATCAGTATGGGTCACGTTATCTGGGGTTTGTATTATAATTACTGAGTGTTATTGAGAAAGACCTGAGAATGCCAATTCAATGATGAAAAGAGAAAAATGCTGCAGCTGTGTCTATGAAAAAATAACAACTTCTTCATTCTTCATATAAACACACTCACAAACTGGGGAAAGTAAGCCAGTGAAGATGAACGTAATTAGCTAAATGCCATTCTCAATCGCCATCTGAAACCAGGTCTAATACTACATTTTACTATTTGCAATTGTTCTGATTAGAAACTTGGGCTTCACTGAATTGAGGACATTTACACAGAGACTGAAGTATCACCTCGGAGAGAGTCTCTCGTTCTTCAAAGCAAATAACACCAAGGAACAAGAAGTAAACATATGCTTCATACACATACCAAGTCATTAAATCGTATTTTAGAGGAGGTACTGGAGACAGGAAAGGTTGCTTCCACACCTGAAGTCACAAAAACTGAGTAGCAAATACATGATTGTGCTATGTCTGATGTGGACAAATTAAGTTTATTCAAAAATGAGTAGGAATTGAGATTAAATTATTTAGGACTGACCGATTATTTGTCGAACAAAGATCAGCTACTTATTAAATGTGTTAAAAGCTGACAAAAATTAGAGAGCTTAAAATAATTAGTTTATAAAGAAATAAAATTAGCTGGTAAGTATAAGTAAATAATAAAATCTCAACAATTAAAGCTGCCTAAAGATGCCAAGGAGAGTTGTCTCTACAAAACTTCTTTTTTGTTTTCTGTTTGTTTGTTTTGTTTGGGGGAACACCCAGTATACTCAGGGGTTACTCCTGGCTTTGCACTCAGAAATTACTCCTGGAAGGCTCAGGGGACCATATGAGATGCCAGGGATCAAACTCAGTTTGGCAGCACGCAATGCACATATCCTTCCTTCTGTGCTATCTGTCAGACTTTCTTTACAAGGATTCTTAAAACTTAAAATACCTAAAGCATTAAAATTTTGACTCAATCTAGAAAAATCATATAACCTTGGACATATATTTATGCATAAAGATGTTTATAAAAATTATGACTACTATTATTATTAATTAAAATAAAGCATGTTTTCAAATATATAGTACTCTGTCATTTTCGGTGTGGCAATTTAATCTATTCTAAAGGGTATTTATTATACTTTTGCTTGTCCCTAAAGTTTGTGGTAAATGAAAGAAAGTTTTAATTTAAAAAAGTGTTTCTTATTGTGATGACAAGTAGATTCTTGAATATTCGATAATGGAATCCAATATGAAAAGCTTAAGAATTGCCAATATAAGGGGCCGGGCGGTGGCGCTAGAGGTAAGGTGCCTGCCTTGCCTGCGCTAGCCTTGGACGGACTGCGGTTCAATCCCCCGGTGTCCCATATGGTCCCCCAAGCCAGGAGCGACTTCTGAGCACATAGCCAGGAGTAACCCCTGAGCATCACAGGGTGTGGCCCAAAAACCACAAAAAAAAAAAAAAAAGAATTGCCAATATAAACAGTTACGGCATTGTTAAAGAAAATCAATGTTAGTTTATCAAGTTTCTTTTGTGTAAATGGAAGTCAAAGTTGGCAAATACAGTGTACATGGGACTTACCACAGTGTCTATATAGCCTAAAGAAAGTCTTCTCAATGTTTATAACAGTTCAGAAAAATATATTGATGGTTATGTTAAACCATCTAATCAATCAAAGGAATGAGTGGCTTAGAATGAGTAAATCATATATCTGTTTTGGGCTATTCATATAAAGAATAATTGAGACTATACTTTGATTCTCTTCTTCATGAAGTACCATTGCATTTTAACTATGTATCTGTTTGAGGATAAGAAACAACATGTATGTCCCCTTTGTCCTGAGTTTGACTAACTTCTATTTTTCTTTTCAAACATCTCCTAGATAACTGACTTTCAAAATATTGTACAAGCTGATTAATTCTCAACTAAATATCACAATCACATTTTCTGATGAAAAAAATCTGAAACAAACTTGTAAATTCTAAAGGACTGATATATAATACGCTACCTTTAAGAAGACTACTATGTATGTTGAACTTTAAGTCATAACTTGAAAAGCTTCCAAGTGGTCATTTAGCCATTACATCTTTATAAAAGGGCATGTACTTTTGAAAACCTACAATCAGAAAACAACCTTTAAGCATCTGTTCTATTCACAAGGTGACTGGTAGAATCCCAACCATCTCAGATCAAGATCGGGGTAGGGCAGGGAAATTACATGGAGGGGACATGACAGAAGATCAGAGGTGAGAGATTTGGGGCATTTTGTGTGGTGAAGTAAAGTATCTATACACAGGACCAGAAATGTCAACACTATTATAAACAAATTACTTTCATTTGAATCATTTTTGACAACTAGATGAAAATAAATGGCTTGGCTTTGGGGGCCACACCCAGCGGTGCTTAGGGGCTTTGTGGTGCTTCTGGCTTTGTGCTCAGAAATGACCATATTTTTGGTACTAAGACACACACATCCCTCCCAAAAAAAGAGTGCATCTTATGAAGAGAATGCCACTTGGAGATGAAGCCTGAGTGCATGGGAGGAGAGCATCTAGAAGCTAACCACAACGAGTTGTGAGTTCAGTTAGAGAAATAACTAGACTGACAACCATCACGACAATGGTAGTGAGTGAGAAAAAAAGAATGCCTGTCTTGAATACAGGCGGGAAGTGGGGGGTGGGGGGGGGAGGGAGATGGAGGGCATTGATGGTGGGAATGTTGCACTGGTGAAGGGGACTATTCTTTTTTGTAACTGAAAACAAACTACAAACATGTTTGTAATCATGATGCTTAAGTATAAATTTAAAAAAATAAGTGTGCATCTTATGCTCAGGTGCATCTTATAGAGCGAAAAACACAGTACTCCTGGTAGTTTCGGTAGTTTCAGGGGACCATATGGGATGCCAGGAATTGAACCTGGGTGAGCTGTGTGCAAGATAAACGCCCTACCTTGCTGGGCTATCACTTTGATCCTGAAATTAAACTTCTTTCAAAATAGAAACATGAGGAACATTCTGAATACTTTACATACATATATGTCTACTAATTTGTAATAAACCAACTCTGACAGTTCTATATATAAAAATCTTGTCATTTTACTGTAAAAAAGAAATGGCATAAAATGACATCCTTTGTTTTTAAGACTTAAAATGTTTTCATAAAAATTTTATTAAGCATGAGTCTGTTACCTATTGTTGAAAGAACTCAGTTTGGTTTCAACATCTTTGTTTTATGTACAGAATGATGAAAATGGAACAAAAGCTAATCCTGAAGAACAGTTGAAATTTTATATCACCACTAATTGTTCCCATTTCAAAATGCCTTCTTTTATAGTTCTAAAGGTAATCGCTATTCTTAGAGAATAAAACAAACTCCTGAATTGACAGAATGCATTGCAGAGACTTTACCATTTCATTTGAAGCTGTAAGGACCACACAATAGATACATGACTTGGTTTTGTTCCATATAATGTTGATTTCTTTAACTTAGTTTCTGAGATATCTGCTACCCAAGCAAAAAAAAAAAAAAAGAAAACAAAACAAAACACTTTAGGTTCATTATAAAGGGCAAACAGTTTCAGGGTAGTGAAGACTAAAATAATAAAAACACTGCACAATACTACTTGTATAAGAAAATACATATAAAGTATTGCCCACAAGGGGGCAATAATTCACTTTACTGTAGGTTTTGGTTTTACTCCACCCACCTCCTCCCCAAAAGATAGAGAATTTTTAAAAGACTTTTTTTTAACCTCAGTTGGAGGCTTTAAGGCCCTGCCTGCCCCTTCCCTCACCTAATTCTAGCTAAAGGTAAGCACTAATGTAAATTAAACAGTAGGTGGCCAGATCAAAATTCAGGAAAAATAGAATTGCTACTAACAAGATGTTTGTGGTATTAATAACAGAAGAAAAGATGACTCTATTACATTTACTCCTGTCTTGGATCCAGATCCAGGCTGCTATTTTTTTTTTTAATTGGAAAGGGGAGGTTAATAAGAACCAACTGAAAAGACCTTTTCATAGGCCTCTCCCTTCCCTTACAGTAGAGTTGCAAATTGAGTGGCAGATCAGTAGAGTCACACACAAGTTTGGTGCCATCTAAGAAGGGGTTCTGATTTTGCTGATGTGCCCTGCATTCTAGTTAGTGGTCATGTTAAGGAAGGTGGACAGATAGCTAGTATTCAGCCATTGACTACTTTCCTAATCTAGCTGAACCCAGCAGAATGGTTTAGATATGAAGCAAGTGAGGTGCAATACAGTGATAGAGTAATCAACCTAAATTCCTACAAAGCATTAGCAGCAGAACTGAGTGTGGAACCAAAGTTTCAAATTAGTCATTCTTATTATATACTTGGAACTACTTGAAGCACCAATAGATGAGAATATAGTCAAAGATGTTTTCAAGAAAGAGGATGGAGCCTAAGAAGATAGCTAATATCATTTCTGATGAATAATAATGAGGGGAAAAATTAGACTCAATAAACACTGTGGAAAACCTTTATGGGGCAATAAGTACTATAAAAACAACATATATACCTCTGACTTTCTATAAATTTCCATCATACTGATTCAAAGGTTGCCACCAGGTACATTTAAGCAATACATAATCTACAATTACTAAATGTAGAGTGAGTTGATGAGTATTCCTAATATGCATCATGCTAAGACTATATTCTACACATTCTCATATAACTATTATAAAATCTATAAGTAGGTATATGCTCTGTCAGAATGCTCTACCATTACCTATCCTAAATTTACTTAAAATAAAATTTTCAGGAAACCATCAGTTTCAGTAAGAAGTCGAAAATTAAGTAAAAAATACATCAGCTTTACAGAGAAAATGTTACAGTTGGTTTTATTTGATTAGAAGTGATGAGCTAATCAGAGATAAATTTCTAGTTCCTCCATAGCTGACTTCATTCTATAAGAAGATACCTTTTAAGATAATTCCATTAGAATAAGAGGATGTTATACCTTCTTGGTCTTCAATCAATAACCATTAACTAAATGAAAAAAAAAAGTCCAAGAAATGGTATCTGGAACTATCATCATATTTATGATGGTAAATATTTATTTAATTTGAATCTGTTGCTAATTCTATGGAACCTGAACACCTACATATAAGTGAAAAGGAATTAGCAAAGCTGTCTATGCACCAGATATGTTAGCATACGCATTATCAATCCTGGTCTGCAACACACACAAATGGCAGTTCTCATGTGAAGTCAACACAGGATAATATAATGGGATATATGTTCATGAAGAATAAGAAATTAATTCCCTCCTCTGTGTCTTGAAGCACTGTGGATCTTCCTCATTGTAAAATGGACCACCTTTGGCCTAAATATTTTTGTCTGCATGTATCTGCTGGTTGCTACACAGGTATAATTTAACACTAAGATGTTCTTACAGACTTCATTTTAGTCTTCCCCCAAAAAATTAAGTAACAGGCATATGCTCCAACTTAGCTCATGTAATAGGAAGTCAGGGCAAAGAGCAAACAGCGAGATCCAAACATTGAATGGGATCTGGAATCAAAGCTAGACTTCCAATAATCATCATCATCATCAACTCTTTGGATCTCTATAGGCTCTCACACAGCCACTCTGCTTTCAGTATTGGCTTACACAAACTCTTTAACAGCTATAAGAATCTCCACATCTGGGGCCGAAGAGATACCGTGGAGATAGGGCATTTGCCTTGCATGCAGAAGGACGGTGGTTTGAATCTTGGCATCCCATATGGTCCTCCGAGCCTGCCAGGAGTGACTTCTGAGCGTAGAGTCAGGAGTAACCCCTGGTTGCCGGATGTGACTCCCCCCCCCCCCAAAAAAAAAGAATCTCCACATCTATTGCCTTAATTGCCTATTCTCAGAGGAGGTCAACTAAGTCCTTAGTTTCTAGGGGTCCTACCTGGGATGGATGGACCATTTCCACGTAGGAAGCTGGGAAGGGTCAGGCGAATCACCTGCCTTTACACTGGGCAGGAAAGAACATATAGCTAAGAACATGGATTTGGTATTCACACACATAGATTCAAAGCATAATTGTCTCTAAGAAGCTATTGAAATTGGAGCAGCTAATTTTTTTGAAGCTCACTTTTCATATTTCTAAATTAATAATATCAGAAGTGCTTACTTCAGCATTGTTATAAGGGATGAAAAAAATGTGTGTAAAGATGCAGGTATTATATGCAACATATGTTAAATAAGTTATAAGTACTACATACGGTATCTATCTCTCGTGTATTATTTCTAACCTTTATGACAAACCACAAGGTAAGCATTATTTTCATTTTGCTGATGAGAAAATAGGTTTAGAGAAGTTAAGTAAATAGCTCAAAATCACATAGCTCGGCAGTGATTCAAACCAACATCTGGCAGATTATAAAATCTGTTCACTTTCCACTATACTTTTTGGATCCCCTGTGCCCAGCAAAATGACTTTCATCTCATGATCTTTAAACAGTTGCTGAATAAACACATTAATAAATGCTAGGCTGAATAAAGGCACCCTGGTATCCCATAATAGTAAGGCTCCCTTGGCTCACACATGCCCCCCAAAGGGCCCGGCCTTCCATCTTTATTTCTCACCATAATTATTCCCAGGGGTCAAGATATCCAAAGTCTATATTTCCTGGGGTCCTGCATACTTTTAGCACTTCCAGCTCTGTAGCCATAGTATGCCCTTGGCAAAAGGAAAGCAAGAAAACAGGATGTTTCTTTTCTGCTGCATCTTGGAAAAAGTTCAAACCTGTTGTTCCAAATATCTGTTCATGGACCACAGAAAATAGAACTTGAGAACTATTTTTGAAATGCAGCTTCCCTGGAAATATATTTACCCCTGGATGAAACCCTATGGAGGAGAAAATCCAGAATTTTTTAGGCTTCCAAGATAATTTTGGTACAAGGCTGAGATGACATGAATGTCTAGAGCAGATCTTTGCTAAAAAATAATAAGGGCAGAAGTAAGGACTGGTTTGGGATAAAGAAGCCAGTGCTTAGTGACACTCTATAGAAATCAAGTACAATTTGATTTCTTTCAAGATTTCCTTCGGTATTACTCAACTTCTGTATATTGAGTAATAGCTTCCAAATTGTGAGATGAAGCAAATCACTTGCTCTCTGAATGCTCTTCCTAAGTGCTGTAACATGATAATTTAGAATCAGGAAGAAAAGGGTATAGATACTGCTGTGTGGAGAGGAACATGTATTCCCAGGAAAAGGACTTTCAAGTTCCATCTTAAGGGTTGTATGTTATTCAAGTTAGAATGGGTCTGTTTCTTCTGTGGTTATAGTCCAGAAACTTGCATTCCTCTATAGATAATCTCAGTTTGTTCAATAGAATATATTGTGAATGACACTAATTTGTAGGAGTTCTAAAATGCTTGGATTATAAAACAAGACCAAACCCCCAAAAATACATAAACAACTAATATCTAGGGCTGAAGCCATAGTACAATGTGTAGGACAATTGCCTTCAAAAGTAGGCAAATTGGGTTTGATCCCCTGCACTCCATATTATTCTCTGAGCCACCAGTAGTAATTTCTGAGTACAAAACCAGGAGTAATTCCTGAGAACAATCAAGTGTGACTCCCCAAATAACCTAAAACCCTTCATTAAAATAATTAAAACTTGAAATAATTTGGGGTTTTGATCTAACATGGAAGAGTTGGTACTTTCTATATAACAAAGTAAAGGACTCCTCAAGTGAGATGGAAACCAGAGCAATTAAAATAGTAGTAGTTGTACTATGGGGGAAATTATGTCTTTTTTTTTATTCCCTCAAGTGTTTTCTATGCATCTCTTTGACATGAATACCTTGGCATTAACATATTCATATGTATTATTCACTGCATGCCAGGCATCAGGTAACATATGAGAGACATGACTTTTCCATATAACATTCTTTATTCTCATGGCTCAGAAGAGAGAACTAAGCACTAGGGAGGTTAAGTTATTTACAGTGATAAGTAGTCAGTGATAGTGCTGCAATTTGAACAATAGATAATCTAGTTCCAGAGTTCTAATACATTTTGCCACACCATTTTGCTTTCATCACCATTGATGTATAGGAAGCATCATCTTTTCAAGGAGAAGAGAAGGAGGTCAGGATTACACTCCATTCGATCATAGACCCTCACAATTCTTATCAGCTGCCCATTGAGTTAAATGGCTGTATCAGTAGGAGCATCATTGATTTTGTAGAAGAACAGAATGATAAAGGCCGCATCTTATTGGGTATTCTTAAAGAACAAGAAAAGTAAATAGAATTATGAGTCTCTATGTACAATTATGGACCTGACAAATGCCTGAGTCACTAGAGACTCAACTACCCAATTACAATGGGTTTAAATTATTGAAAAATATTTAATAAGGAAATCTGGTTTACACACTTCGTGATTAAAAGGAACACCATTCTAAAATTTCAGCATTTCTAAAACCATAATGATCTTACTTTTAATATATTTTATGATTAAAAAGATATTGAAAAAACAGACCATCTTTTATACTTTTTTTTTTTTTTTTGAGGAGCCACATCTGGCAGTGCCCAAGTGTTACTCCTGGCTCTGTGCTTAGGAATTACTCCTAATGGGGCTTGGGGGACATGTGGGATGCTGTGAATTGAACCTGGATTGGCCACATACAAGATAAGCAACCTACCTACTGTACATTTGCTCTGGTGTTCATGGTTATTTTTCTTTGTTTATTTTTTGTGTGTGTTTGTTTTGTTTTTGTTATGATTTTCTTCTTTTTTTCCTTTCTTCTTTTTAAAGGTTATCTATAACCTCTAGAAGGACTCCCTCGGGTTTTTTGTTTGTTGTTGATTTTTTTTTTTTTCAAATAGAACCACATAACTTGAATCATCTTGTTCTGCCTCATAAATTGAGGGAAAAGAAAAATGGATGGTACTAGTATCAAACAGTCATCATATGAACAATGAGTAGAAATAGGGGCCAGAGAGATAGCACAGCACTAAGGCATTTGCCTTGCATGCAGCTAACACAGGACGGACCCCGGTAAGAATCCCAGCATCCCATATGATCCCTTTTGCCTGGAAGAAGCAACTTCTGAGCACAGAGACAGGAATAACTCCTAAGCACCACCTGTGACCCAAAAACCAAAAAAAAAAAAATGAGTAGAAATAAAAAAAGAATCAGACTTAAATACCAAACCCAAAGTCAACAACAGAATCAATAACCAATCTTCAACAAGCTATATACTGAGGGTACCCTATCAGTCGGGGTGGGGGGGCAAATAAGGGGGATGCTGGGAACTGGGGTGGAGGGAGGATAACACTGGTGATGGGATACCCACAATTCAATGCCACTATGTACTGAAATATTATTGAGAAATAATTGTAATTCACATTGGTCACAATAAAAATTATTTTTAAAAATCTTAATGATCAACAAAATGGGTTTATTGCTCTTAAATTAAAATAGCTTTTATAGCAGGAAAAATATCAAATACTGTTAATAATATAACTTAACTAAAAGGAAACTACTGTATAAGAAACTACTGAATGTTCAAAAATCTGCAAAGAGTTACCCAATTATTGCTTACTGTCATGTTTATATCACTATGCTCTTCGCCCGTTTATTTTATGGAGATGTTAAAGAGAATTTAAGAAGGCAAATGTTTATAAAGAGCATGCTAATGTCTTTAAATGTAAATGACTTTAAATGCAGAATATTTCTGAATCAGATATTCAATGGAGAATACTCAGACTAAAATTTCAATAAAAGGCATTATTGGACTGTGAGAAGAGAAACAATGTAAAGAATGAGAGCAAACTATAACCATATGATATTAATAAAAAGTCTCATTTTCTCAGCAGGAAAGGCTCAAGTACCTTTAAGAGTGCATACAGATTCTGAAATGGAAGGTGAAGAGAACACTATGCATTGACTATTTGAAGACTCATCATTTATATATCTTATTAAAAGTTATATTGATGATGGTATAGGTCATCATTTTTAAGATAACTACTATTATGTCTTAAAGACCCTTTGCTAGATCTTAAAATACTGGTCACTGATTATTTCATTAAGAACTTGGTAAGCCACCTTGAAGGCAATTAACACAATTTTTCCGAGATCTATAGGGAAAATAAAAAACGCATGTATGGTAAAATATATTAGTTGCCAGCAATTATTTGTGCCTATTTATTGATAGGTTCCTTTGCCATTGTTGTATGTTTACTCATATGATAACAAAATTGTATTGGTTAGGGATATGAATGACAGGTTGCTTCACAAATAATTTTCTGGGACACAAAAAACTGCACACTGAAGAGTTGCAAAATTTCTGATGAAAAAATTTACAGCTTAGAGTCACAGGGAATTTGTGTTGTTTTTCTGGCACTGACAAAGAACATGTTGTTTCAAACAGTAAAGTGACTTTTAGGGTTCAGTTTTTATACCGCCAAGTAAGGAAAAATACTTCCTATAAGGGTCAAAAAAGATCCGTATTAAGAATACAATAATCCGGGGCTGGAGAGATAGCATGGAGGTAAGGCATTTGCCTTTCATGCAGGAGGTCATCGGTTCGAATCCCAGCGTCCCATATGGTCCCCCGTGCCAGCCAGGAGCAATTTCTGAGTGTGGAGCCAGGAATACCCCTGAGCACTGCCGGGTGTGACCCAAAAACCACAAAAAAAAAAAAAAGAATACAATAATCCAATAATAAAAACTCTAAGTGAGGTGCTTGTACAGTGAAAAGGGAATATGGGAAAAGGGTAAGAAACAAGGGGAAAAAAGAGGAGGAAAAGGAAATGATTATGATGACTACAAGTCAAGTACAAATCGGTCTCAGGAACATTTTATAAGCATTTTCTTATGTAGAAATCTGTGTGGTGTTCAAATGACTAGTTGGTAAACAGTTTATTCATCAGAGGACATAATTTTTGACTCTTCCTGAATACTGTTAGGGCTAATAAAGTGGTATCCAGGCTCATTTTTTTCAGCATTAGAAAAACACCAGAATCTAATTTTAAGGTGATCCTTAAAACACAGTGCTCTCAGGAAAAGCCTTCAACAGAGATGTTACAAACTAAAAAGAAATCGTTGGGTCATCTGCCAATTTGTTCTAGCATAAAAAAGATCAGAATACAATGGTTTTGTATTGAACACTAGAAATTTGCTATGAGAATAGATTTCAGGTGCTCTTAACACATACACTCAAAAGGGTAGCTACAGGAAGCTATTGTTAGTTGGGCTATATCATTTTATTATATATGAGTATATCAAATCATCACATATATACATCATATATATACATAAATATACAGCATATTTATAACTCAAATGAAAATTTCCAATTTGATCATTAGGATGTAGTTGAGTAGTGCAGAAGAAATAGAACATACTGGGAGGAATGAGTCAGAGGTGGGCAATGTGGAACAGGGGTGATGTTCAAATCAAGAGACTTAAAGGGGGGAATAAGGAATTCCTTAGGAGGAGGAATTCTGTGCTTCTTCCACTTGTAAAAGAGAGCAAATTAGAGGATGGAAAATGGTTTCTTCTGTAGCTAAAATAAGCCATGTCACTTTACAAAAGGAATAATAAAAATTGTTTAAAGGAAAAATGTATTTATACAAATACGTTGATGTGGTTAGTGTAAACGATTTAATTCCTATTTGACTCAATCTGTTATTGGAGTGAATATATAAATATATATGTATTTTATATATACCATATATGCTCTCTAGAACATATATTTATTATATATGCCAAACTATGATAGTAGGAACAAATAAAGCTGAGTTTAAAAGAAAATATTTCAGCGTAAATTTTTTGCCAAATTCATTTCACATAATTATTTTTGGCCATACCTTCTGTGCCCAGAGATTACTCCTGGTAGTGTTTGAGATACTGCGAATGGAACTGGGGTTGACCGAATACAAGGTAAGCATTCTACCCACTGTACTATAATAACTCTTGCACATAACTCCACGTATTTTCATTCAATTGATTACACTGATTGAAAAGCTGCAGATTTTTCATTGAATAATGAATGCTTCCTAGGGCCAGTATGATTTTATTTTAGAAGTATAAATCAGATTATTCCTTATTAATTTCCACATTATAAGATTATATAGTTATATATTATATTAGGTTATAACCACATTATATGGTTATAAGAAGACATATAATTATTCAGGTGAAAGGTTCTTACCCAAATGTTACTCTATGAGTATCTTACATGTTATCCATTACAATTTATATATAGTTATACATATTAAGTGCAGTAAATTATAAAAAAATAAACTTATGTTTTAGTCTGTTATTATTTTTAGTGCCAAATGTACAACACTTCTGAAAATCACTTCCTCCCAAAGTCTTAGAGGAGTTGTCTGGTGTTAGGTCTGAGGTTTCAGTGATTTGCTGTAAGTTACTTTTTTGGTAGCATTAAATAGTGGTTCCAATTCATTCATTAGCTTGTCAATATCCATATTTTCCTAACACCTTTTACTAAATAAATGATCTTTTCTCAATTGAGTATGTTTGGTTCCTTTGTCAAACATACATATCCATGGTTCATGTTGTGCTCCTGATTCTGTTTCACTGATCAATGTGGAAATAAAATGATTCCACTTGAATTAATTTCTCAGTTGTTTGGAACTTTATCCTAAAACTCTGTTGAATTTATATAAAATTCTCTTTGTTCCCTTTGCCCATCAGGGTGTTGATTAAATTTCATTTTAATCTCAATATATAAATTCACTTAATTTGTCCATCTTTCAACCCAATCCAATATTTAGGCAACTTTTCTTTGCTGTGATTATGCTGAACTAAAATGGAAACTTCTCCTAGCTTTGAGTCTGTATTTCAAACATACTGAAGGGAAATACATTAAATTATAATCATTAGCAGTCATTCCCATTAGGCTTCTTTCCATTATCCCCTGGATTTAAGGCACTGAAGGGAACCACATTTTCCAAGACACAATGCACCACCTATTTTTCCATGAATTTGTTTTCTGGAAGTTGAATACTTTTATGAAGAGTAATACCAATCGACCTTAGTAGGCCAATTGACGTAAGAAATAGGAATACGACTAAATTACGTTTATTCTTGTTGCTACTAGTATAATACCTAGAACCAGACATACTGGATTCAAATCCTGGCTCAACTACTTAACTTTTTCAAACCACATAGCTACTAAGGAGCATCTTTTTGCTATTTATTAAACTGGAAACTGGAAATAATAGCACCTAGCATATATAATAACTGCAATAAATAAATGAGAATGAAAAATTAGTATTTGTAATATTATAAGCATCTTATAATCATCCTTCTGGTGTTACAATAAATGCTAGGGAAAGTCAGGGGGGAGTGAAGAAAGCCTCTCATAGATAGACACAATAATAGTTAAAAATAAATTACTTTCTGCTTATGCTATTAAATTCAATAACTTTTAGCTTTCAATTGATAAAATAGAGTTTTGATCACAAGCTGCCTATTGCTTTGAGTTTACAGAGTTATTCATCATAATACTACCATTATAAAAATCAGAGAGAAATCTTGAGGGGATACGGCAAGGGAAAAACCTATATAGATAACATACTAAATCAGAGAATACTGATCATTAATCCCCAGTATGTTCAAATCTTTTGATTAGAAAGAAGATGCGAAACTTCTATGATCCAAAAAGCTCCTAAGTCAAATTCTGTTTTGCTTACACAAGTACCAAATGGCAAAATATAAACATCTCTTAACTCATCAGAATTATCAAGTTCAAACAACAAAGTCCATGTTTAACAGAACATTCAGGGGCTATCTACACCTTTGCCTTAAAATATCTCTCTATCCATTTATCTTGGAAAGGATTTTAGAGAGTACTTAAGTACTCATAACAACCTTAAGTACCATGGAGTTCTTGATTACTTGAACTTCAAACCCTCTTCTGTGGTTCTTTAAGTAGTTTCTAAGAGAGAGAAAAATAGTTGGCCACCAAGTTTCATATCAGCTTTACATTCTTTAAGTCTTATTAGATCACCCTTTATCCTTTATAAAAGTGGGTTTTAGGAAGGTTAAGGGGATGGGGAGAGGACAAATTTGGTGATGGGTATTCCTCTAATTCAATGTTAATATGTAGCCAAAATACTACTGTGAAAGATATGTAAGCCAATATGATCAAAATAAAAATTAAAAAAAGTGTACAGTGAACAGATGTACTGCTAAGATGACAACATTTGCATAAATAATTAGCTTAATATAAATACACCTGACGAGTCTTCTTTTGACAATGTCACATTTATGTTAAACAAGAGACAAAAAAATTCAGTTTAGCCAGATTTTTCAATCCTGCTTCTGGCCTAACTTTTTGATTTCCATTGTTACATGGTACCTAACATTATATAAAAGGAACAAGACTTTTATGATGTATGAAATGTTTAAAAGTAGTGAGTTCCTAAAGTGATGCTTTCTAGTAATCATCTTAATTCAGGGAAGCTCTACAGCATGGACAGAAAGAAAGTGGGTTCTTTGGACACCAAGACCCTTGGCTCAAATCTTAGCTCTGCCAATTTAACTTATCCAAAGCCATGCAGCTTGTATTTTCTCAGTTTACCATTATAAAATCTGTTTAACAGTAGTTGCTACTATTTAACATTGGTAATATGATTAAACAAATAAAACAAACAGAAAATGAAGTAAAAAATTTTCCCCCATTCATGATATGGAGTAAGCAATAGTCTATGTTGGTGGTGATGGTAGAAACAAAGATACTTACAGTGGCAATGACATTGAAAACACCAATGATTATCAGGGAAAGAACTAGAACTTTTTAAGCCTTTTCTAAAACAACCACATGACACACTCAAACTCAGAACCAAGCCATAGGGAAATCTGTCCATATTCCCTTACCCTTGTTACACTGAAGTCTTAGTGGCACTGTCCCAACTCAGATATGCCACAAACAGGCTTTGTAAACACATTGTATTTTTTCATTTTAAATTATAAAATAATGTATTAACACTAATGTCTGATTTTTAGCCATAGACAAGATTAACTTGAAAAAAAAAGTCAAATCCTTAAACGTAACGTTTTAATCCTAAAAGTGTAGAGTTGTAGAGGCTACTTTCCCATCTCTGACAAATGGTAACTTCTGGGCTTGGATTTAATTTGCTTCTCATCATCTGACTTCAAGAGCTTCCAAAGAAAGAGTAATAGTAATTATTATTATTATTTTCAGAGGCTAAATAACGCTAAAGAAGAACTTCCAATAACATGAGTCTCACACAACAAAGAGCAAACACCTAAAAGAAAACAAATGTGTAGAAGAGATAAACTCATTTCAGGATGGATGTTTACCCAAAAGAAATTACATCCACAGCTCTCTCAGTTGGAGACCAATGGCAAGTTACATACCCCCTGTCTAGCAGCTGAAAAACAGCCAAAGTCTGTGGCTTGGCTTACTCACAAGCATTAAATACACGGATTTGTGGAACAGCACCCAAGTAAGCAAATAATAGGCAAACTGCTCTGGGCTAAGAATAGAGAAAAGACAGAAATTTTTCAATAAAGACAAGCTTGAAGAGATTATACAGATAAAAGGGTTCAATTTTTACTAAGATAGAAAAGACTGTTATTTATGTTCTCAAATCTCTAAAGGGCCATTTAAAACTCTTCATTCTCCCCACTACCTCTCTTTTCCTCCCTTTCCCACCCTGTTTTTTTCTTACTAAGAAAAAAAGACGAAGTTTAGATATAAATTTATATATAAATTTCATGCTTTCAAGTAGCTGTTTTTCCATGGTATTCTTTCCACCTATTCACACTGGTTAACCATTATAAAAAGAAATGCAAAGCAATTCTTTCTACATTATTAATCTTGACTTTTAATGTATCATATGAGGCAAAATATCTGTTGGAGAGGAAAGACGTTGCCAACAGGGTCTATCAAGCCCCAATCAAACTACAGTGTTCATAGATAGTACTTATGAATCTGTTTTCTGGAGAGGAAAGACATTACCAACAGGGTCTATAGTAAGCTACATTGTTCAAAGATAGTACCCATGAATCTGTTTTCCTATCTATTTTAAAACTTTTTGGCTCGGTTACTCTCCTTAGTTTGAAAACCATTTGTCTAAATCAGTATCATACAGATTGCTTTTTTTAAAAAATTTTTTTATTTGAAGACAAAGATGCAAAGAAAGGACAAGGTGAAGTTACAAGGGGAAGGCAATCACCCATAAACAGAATTCTCAAAAGAAATCCCCTTGCTGATACCTTAAAGATTGCTTTTTATTTAGGGGGCCATTTGGGCCACACCCGGTGACTCTCGGGGTTTACTCCTGGCTATGTGCTCAGAAATCGCTCCTGGCTTGGAGGACCATATGAGACACCAGAGAATCGAACCTCGGTCGTCTTAGGTTAGCGAGTAGCAAGGCAAATGCCCTACTGCTTGCGTCACCGCTCCAGCCCCCCATAAAGATTGTTTTTTGTTTTTCAGGGGAGACCGTGAACGCAGTCCCCCACTACCACAAATTATGCAGTCGAGTTTCCCACATTTGGGAAAATCACAGGGGTCAGCACATCTGGAGTGCGATGGATAAGCCTCGCCCTGGGGAAACCACCTTCGTGATCATGGTATCTCCCCTGCCAGGTAAGTATGAGATTGCTTTTTTCTAATAAATTTTAAGTGGTCTTAGGTTATCATCTCATTTCAGTTAGCATTATTCTGTGCCCAGATATGATGCCAAACTTACATACTGATTTATTTAGTATCTAGTATAGTGATCAAGATAGGTGGCATACTTTTATAAATGTGGAAACTTATTGGTAAGATTTAACTACCAAAGTCAGAAAAGTACAAAATGAAAAAGCCAGAATATGAATTTTAGATTTTTTAACCTTAAATCGTATATCATAGTGACTGAAAGCTTTAAATATAGAAATAAAATAGGGGTATAACATAGTAGAAAACTAGGTACACAAGAACAATAAAGAAGATTTAAGCTTTATAAGCGCTATTAGTAAGATGACCCCATACCCCTGGTTTTGAAACAGCAAAGCTCCCTCACAAGCTAAATAACTGTGGGTAACCTCTTAATTGGATGTAAGTGTGCTCATACATCTGACCTAATAATTGTCCTGCATGACCTCATGATACTACTAAGATTTTTCATGATACACAGATGCACTCTGAACCACAAGTTGAATAATCAACACCAAGACACTAAGATTACATAGCCCTGGTTTTGTAATGGCTTCAAAGTAAGTTGCTTCATCCTTAAATAAGTCATCTAATCCATGACGGGTACTCCATAAATCCCTATGAAGCATACAACTCTGATCTCACATTTCGAGAGCCTGGACTGTTTTTCAAATTGTTTTTCAAGTATATACCATCCCCTACCCTACATCATCAGCAGAAACAGGCCTTGAGGCTGTCCCTATTACCAGATACATGGCTTGACCAACATGTGCCATTTTTCATCCCATGACTGTATGGAATGGTCCAACTCCTTATTTAACTAATTGACATGCTAAACTACCAAGTAGGATTGTATAATTCAATTTGTTTCTCATTTAGGCAGCTGCTTTAACCAAACTGTGCTAATTTGTTTCAGGGCATACATAAAACCCAGCATTTCTCTGCTTAAACTGGATACATAACTATACCAGTAAATAAAAATGTTTAAATGACTCTCATAAAACATGTGTGTGGTGTGCGCACGCACACATATACACACAAAGACATGAAATTAAGCTAAATCATAAGACAAAATTTAGGTTCAATGGAAATAAGTCTTATAAAACTTGCACTAAAAAAATAGATATCAGCAATCAACAGGAGTTACTTTGTGGAAACTAGGTCCCTTCCAGCTAATGCTATTTCCTTATAGCAAAAGGAACTGTTACTATAAAGTGGGCCTTTATTCCTCACATCTCCAAATCACAGCTTTGCAGTACTTATGGCTCCAAGATAGCTGAAGTCCAGCAATGCCCTTGGTAATTTGAGATCTGCTGTATGCTTTTGGCACAAGCCTCCTTTATTTTTCCCCTTCGGTGCTGTCAAAACACATGAATGTTATCACTCCACTTTATGTTTGGATGCTTGGAACTCGCAAAACGAAACCACTTGTTTGTATTGAGACATAGAAACAAATATTAGACTTAAAAAAAGGAAAAATAAAAAATGTCTGCAAATTGTTACATAAAATTTGGGAAGAAGCAACAGGAAATAAGCTGTGGGGTTAAAATTTCAAATGAGGTAAGCATATCAATAGAATGAATGTAATGTGTTGTTTTTGAGGAGTCTAAATAACAACCTTATGAATTTTAGAAACATTTAGTAATTTAGTCCAGGAAAGATAGTAAAGTAGTTTAGGTTCTTGCCTTGCATGGAGCCAAAATTATCCTGGTACTGCTTCTGATTCCCCACAGAGCACTGACAAGAGTGATTCCTGAGTACAGAGCCAGAGATGGAAGAGCTGGTGTGACAAAACCACCTCCTTCTTCACACTTGCCCAAGAAAAATATCAAGGTGAAACCAAAGATTTTTCAAGATACGAAAGAGGGAGTGCAGTCAATATACAAGAGAAATAGTACAGGGAGACAAAAGAAGAATAAGTAAAATTGGGTCCAAGAAAACAAAGCACAAATTATCAGAGTGCTGAAATTATCTGGGATGGGTAACAGACCAGAAAGGGCACCTTAAGATAATAGAGGAATTGGACATTATTTCCAGATTGTGGTCTAGAAAGCAGAAGTGACGCTAGTCTCTAAAATGGATTATAGTGGGTGAGGGAACCTGCATAAAAGGAAAAGTCAAAGTCACTATAGACATTTGAGGTTTGAAGTATATGTGAAATGATCTGATAGAAATGTTGTCATGGGGCTGCATTGAGGACACTCAAAGGAAATTGACAGAGAAAATGGGGTGAAAACAAGAAAGAGGCAGGATAAAAGATCAAGTCCTCATGAAGAAGGGCTACAGTTCAAGAATATGGGAATAATGTTGAAAGAAAAAAAGATTTCTCTTGTCCTTCATAAAATACCAATTGAGAAGGCTCATTGTTTTTTAAGTCTCACACTTGTAGGAAGTGTTCAGACTTCGATTGTTCTAAGAGAAGACAAGCTTATCTTCAGAGAACAGTCAAGTTAAGGAATAATAATTAAATTAGTTGTGCTAAATAAGAAGCTCTACCTAGTAAGAATAAGAAAAAGAAAATAAGATGAGAGAGAGAAAGAGAGCGAGAGAACATGAGTTTCTAGTTGGGCTCAAGGATCAGTTAAGATTGTGGTCTGTCCACAAGGTCTGAGATTTCTTCACCTCTAGACTGAATTAGAGAGATTTTTGAAGTAAAGAGACCACTGAGAGTAGAGAGCTGAATCTCAAACTTTTATTTCATGAGGTAGTTCAAGGAGCAGATTTTTTCTTCCTATGCCCAAATATCAAAGACCTCACCTCTCTCCCTGAGCCTATTCATGCTAGTCAATCACAGCTAGATCCATCTTTTCCCTTTGTATTTAATTCTAGTTGCCATAAAATTATCAAGTTATGCATGACTGGGTTTCAGGCATCCATTGTTTCTAAACCAATTCCTTTCCAAGTGTCCTCTTCCCTCCATCAATGCCCCCCCCCACATGAACAACCTTCTTGTGAACACTGCCCAATGGAATCTTCGTAGGACCCTGAGGTTCCTGTTTTCCCCATGAAAGTTTCTGCTTTGCTATACTGCTCCTGTATAACCCCCTTGTTAGCTTGTGGGCAAAGAATGAGAACAATCAGTGCTGGCGGGGATGTGGAGAGAAAGGAACTCTTATCCACTGCTGGTGGAAATGCCGTCTAGTACAGCTTCTATGGAAAGCGATATGGAGGTTCCTTCAAAATCTGGAAATTGAGCTCCCATTTGACCCAGCTATTCCACTCCTAGGGATATACCCTAGGAACACAAGAATACATTACAAAAACCCCTTCCTCACACCTATATTTATTGAAGCACTATTCACAATAGCCAGGCTCTGGAAACAACCAAGATGCCCTTCAAAAGACGAATGGCTGAAGAAACTGTGGTACATATACACAATGGAATATAATGCAGCTGTCAGGAGAGATGAAGTCATGAAATTTTCCTATACATGGATGTACATTGAATCTATCATGCTCAGTGAAATAAGTCAGAAGGAGATAGAGAGACGCAGAATAGTCTCACTCATCTATGGGTTTTAAGAAAAATAAAAGTCATTTTTGTAACAATCCTCAGAGACAATGAGAGGAGGGCTGGAACACCAGCTTACTCCATAAAGCTCACCACAAAGAGTGGTGAGCACAGTTATAGAAATAACTACACTGAGAACTACCATAATCAAGTGAATGAATGAGGGAACTGGAAAGCCTGTCTGGAGTACAGGTGGGGGAGGGGTGGGATGGAGGGAGATTTGGGACATTGGTGGCGGGAATGTTGCACTGGTGAAGAGGGGTGTTCTTTATATGACTGAAACCTTATCACAATCATTTATGTAATCAAGATATTCAAATAAAGAGGAAAAAATAAAAAAAAAAAGAGTTAGAGACAAGGGGAGACACAAGACAAGAACACAGTGTAACTCCACCCTGGATTTAGGTGTATCTACCTGAGATCCGCCCATTTCTGGGAGGGGTCTTGGGAACCAGATATTACGTGTAATCTTACCTGCCAAGACCTGTCCCATTCCGGGGAGTGGTCTTGAAAGGTTATATAAGGCCTTTACGGCAAAAGCTGGCTCCCTGTGTGTGACACCAGGCAGGGAAAATTCGCGAAAGTACACCGGCCCAGTGGGGCTCAGCTGTGAAAGACTGTGAGTGTGACCTGTCTATGTCTGTCTACTGTCCTCTTGCGTGAAACTCTTGAGAGTGGGGCAAAAAGAGCCTCCAGAAACCTCGCTTGCCCAGACGCCATTTTCAGGGAGGGACTTCAGAGCATAAAAACCGGCTAACCTTTGCAAAAGCTGGCTCCCTGTGTGTGACACCAGGCGGGGAAAATCCGCGAAAGTACACCGGCCCAGTGGGGCTCAGCTGTGAAAGACTGTGAGTGTGACCTGTCTATGTCTGTCTACTGTCCTCTTGCGTGAAACTCTTGCGAGTGGGGCAAAAAGAGGCTCCAGAGGCACTCTTTCTAAGGAAAGAACTCCATTGCAACAAGAAGGAAAAATCACACTAAGAACGGCGCTATATCACAGAAGCAAACATTTCTCTCTGGACTGTCTTCTCTGTTGCATGCTCGGGCCTAAGATTTGACCCAGTGTGAGGCTTCATCCACGGAGGACTCCCCTCCCTTAGAGGCAAGTCAGCCCATCCAGAAAGGGAGGAGCCAGAGGAGTGTGCTGCCTACATCATATAGACAATGAATACCACTACAACACGTAGAAAAACCCACAATACAAGTGTGACAATGGGGAAACAACGCAGGCCAGCATCAGACATAGAGAATGAAGATGACAATTCTGAGGATCAGATAATGACTGAACAACTAATCAACCTCTCAGATAAGGACTTTAGACTAGCAATATGGAAGGTGCTCAACAGACTCCAAGAAACCATGGATCGAGTTGAACAGAACACTAATAAGAACCAAGAAAATATGAAGGCAGAAATCACAAAACTCCAAACTGAAATAACATGTCAACTAACAGGACTGAAAAAGTCAGTAAACGAAGTGAATGACAAAATGGATAAGCTCTGGGACAGGGTATCAGAAGCTGAGAATAGACTTGGTGCTGTGGAAGATGAGATACATAACAATTCCATACAGCAGGAGAGATTGGACAAAAAACTTAAAGCAAATGAGCAGACAATGGAAAAATTAGTCAAAGAATGGGAACAGACGAAAATAGAAGTCTATGATAAGATCAACAGAAACAACTTAAGAATCATTGGAGTCCCAGAGACCCAGGAAGAAAATTTCCAGGAAGAATCAATGGTCAAGAACATCATTAAAGAGAAACTCCCAGAGCTAAAGAATATATGTGATCAAATCCTGCATGCCCGAAGAGTACCAACCAAAAGAGACCCCAGAAAAACCACCCCAAGACACATCCTAGTCACAATGACAAATCCCACAGATAGAGACAAAATTCTGAAAACAGCAAGATCAAAAGGGGAAATCACGTTCAAGCAAGCTTCCCTGAGATTTACAGCAGACCTGTCACCAGAAACGCTCAATGCCAGAAAGCAGTGGTGGGATATTGTGACAAGACTGAATGAAATGAATGCTTCACCCAGAATACTATACCCAGCAAAACTCAATTTCCGGTTTGATGGAAGAATACATGGTTTCACAGACAAAAAACAGCTCAGAAACTTCACAGACACAAAACCATTCTTAAGAGAAAAACTGAAAGACCTAATCTAAGACAAGACTACCCAAAAGACACACCAAATTTTGAAATAAAGATGGCGTTAAATCCCAGGACAATTCTTTCTCTCAACGTCAATGGACTAAATGCACCAGTTAAGAGACACAGAGTGGCTAAATGGATCAAAAAACTCAATCCAACCTTCTGCTGCCTACAAGAAATGCACCTGAATAGTCAGAACAAACATAGACTCAAAATAAAAGGCTGGAGAAAAGTTATCCAAGCAAACAACACCCATAAAAAAGCTGGAGTGGCCATACTAATATCAGATAATGCAAACTTTATACTCAGGAAGGTGGTAAGGGACAAAGACGGACATTTTATATTAATCAAGGGGTACGTAGAGCAGGAAGAATTCACTCTCCTAAACATATATGCACCAAATGAGGGGCAAGCAAAATATTTAATACAACTGTTGACAAATCTGAAAAATAATATCAACAACAACACAATAATTGTGGGGGACCTTAACACGGCTTTGTCAACACTGGATAGGTCAACCAGACTGAAACCCAACAAGAATATACTAGACCTGAGGAGAGAAATGGAAGAAAGAGGCCTAGTGGATATATATAGGACACTCCATCCCCAGAAACCTGGATACACATTCTTCTCCAATGTACATGGGACATTCTCCAGGATAGACTACATGCTGGCACATAAAACATACCTCCATAAGATCAAGAGGATAGAAATTTTGCAGGCTACCTTCACTGACCACAAGGCTCTGAAATTATTTGTGAACTCCAAAGGGACTCAGAAGAAACACTTTAACACCTGGAAGTTAAACAGCCTCATGCTCAATAACCAGTGGGTCCGAGATGAAATCAAGGAGGAAATAAAAAGGTTCCTGGAAACAAATGACAATAAAGACACAAACTATCAGAACTTATGGGACACAGCAAAAGCAGTACTAAGAGGAAAATTTATAGCTTTGCAAGCACACATCAGGAAGGAAGAAGGAGCTTACCTGAGTAGCTTAATGACACAGCTAATAGAACTAGAAAATGCTCAACAAAAGGACCCAAGAATAGGAAGACAGAAGGAAATAACAAAGCTGAGAGCAGAAATCAACGAAGTGGAAACTCAAAAAACAATCCGAAAGATCAACGAAAGCAGAAGTTGGTTCTTTGAAAAAATAAACAAGATTGATAGACCACTGGCAAACCAAACAAAGAAAGAGAGAGAGAGAAACTTGATAACTCGCATCAGGAATGAAAAAGGAGAGATCACTACTGATATGACAGAGATTCAAAGGGTAATCAGAAACTACTTTGAAAAACTCTACGTCACTAAAAATGAGAACCTGGAAGAAATGGATAAATTCTTGGACTCTTATAATCTTCCACGGTTGAAGGAAGAGGATGTAGCATATCTAAACACCCCCATCACCATTGATGAAATTAAAACAGTAATCAAATGTCTGCCGAAAAACAAAAGCCCAGGTCCAGATGGATTCACTAATGAATTCTATCAAACTTTCCAAGAGGAACTACTGCCAATCTTGGCAAGACTCTTTCATGAAATTGAACAAACAGAAACACTTCCAAATAGCTTTTATGAAGCCAACATCACCTTGATACCTAAACCAGACAGAGACGCTACCAAAAAAGAAAATTATAGACCAATATCACTGATGAATGCAGATGCAAAGATCCTCAACAAAATCCTGGCAAATAGGATTCAATGCCTCGTTAAGAAGATCATCCACTACGATCAAGTAGGTTTCATCCCAGGAATGCAAGGCTGGTTTAACATCCGTAAATCTATCAACATAATACACAACATCAATAACAAGAAAAATAAAAACCACATGATCATATCAATAGATGCAGAGAAAGCATTTGATAAGGTCCAACACCCATTCTTGATCAAAACTCTCAGCAAGATGGGAATGGAGGGAACCTTTCTCAATATAGTGAAGGCCATCTACCACAAGCCAGTGGCAAATATTATCCTCAATGGAGAAAAACTGAAAGCCTTCCCTCTAAATTCTGGCACAAGACAAGGCTGTCCTCTCTCACCACTCCTATTCAACATAGCACTGGAAGTACTTGCTATAGCGATTAGGCAAGAAAAGGATATCAAGGGATCCAGATAGGAAAGGAAGAAGTCAAGCTCTCACTGTTTGCAGATGACATGATACTCTACTTAGAAAACCCTAAAGACTCTATCAAAAAGCTTCTAGAAACAATAGACTCATATAGCAAGGTGGCAGGCTACAAAATTAACACACAAAAATCAATGGCCTTTCTAGTATACCAATAGTAATAAGGATGAAATGGACATTAAGAAACAACCCCACTCACAATAGTGCCACACAAACTCAAATATCTTGGAATCAACTTGACTAAATATGTGAAGGACCTATACAAAGAAAACTATAAAACTCTGCTCCAAGAAATAAGAGAGGACACACGGAAATGGAAACACATACCCTGCTCATGGATTGGCAGGATTGACATCATCAAAATGTCAATACTCCCCAAGGCATTATACAGATTTAATGCCATCCCTCTAAAGATACCCATGACATTCTTCAAAGAAGTGGATCAGACACTTTTGAAATTCATTTGGAACAATAAACACCCTCGAATAGCTAAAGCAATCATTGGGAAAAAAGAATATGGGAGAATTACTTTTCCCAACTTTAAACTGTACTACAAAGCAACAGTTATCAAAACAGCATGGTATTGGAATAAGGATAGGTCCTCAGATCAGTGGAATAGGCTTGAATACTCAGAAAATGTTCCCCAGAGATACAACCATCTAATTTTTGATAAAGGAGCAGGAAATCCTAAATGGAGCAGGGAAAGCCTTGTGTTGGCACAATTGGATAGCCACTTGCAAAAAATTAAACTTAGACCCCCAGCTAACATCATGTACAAAGGTAAAATCCAAATGGATTATATAAGGCCTTTACCCAGGGGATTAGGCATTTTTGGTCTTTTGCCAGCATGGAGGTCAAAGGGAAGATGGCTGAAAGGAGTTAAGATGCAGGGCTAGCTAAGAATGGGCTGAATGCTTAAAAAGGTTATGATATAGGCCACACATGTGGTGGATAGGGCATGAATAAAGTTGATGCTTCCTGAAGCCTGCCTGTGAGTGAGTTCAATACCCCTTGCTTTCCTGGACCCAGACCCGCCGGTGATGGGGGATGAAGCCACGTGGCCATGGCCTAAGAATAAGGGCCTCCATCCTTCTCCATCCAAGCTCATCCTAAGGGCGAAATGCAACACACAGCAACCCATGTCCCGTGCAATCAGGATAATAAGCCTTAACATATCAGCCTTGTAACATCTGAATTATGTATGTTGTTGCATTTGAATTGTATATCCCTTTTATCTGCTTCCTTGGGACTGTACACTTCAGCTCTGATGCATGTGATGGCTATTTAAATTCTAAATCTCTTAGACTTGGAGTCCTTGACTGGAAGCCAGGTGAAGTCTTCGACCCCTAGCTAAACAAATATAAAACCCATTTTTTGACTTACATTGCCAGGTAGTCTCTTTGTTTTATCAATGGCTGCTAGCATGAACCTAACTCTTCACTTGGAACACACAAAAGCACTTCAGGTAAGAAGTTGCGTTTAATTAACCCATATCACAAACAGTATGAAAACTCAAATGGCATCAGTTTTGCAATATTACCATCTCATCTATGTACTCATTGAGCTTGCCATAAAAGTGAAAGTTACACTAATTACACTAATAATTTTTGCAAGAAAATTGGCCATAGAAATAAATATATTTAGATTATTTTTTTTCTTTTGGGTTGTTTAGGGGGTCATACCTGTCTTGCTCAGGAGATGGTAAGTGTAGCTGGAGATCAAATCTGGGCCAGCCACACTGACCCTTAAATCATATTTTCTTTCCTGTTCAGAAAAATCTTGCTTCTGGACTTATTGATCATTTAAAAATATGTGTATTTATGTAAAAAAAAAATCAATCATTTGAAAATATGTGTATTTATGTAAAAATATAAAAATTTCAAGCACAATAGTACTAACTCTGAAAATCTTAAAAGATATCTGGGGAGCACATAAGCCAGGTTTTACCTCAAGGAAATATTTTTAAATACATTTTCATAAAACAAGAAACAAACATGCTCATATTTTATTTGTACTAGCTAGTGCCATCAAAACTAGGAAAGGATGGCTGGAGCGGTGGCTCAGGGTTAAGGTGTCTGCCTTGTGCGAGCTAGCCTAGGATGGACCGCGGTTTGATCCCCTGGCATCCCATATGGTCCCCCAAGCCAGGGCAATTTCTAAGCCCATAGCCAGGAGTAATCCCTGAGCATCACCGGGTGTGGCCCAACACCCCCCCCCAAAAAATAACTAGGAAAGGAGAGAACAATACATTTATAATTATTATATTGCAACAAAACAAGTCATAAATTCAACATTTTCCATATGACTTGGTACTCATTTCAATCCATATATAAATTAAATACCTGTTAATTGTCAAATATTAAGTATCTAAGCTGGGGATATTTCAAAAGCCTGTCACTGTGGAAAGGTTGGAAGTCTTCCTCTTAAAAAAATTCACTGGGGCCAGGGATAGCAAAGTAGATAGGGAGCTTTTATACATGCATGTGGTTAATCTGAGTTCAATTCCCAGCATCCCACATCCCATATAATCCTTGAGCACTACCAGGAACAATTCATGAGTACACCACCAGGAATAACCTCTGAGTATTGCCAGATGTGCCCCTTGCCAAAAATGTACCACATAATATTTAATGCCCCTTTTTTCCTAAGACATTTAAGGATTTCATATATTCTTTGCCTATCTTGGGTATTATTAAGCAAATAATAGGCAAATAAAAACAATTGAAAACAGATGAAGTATTTTAAATATATATAAAATTATGCTTTAAAATATGAAATAGTCTTGCAAGTGCAAGAAAGCTAGTAATCATACTTGTTGATATCCCAATGGTATACAGAGGCTCTCTGGAAAGCTATTTAGAAAATGTAAATATTGAAAAAAAATAGTTATAATGTTTTATATAGTAATTCTACTACTTGGTGTGTTATAAAAATATAATTAAAAAGTATCGAGCCTTGTTTATGATAATCAAAATTATTTTTTTAATAATATAATATTTGGTTTTGTAATTATCATACCAAAATAGCATTTCTTAATCTCATAAAGTACAAAGGAAGAACATTTTTGTTTTAGGTACATAGCCAGTGGTACTCAGAGCATGGTGGTACAAACCCACCATCAATGTTCTAGTACTACCTGTCCATCCCCTCTACTTTCTTCTGCCTCCAATAATGACCATATATTTCTAAAAAGCTAGGAACTATGCTTTCTATTTTGCCAGTTTATTTGCTTTGGTTAATAACTTTCCATTTCAGTGAAGCCATAGAATTGTCTTTCATTTCCTGTCTTGTTAAGAGTAATCATCTCCTTTTCCATCCCTCTTGTATTAGAAGGCATAATTTTATATTTAACAGCTGAGTAGGGTGCAATTTATAATACAACTGACGATTTTGTATCAGTCAACTGTAGAGAACTTAAAATTCACATTTGATTTTTTTTTTCTACTAGGTACAAACTTTGTGAGATATCCTCCTGGAAGAATATTCAGCTTTGGAAGCAACTATGAGGGCTTTCCAGAGACAGAAATCAGAGCCAATCTCCCAAAACAAACATGGAGGAACATTAATCCAAACAAGTGAAAAGAATCAGGCAACCAAAGCATGCAATTAATATGCCTTATCTCAAAATTCTGCTCTACAGAATAAGCAGAACAGAAGTTCTTTTATTCTCATAAAGGAAGGAAATACTTTCATCTGCCTAACAGAAAAAAAACTCAGAATCTAAAATCAAACAATTACCTTCTGGAAGTTGAAGAACTCTAGTGTCTTAGTAAAACATGTAGCACGTGTGGCAGCTAAGTTAGTTCATTCACACTATCAACTACCAAAAGACCCATCAAGTGTTACTTGGGCACAGGTCCCATATATTCATTCTCCTTTAAATCTTATACACCTCCAAGGCAAATTTATTCATTGGGGAGCGAGGGGTTTGGGACACACTCAGCAGGGCTAAGGGGTTACTCTGAAATTGCCCCTGGCAGGGGACCACATGGGATGCTTGGTATTAAATTCAAATCAGTCCAGGATTGGCTGTGTGCAAGGCAAATGCTCTACTACTGTGCTATCACTCTGGCCCCGTTTAATGGAAAATAAGTATTTTTTTTGTTTTTGTTTTTGGGCCACACCTGGTAATGCTCAGGGGTCAGGGGTTACTCCTGGCTATGCGCTCAGAAGTTGCTCCTGGCTTGGGGGACCATATGGGACACCAGGGGATCGAACTGTGGTCCGTCCAAGGCTAGCGCAGGCAAGGCAGGCACCTTACCTCTTGCACCACCGCCCGGCCCCGGAAAATAAGTAATTTTAATTGATCAAATAGCAAATGAGTGACCATGTTAGGCCTGACAAAAAAGTAAAGTCTGTTATCTTGACTGCTTTGCTGTTATGATATCCATCATTTGAAAACTGGAAAGAAATAAAAAAGACTCAAGACTCAAATCAAACTAAACAGAAACAAATAGAGTAGGAGGCAATTATGTTGTCCCAGGTTGTGGTGGTACTGAGGTTGGGAAAGGTTGACAAAATGAAGATAAAAGTCTGTCAAGGAATTGAAGGAAATTGTCAAGTTGAGGCATCAACATATTTACCTTTATCTAGCTAAGCCTGAAAATCTATATCATGACATAACAACAAAGTTGTTCCCATGGAGCCCTTTAGTAACTTTGTGTTTCGTCAGATGGGTTTAATCGCTAATACATGAATGTTCCTTCTCTATATTTTCAGCCAACCAGCTAAGAAAATATACATTTTTCTGACCTGTGCAGAGGGAAAATATATAAATGAATACTATAAATACTGATATTATTTGCATCCTGGATGCCTAAAAATTTGATGCAGTTCAGAATAAAGTTGTTGATCAGTAATTGCTATATCAAACAATCCTTCCACAACATAAAAATTAATCTTTTGGAGTTAAAATTTCAAGTTTGAAGAGAAAACTTCAGTGTTCCATAATTGCTACTGAGAAATTCTTTTAGATTTGCTTGCTTCTTGGTATGTTTATTAAGATATTGCTTCTATGCACAATAAAGTCTTTATAAAATCAGAGCTTGAAAATAATAAAAATTTCAAATTTACCCAGAATGTCCAATATAGTTTATCCCTGCGATAGTTTATAACTTCTCACCATTTTCCTAGAAAACGCCCCAGTAACTCTCCTTAAAACACAGTATCTTGAACCTTTCATTTATGAATTCCTACAGGATTACTCCACATAGAGAAATGAAAGGGTTTCTTTTCAAAATACACAGACCCTCTACCCACAATACTATCAGCACAAAGGGTCATTTCTTAAAGCTATAATATCCCACCCACTTAGTGAAAATAAATACAATAAAGCAGACTATAACTTCCTAGCCCATTAACCAAATGGATTAAAAATTGGGTGGCTCACCTGATGGTTGCAAGAGAAATGTGAGAAGTATTTGGAAGCTAAACACAAAGCATAGGTTGAGTTAGGAGGGGTGCCTCTCAAGAGGTGCATAACCTCCGAAGAGACAGGTGACAGATGTGTCTATGGGCCAAAATAAAATAAAGAGAGGTCAACCAAGCTGGGAAGGAATTTAAGCAGAAAAACTTAAGTTAGCTCAAGTTAGTGTCAAATGTATCCTGATATTTTTTTTTTGAGAGTAATCTACTTGAATGAGCTGCTGCAATAAGCAATGGCAGTGAAACACAGCCTTCTCAACACCTACCTCTGGTCACCTACCATCATCAGTGCTGTCCACAGCTCAGGTTAACACTGCACACCAGTGGTGGTAGGAGACTTTGGTTGTTACTGTACTTTCCACGAATGTAGGAGTCATGGAAAAGCCTGAAATCAGCACAAAGCTCATTTTGAATCCCTCCTCCCCCCAAATGTGAAACCAGGACTAAGGAAAAATCTAATGAGTCTCCAGAAGATGTGGAAAGGGCTCATGGGGAACAGGTTTGTGAGCACAAATAAAATTATGAGTCTTGCTTATTATTAGCTCTGGACAAGCCTAAACAAACATTTTTCCCCCTTCCAGTTATTATTGAGTCATTTGGCCACTGGCAGGAACTGTTATCACTTCATTTTCTGCAGAATGTTTCAGAAATTTGAAGCCTCCCACACTTTCCCCATGTGAATACTCAGGATTTTTAAACAATCATGAAGTGTTTGCTTCCAAAATTGAATACATTTGATGGCCTGGTAATACAGCTGATCCATCACAAATTGTTTAGCAGGGAAAGCAGAGGAGGCAGGGGAAGAACTTAAAAAGTTACTAGACCAAAGGGCACAATAATTAAAAAGTTACTCTGGGAGGGTTACAGAGAAGAGCAAATTCATTAAATTAGCATTAAGGCCATCTCTAGGGTGAACTTTCCTGTTTTAACTTCAAAAGGAAGATCGTGTATGAGAAAATTGCACAGCCTCAAACCCAGGGAAAGAAGCAACATTTCTCAAAATTGTTGTAATCATGTCATGGACCCCCAGAAAGCATTTTCTCAACCAAATATGAACATATGGCCAAAGATGCCAAAGAAATTAACTTCCAAGCCTGTTGCTTACATTCTACCCAAATACTAAGAAATAAACTCTCTTAAAAACTCAGATTCATGTGTGAGCTGAGCATGGTAGTAAAATTAATCCTTGATTTTTTTTCTGGTTCTATAAATAGCTCTATAATTAACTGCCTATATTTCCAAGTATTCCTTCTCACACCAACTTATAAAAAATAAGTGCCTATCCACTTTTTGATATCTATCCCCCAAAATAAAAAACGTGCATTCAAAAGGACTCACACACCATTATTTTTGTGGCACTTAGTACAATAGCTAATATTTGGAATCAACCTGGATGCCTAACTACAGTTAAGTGGATCATGAAGATATGATACATATTACACAATGAAATACTACAAAGCTATCAACAATGGTGAAGTCATGCATGGTTTTCAATATGGATGGATTTGAAAGTTATGTTAAATGAAGCTAGGAGGAGAAGGAGGATAAAGGATGATCTCGCTTATATGTGGTATTTAGAATAACTGGGTGAAGGAATGCAATGGCTTAAAGGAGGGTGCCAAGATTATCACACACATACACACACACGCACACACACACACACACACACACACACACACACACACACACACCCTTGGCCTCAGAAGGAGAAGGGAAAGTGGTGCCATGTGGGGTTGGTAAAGGACAAAAGTGAAGTAATGGGGGCAGAGGTCAAGGGAATTCAGGTACATTGATGGTATTACAGAATGATAAAAGCTAAATATCCAAACCACAGAATTAATATTGAAGCCATGAGACCCAAACTTTAACAGGTGAACTTAAAAAGGTTCTGATCAAGATGGAAGGCAGGGAGGATGCTATAAGAGGGAACCTGGGAACATTAGTGGAGAGAAGTTAACAGTAGTGATGGGATCTGGGTGACAACATGGTAACTAACTTGGCAAATTTTGGTGCTGTGATAAAAATTTTAAAATAAATAGAATATAAAAAGTAATGCCCAGATCATCTCTAAGCCAGAGTTCTCCTTAAGGATATCTCAACTACCAATCTCAATTGATTCTAAGTGCACTTGGCAGAGCATAGTCCTCAGGACAGCTAGTGGGTATTCTGCCATTGTTTTTATTTTTTTCATTGTCTTTACTTTCATCTACAATTTCAAGAGTCCTGCTGCCTTTTGCCAATGAAACAGCTAACAAAAGCTTTGTCAGAGTAATCCCCCTTTCCTGCTCTCTGCTTCTTCTTGAGTTATAGTAGTTCTTCAATATGCACACTGTGCTCATGTCTGCTGAGCAGCTGAAGTATTGGGTTTTGTAAATGTAAAACATTTACAAATGTTTTTACAAAAAAATGTAAAAATGTAAAACATCAGGTTTCACAGCTCCAGTCGTGTGTGTGTGTGTGTGTGTGTGTATGTGTCTGTGTGTGTGTGTATGTGTCTGTGTGTGTGTGTGTGTGTGTGTGTGTGTGTGTATGTCTGTTTCTTAACAGTTGCTGGCCAGAAATGCAAATTATTTCTACAAAGTTCTAATCTTGTTTTCAATCCCTTGAGACACTTCCCTTACCCTTCAGCTCTATTGCATGTTTTAAAGAAGAAAAACACTAGTAAAGCTACTCTTGATTCTAGTTTAGGGGTCCCAGGAGATGACACTGAGGTATGAACTTGAGCTGTTTTATAATTAAAAAGTAAGACTGTCTGTTTTTCCTAGAAAAACTTTAACATCCAGGATGGAGCAATAGTACAGTGAATAGGGCTCTCACCTTGCACACAGCTGACCAGGGTTTGATCTCTGGCATCCCATATGGTCTGCCAAACATCACCAGGAGTAATTTCAGAGGACAGAGTAGGGAGTAATCCCTGAATATTGCCAGGCATGGTTGAGGAAGGAAAAAGAAAAGGAGGGAGAGAGGGAGGAGTGAGGGGAAGGAGGAGAAGAGAAAGAGAAGAAAGAAGAAAGAAAGAAAGAAAGAAAGAGAAAGAAAGAAAGAAAGAAAAAGAAAGAAAAAGAAAGAAAGAAGAAAGAAAGAAAGAAAAAGAAAGAAAGAAAGAAAGAAAAGAAAGAAAGAAAGAAAGAAAGAAAGAAAGAAAAAAGAAAGAAAGAAAGAAAGAAAGAAAGAAGAAAGAAAGAAGAAAGAAAGGAAAGAAGGGAGGGAGGGAGGGGGAGGGAGGGAGGGAGGAGGGAGGGAGGAGGGAGGAGGAAAAGAAGAAAGTGAGGGAGGGAGGAGGGAAGGAAGGAGGTTAGTAAGGAACGAGGTAAGGAAGGAATGTTGCACTGGTGAAGGGGGGTGTTCTGTTTATGACTGAAACCAACTAAAATCATGCTTGCAATCATGGTTAATAAATAAAGATTTTATATTTAAAAAAAGGAAGGAGGTAAGGAAGGAAGGAAGGGATGAACAATAAACTTCTAAAGAGGAAAGTTCTAGCATGCAATGAGAAGCCAGAATAGTAAAGTAAAAGGGATTACACAACTTTAATATCTACAATGTTTATTAAAATTTTTGAAAAGATATTGGTAAACTTAAAAATATAAGCACAGGTTTGGAAGAAAACTAGAAAAATATATTTGAATTTTATTTCGTTTTCCCTCTTCCGTTTGTGATGGTTGTTGCTATAGCTACAGGTCACACAAATAAGAGTTTGTACACTTGGTTGCAATATACCAAGAACTGCACACATTTGTGGTGCTGAGAATCCCAAATGATGGAGTGGCACTGACTTGGTATGTAGGCTGGAGATGGAGATTAAATTCAAGATATCATGACTGAAAGGTAGGGACTCTTAACACTTGTCTATCTATCCCTTGACTCCATCTTTTTTTGGGGGGGGGCGGGGCGGTGGGTCACACCTGGCAGTGCTCAGGGATTACTCCTGGCTCTATGCTCAGAAATTGCTCCTGGCAGGCTCAGGGGACCATATCGGATGCCGGGATTCGAACCACCGACCTTCTGCATGCAAGACAAATGCCTTACGTCCATGCTATCTCTCCGGCCCCATCCATCATTTTTCAATGTTAACAATAGTGAATATAGAAAAATAAGCTGCTTTAGATATTGACAGAGCCCATCAATATTCCTTCTAATAAGGCATTGATTAAGAAAGGCCCAATATACTTCTTTTTGAATTTCTCAAGATTTGGCATTAACCGTTTGCTATGACATCCATGCCTCCTGCTATTAAAATGAGGCAATTACTTCCATTTCAATGCAGTGGCTTTAAAACTTTTAGACATCAAATCACTTTATTATCATAGATCATAATGTGTAAGACACCCATTAGCATGAATGATCTTGCATCTTACCAGAAAAAAATGTATATTTTATTTCCTTCCAGCCTGTGGATCAGAATAGGGAAATCTCATATCAAAAAGGACAGTGGTTATAGCCAGACTCTGGAATAAACTACATGTTATTCACCAAAGACTATAACGTAAGGCACAACCCAAATCCAAAAATGATTAGAACAGAACTGCTTGAACTCATATTATTTATCTAGAAATTCTCCTCTGTAGTAGCCGTCTTTGTATCATACTGCATGAGAACATAGAAATGCAGATATATAAAATACTCTCAGGTCACAGGTTGAAATTGTGGTGATAATTATAACAGCTACTACAACCTATTTGTTTGTTTGTTTTTTATTGAGGGGGGTAAGCTCTCCTCATTGTGCACTTAGGAATTATTCCTGGTGGTGCTCAGGGGACCATATGAGATGCCAGAGGTCAATTCCAGGTCAGCAATGTACAAGGCAAACATCTTACCCACTGTCGTATCACTCAAGCCCCAACTACATAATATTGTCCTGAAATATAAATCACTATTAGGTAGATTCAGAAATCATAAAGGGAATTTCTGTATAGTACACATCATCATCGAGTACCATTTTATATTTTATGTGTGAGGCTTCATCTGTAAAATCCATTAGGCTAACCCGTATGAGATCATGGATTACTAGAAGTAGAAAATCTGATTAAATTTATATCACCGTAATACATGCTGACAAGTGTTCTGTTCCACTGAAGATGCTCATCAGATCACAAGGAAACCTAATCAGTGAAGAATTAGCACTTTGCTTATCCCATTCGGTTCACACTTAGAAAGCTGCCTCCTTTCCTAGTTAGAAGAATCCACTAAGGGTGTAACTATGAAACAGATTTTGATTGAACAGTATGCTAATTATCTAGTAAAATGAATAAGTTAACTCTTTACAGATTGTGTTGAGTACATCAAATTAAGTTGTGTCTACTGAAAATTTGAACTTATGCAAAGCTACATGTTTTTAAAGAAACAGAACCTAGACACGGCAGAACTAAATATCCAATCCAAAGTCAACAACAATGGGATCAAGAAACCCAAACTTCAACCATCTAAACTTAAAATGGAACTGTAACCCTGGCAGATTGGGGACAGGGCAGAGGCTGATGATTTGGGATGTACTCTGAGGATATTGGTGGAGGGAGATCAACAACACTGGTGGTGGGATTGATTGTAAGGCTGAAACCCAACTATGAACGACTTTGTAAATCACAACATTTTCAATAAAATCAAATCAAAACAAACAAAAATAAAATAGAGCCTATGTAATTTTTTCTTAATGTTATAGAACGGATTTCATTATACAGTCACTGTAGGTAAACAGATGTGGAGTGGTAATATTTTGTACTCTGGCTCCTTTGTTAGGAAGAGAAAATATTCTGAGTATTCTGAAAACTCTATTGTTGTACCATGACCTAATACCCAAATTTCTTAAAAATTCCAGCATCATAATGATCTCCTGAGAGGCACAGCAATGCCATTACATAATTTAATTATAAAAAATTTCAACAAGTTTCATTTCCTTCACATCATGAGTATCCAAAATTAAGATATCAAATTGGGAGTCTTTGGAATCCAAAATTCTTTGTCTTACAGCACACTTTGTAAGTTGGAAACCCTCCCTCCAGGAAGTACAGTTTTAACACTTATTTTTATTCTTTGTGGATAAAATAAAATAACATTTTTATATTTAACTAGTTTGAAAAAATAGTTCCTCTTAGAAAAAATCCAGATGATGCCAAAGCTATTTTCTGGTCAACAGGAATTGCAAATAATCTTTTTCTAGTTGGCACATAAGTGTAGTTTTGACAAAAAATAAAATTCTGGTGTTGTGAAAAGGAACAGATGCTAAAACAAAAAAAAATGTTTGAATGTGTGGACAGGCTAGTTTAGAAACAAAGATATAAAATGAATTTAAATTGTGGTTCCTTTTTGTATGTGAGCTATCTTTGTTTCTGGCTGACTCTCTATCTGCAGTAGCAAACAAATGCACTAATTTTCTCAATATGGAATATGCCATCAGTACAGCCAAATAAAGTTGGTTTTCAGATAATTACCCTAGATTTCATCAAAGAAACTTGGCACTCATCAAAATTCAGTCCTATTTAGCTGACGAGATTTCATCAGGCTGCTTAAGAAGCAAAGAAATAAACAATAGTGGAGACAATGAAAACAACGTGACAACTGTCAAACAAAATGCAGAGCACAACATCGAACGTTTCCCTAAATGCACTGTTGAAACCACAAATTCTCCCTCCTTTCTCTCTGTCTCTATTTCACACATGCACATACTCCTGTACAAGAATAAATGACTATGTATATTGAATTTTCAGTCATATCTACAGGGTCTTCATTGAAGAATGATAATAGAACCACTTCTTTCTATTCAAGATGCATAAAAGATGAGCAATTTCAGGCTTGTACAATTAAAATAAGTTTTAAAATATGAATCCTCACCAGGTCATCATCCTCATTTGAACTCCTTTGAGCAAGTCCTTAATGCAAGCTATTAAGGAATGGTTCAAATTAGACTACTAATAATGTTATAGTTTTGCAACTAGATATACTCGCATGTTATCCACCTGGTGGGAAAATCTCATATCACTCACTCACAGTTCTTGAGATACTCAGGTCTCATGTTTCTGATAAAAAAGAAGAAGAAGGGCCGGGCGGTGGCGCTAAAGGTAAGGTGCCTGCCTTGCCTGCGCTAACCTTGGACGGACCGCGGTTCGATCCCCCGGTGTCCCATATGGTCCCCCAAGCCAGGAGCAACTTCTGAGCACATAGCCAGGAGTAACCCCTGAGCGTTACTGGGTGTGGCCCAAAAACCAAAAAGAAGAAGAAGAAGAAGAAGAAGAAGAAGAAGAAGAAGAAGAAAGAAGAAGAAGAAGAAGAAGAAGAAGAAACGAAGAAGAAGAAGAAGAAGAAGAAGAAGAAGAAGAAGAAGAAGAAGGAGAAGAAGGAGAAGGAGAAGGAGAGGAGAAGGAGAAGATGAAGAAGAAGAAGAAGATGAAGAAGGAGAAGAAGGAGAAGGAGAAGAAGAAGAAGGAGAAGAAGAAGAAGAAGAAGAAGAAGAGAAGAAGAAGAAGAGAAGAAGAAGAAGAAGAAGAAGAAGAGAAGAAGAAGAAGAAGAAGAAGAAGAAGAAGAAGAAGAAGAAGAAAAAGAAGAAAACTGGCAACTGCACCATAGATCTAGCACACTGCTTCAAATAAGAGCTACAGAAGCTAGTGAAATAATTCAAAGCATATTTGATAGCTGTATTAGGTCAATCTGTGCATGGAGTTGACAATTACCCCAAGTAGAGGAAGAGCTAAACTGCTACACATACTTCATGTTTGAGGCAGAAATTACTTTAACTCAAGTTAACAATACTACTTTCCACATGAAAATATAAGAATACTACACAAAACCTTTGCACGCATGCAAGACATCTGGTTTCATTTGACAGGTTTTGACAAGAGATGAATAGAATAAAGGAGAGTGGGAGAAAAGGATGAACTCGGTATATTTTCCAGGGATTAGCACTCACTGCTGCTTTTTCTACCATTCTATTTCATCAAACTCCATTTCTTTTAGAATCTTCAAAAAAAAGGTAAGTTGAAAAGTAGATTCCTCTGATATATATATAGCTTTAAAACAGACTTTTCATATCAGCCAGTTTACTACATGTGTTTTATTTGTCCAAGAAAATCAAAGATTTCTTACTATTTCAATTTTCTAGTTTTGCTTCTTACATTGGACTAAACATTCTAGCAATTAAATGAAAACCACCTCAATGACTAAGATTATTACAGTAAAGTAGAAAATACGTGAGAACTGATAGAATTTTCTATCATGAACAATGAGACATAATACCTAAAAATACCATAAAACAATAGAAGGAAGATTAAGTTTAACTTGATACTGTTATGTGTTTATCTACATCATGCAAATTTTCACTGTATATATATAATTTATACATCTAAGTTCAAAAACTCTAAACTAGTTAAATTATTTTTCTAGGTTATTCCTAAAATCTTGCATTGTAGGTAACGAATACAATTTTTAATTCATTCATACAAAATTTCATACCATGGTTTGGACAGAAAATAAAAGATCAACCACTGAAGAAGGGGTAAATGGAGAGAAGATGAATAATCATGTTTCGTTTCTTGTGTAGAATTCTCAAAAAAAAGTTCAAAGATAGTGTTAAAATAGAAAAAGAGTTCTAGTTTCAAGTCCAAAACAAAGTTTGGCTTTTATTTTCTATCATTACCACAGGGAACTTATTTGGCCTCTCTGGACCTGAGCTTCCAACATGTAGAGGAAGAGACGAACATGAGTATCTTAAAGTTTGATTTGGCAGGAAGACACACTCTTATTTTTCTATGCAAGCAGAACCCCTCAAAATGTACATGGAAAAAAATAAAGCTTTCCTTATTTAGGGAAGCTCCACTGTAATCAGGGAAAGATGCCAATATCTTATCTGCAAAGTATTCCAGCCAACTCTGTGAAAAGTCACAGTCTATGATATCCCAAGCATCATCAAGGTCTACTAGAGCTTCCTTCTTTCCTTTAAATCTTACCTTTTATCCTCAAGATTAAATTATTGGTAAATAAGTGGTTTAAAAAAATATAATGCCAAAAGCAAAACTATCTTTAGGAACAGAGGTAACACACCTTCATTATTGAACATGGTACCCATATTCCTAACTAGGCTTATTACTATGTTATGATTTAGAGGACCAGTTCATCATGATATGTACAGTATCCAAATAGAAGCTAACCTGTTTTTGAAAACTGTGTCATATTCTGCTTCCAGGTTTGAAGGTTTGTTTTGTTTTGTTTTTTTAGGGAGGTGGGGAAGGAGAAGGAGTAGATATACAACCTGCAGTGTTCAGGGCTTACTCCTAGCTGCGTGCAAAGGGAACACTCCTGGTGGGCTTGGAAGATCACATGTAGTGTTATCAGTCAAACCTGGGTTGGCTACATAAAAGGCAAGCATTCTACCTGAAGAACTACTGCTCTGCTTATGGGTTATAAGTTTATCTGCAAAGTTTACTTATTATTTCTTATTTACTTCTTTTTTTGTTTTGTTTTGTTTTTCAGGCCACACCCGTTTGATGCTCAGGGATTACTCCTGGCTAAGCACTCAGAAATTGCCCCTGGCTAGGGGGAACCATATGGAACACTGGGGGATCGAACTGCGGTCCTTCCTTGGCTAGCACTTGCAAGGCAGACACCTTACCTCTAGCGCCACCCCTTACTTACTTCTTTTACTGCAGGTTTTTCCTTTGCTGATATATGCTGTTTCAAATAATCTTTATGTTTACATGAGAGCCTAACCAATTATTTTTTACCTCTTTTTCTTACCTTAAAGTTCAATCCATTTTATTTATTCAAATCCTCACATGAATAATATTTAATTTGTGTACTTTTCAAAGTCCCCTAAACTAGTCTAGTAAGGCAATCCCAATTGAAGTTTAGCATTACACACTAGCTCATAGAGAAAAATATATCCAAGAAGGTTTCTAAGTAGCAAATGGAAGGAGAATGAGAACCAAATATTGGAGTAAATGCAAGATGTGTCTTGATTTAAAGATTCTGGGTAGTGACTTATCTTAGAAATGTGACAGATAGGGGCCGGAGAGAAAGCATGGTGGTAAGGCATTTGCTTGCATGCAGAAGGACAGTGGTTCAAATCCTGATATCTCATATAGTCCCCTGAACCTGCCAGGAGTGATTTCTGAGTGTAGAGCCAGGAGTAACCCCTGAGCACTGACTGGTGTGACCCAAAAATACAAAAAAATACAAAAAAAAAAGAAAAGAAAAAAAAATAAATGTGAAGATAAAAACATACAGGTCACAGAAGACAAATCAAGAAATTCCCTACACACATCCCCCCAAAATCATACATAAAATAAAAGTTCATAAACATAAAAATCCATAAGCACTACCAAATAATTTACAAAAACAGCTGCATGGTGAATGGTGGTCTATCACAAATTTGAGGTGAATAGTTTATCTTCATCTTTTTTCTTTGCCTTTTCAATTTTGGATCACATCCCAATACTGATGAAAGGTTGTTTTCCAGGGATCAAATCTGGGCTTCCTCCATGAAAAAAAGAGCTGTACCCCTTTGAATTATCTCCCTTCCCCGCTTTATTCTAACACCTCATCAACCCTTTTCAATTAGCTTTCCATTAATTACCTCTAGACTCAAAACCTGCAGAAGACTTTCCTTGCATGTAAGGTGAAATAAAAGAAATTATGCCTTCTCCAAATCATCACTTCAGTTAGTTAGCAACTTATTGCTTTCATGTGACTTGCACACACAAACTCTGAGCTTCAGCCTAGACATAGGATGTTCCACCTCCCTTGGACACCAGAGGTGCATTTTGTCATTGCAATTTCCACCTACAATGTTCTCTCTTGTCTGACAGGTTCTCCTTCTTTTCTAATAGGATTTCCATCTGCATGATCTGAATGTATTTTAAGTTGTGCTCTTCAGAAAGTGTTCCCTGCCCACACAGATAAAAATAAGACTTTCCCCTTTAACTATCAAGGTTCATGAGAATATTTGCTCGTACTTGCAAATTCAGTTTTGCTTTCTTTTTAATTAATATCATTTTAATTGAAACTTATTTAGAAAGATATGAGTGGGGGAAAATGAGAAGTATGGGTTCAAGATAGAAAAAGGGCTACTCCAGAAAGGAAAATAGGCAAACATAAAAACAGAGACAAGTAAAAGAGATACAAGATATGGATCAAGGGAGAATTGCTGGTTTGAAAAGCAAGCATGCTTTTGGTTATTCTATAATGATATAATATTTTATATTATTTCTTTCCTAAATAGGCTGAATCTGTTTCTACCATGTCCCATTTCCAATTTTTTTCATTTTGGGATTGGAATAAAGGACTGGGAACCTTACAAGGTATTTTTTGAGAGGCTACTGCCTGCTCTGGTCTAGGTGGTCACTCCCAGTTGTGCTTGAGACCTCGGGTGCCGAGGACCAAATCTGTATTTCTAATGCACTAAGCAAGCACTTAACCCTTTCAGCTATCTTTCTGGCCTGAAATATGCACCATTTCTTTAGAAATACAAATAGATGCCTATAGTGTTTTGTTTTGGTGAAGAACCATGCCTGGCAGTAATCCAGGCTTCCTCTACGCTCTGAGCTTCAGAGCTCACTTCTGACTATCCTAAGGAACCACAGAGAGGGCCAGGGATTAAACCTGGCTTGGTTCCATTCAAGGTAAGCATTATGCCACATTGTACTATATCCCCAGTATAATTATTTGATGTTAAATAATTGACATGATAAATTTATGGACATGGCAATCTATGTTCCATATACAATTGCTTCTTTATTTTTTTTTATTTTATTGAAAAATCAGCTACAATATTAGCCATCAGAATCATATTAGGGAAACAGACTCAAAAGAGGATTTAGAAGGCAAATTCTAACATAGTTTAATAAATTCAGCTTAATTTAGAGCATTTACTCTTTTTTTTGGGGGGGGGCCCACACCCGGTGGTGCTCAGGGGTTACTCCTGGCTGTCTGCTCAGAAATAGCTCCTGGCAGGCACGGGGGACCATATGGGACACCGGGATTCGAACCAACCACCTTTGGTCCTGGATCGGCTGCGTGCAAGGGAAACGCTGCTGTGCTATCTCTCCGGGCCCAGAGCATTTACTCTTAATTCACCTATTCACACAAGTCAAATAAAATTTTTTGTTGTTGTTGTTTGTTTTGTTTTGTTTCTGGGCCACACCCAGTGATGCTCAGGGGCTACTCCTGGCTATGCACTCAGAAACTGAGGTCCGTCCTGGATCAGCCATATCCAAGGCAAATGCCCTATACTCCAGTCCTTTAAAAAAAATAAAATAAAATAAAAAACATTTTTTTAAAACTTTATTTACTGATTGATTTTGGGACCACACCTGGCAGTATTTAGGGGTCACTCCTGGCTCTGCACTCAGAAATTTCCCCTGGCAGGCTGGAGAACATATGGGATGCCAGGAATCAAACAACTTCCCACCCAGGACAGCCACATGCAAGGCAAATGCCTTATAACTGTGCTACAACTGTGCCCCAAATCAAATGATTTTAAAACTAAAGTAATTGAAGGTCACCTTTTGAGAACAAAAAATATATAAAATTATTTGAACTACTAGTTTAGGACTTGAGATACTCACTAGAAAAACCTCTCAAAATATTCAATTTCTAATCTTAAGAAAACACTGCTATATAGAAAATATTTACTGGAGGGGCCAGAGAGATAGCATGGAGGTGGGGTATTTACCTTGCATGCAGAAAGACAGTGGTTCGAATCCCGACATCCCATATGGCAGGGGTCTCAAACTCGCGGCCCGCGGGCAGTTTGTGGCCCTCTGTACAACATTTTGTAGCCCTGCCCTAGAGGAATCTTTTTCTTTTGTTTTGTTTTAGTTGTTTGGGTCACACCCCCCAATGTTCAAGGCTTACTACTGACTTTGCACTCAAGGATCACCCCGACTTTGCCTCCTGCAACCCCCAGGTAAATTGAGTTTGAGACCCCTGCTATGGTCTCCCGAGCCTGCCAGGAATGACTTCTTAGTGTGGAGCCAGGAGTAACCCCTGAGCGCTGCTGGGTGTGACCCAAAAACAAAAACAAAAAAACAAAATATTTACTGTGGATAAGTTAAGAGTACTGAGCTTCAATGTTAAAGCACATTTTCTAGCTCATATACTGGAAATTTCTAAACATATTAATGTACAGTAAGAAAAATAAGTAGATAATCCTTTCATATAACTAAGTTAAAAAATCCTAAATTCTTAATATTCATACCACTCAGTCATAATTCACAAATTATTCCTTCAAAGTTAGGCAAGGAATATACAATCACAGTGGTATCTCCTGTAAACTCACTTTTGGTTTTGTTTTGTTTTGTTTTGTTTTGTTTGTTTTTCGGGCCACACCCGTTTGATGCTCAGGGGTTACTCCTCGCTAAGCGCTCAGAAATTGCCCCTGGCTTGGGGGACCATATGGGACACCGGGGGATCAAACAGTGGTCCTTTCCTTGGCTAGCACTTGCAAGGCAGACACCTTACCTCTAGCGCCACCTCACCGGCCCCGTGTAAACTCACTTTTGTGTTGAGAATATTGTTGTGCATTGTAGGCTTGTTATTCTGAATGTCATTGAGAACTTGGTTTAATGTTTAACTCTCTAATAATTAGAATATGTTCTTTTGGGTGAAAATTAGCATTCATTCTTGATTATGTGTGCCTCACCCATCCCACATATAAATATGATTTTATGCATGAGTATTCATATGAATGCATATGTACTATTCCAAAGTTTACATGTATCCAAATATATTTATAGATATTTGCAAATAGTGTTTGCATCATTAAGTTAGAGTAAATGCATATATTCATATTTGTAAATTGTATAAGTACTCTATGTTTCAATATACATTTATTTGTGGCTTTTTCTTCCAAAATCTGTTGAGTTGATATTGCATTTTGCAATCATTTGTTTCAGTCATAGTTGTTTCATATTTACATTTTTCTTTTTCCTTTAACCTAGTCCAAATTTTTGCCAGATTCAAACTCAGATATAACCAACTAATAGCCACATGGAAAAGTAGATTCTAATTGAGCTTTAATTCAAAACTTTTCCTAGTTAAACCTTTACATTTGTTTTATTATACTATATATTTTCACATTATCACTCTTGAGTAGCAGGGATGATATAAAAAATTTAACACCAATCATTAAATACTTCAGGTTTAGAAATTCAAATATTTTATTTCTCATTCATCAAGTCCTCAAATGCTATAAAAAAATACTGACACAAAGAAATATTGGGTCCAAGTATTATCTAGTAGTTCACTTAGTTGCAAAACACAAGCTACTGCTTTTGACTTTTAAATTATAGGTAAATCATCATTTAAGATGTTTTGTCCTTTGTACTGCATAAAGTACTTTATCATTTCTGCATCTTCTGTATGATGGCAACAGGGCTTTAAGTTAAAAAAAAAAAAAAGCTCTGTCATCATTTCCATTAAGAGGTTTTCCTGATTTTTTTTTTCTTTTTGGGCCACACCCGGCAGCACTCGGGGGGTTACTCCTGGCTCGGCAATTAGAAATATCTCCTGGCAGGCTTGGGGGACCATATGGGATTTGAACCACATTCGTCCAGGATTGGCTCCATGCAAGGCAGGTGCCCTACTGCTGTGCTATCTGTCCTGCTCCAAGAGGTTTTTCCTGATTCTGAAAGAAACCCATGAGTGAGTTCCAGACCAGCTCCATTTAGCTCTAGGAACTGGAGAAGGAGTTACAGGAAATCTCTGGAGTCAATGGCCTGCTCTTTCTTTATCATCACTACTGAAAGTTTCCAATAAGGTGTCAGAGGGGACAAGGAAGTTGTTCTGAAAAACCAAAGGGACATCCCAAAGAAACTTTCTTATCTCATAAGGAGGATTGGGGCAGCCTTCTACATAATAGGAAAATTGACCACAGCCACCATGTGTGTCCCATTAGAGTTGTTTTTATTTTAGAGTGTGGTAAAATGTTTTTTTTTATATATATATATTTTACATTAAGATCAGAGTAGCTTACTGCTGTGTAAAATTCATAAAAAGCAAAGCCCCTTTGGAATTTTCCTGTCCTTGCCCTGTTGTATGTAGGATGCTGGGCCTTCAGTCACATATGTAGTTGAGAAATGCTTTTTACAAGTCCCCATAAAAGAGACTAGTACATGTTGCTCCACGCTGTAATTAAATTGAGTTCTCAGATTCCAGATGGGAGCTGGAGTGAATGGCACAAAGGTGTGGTTTCTTGCACCCTCTCATGCCCTGGCCCCTCTGGCAAGCAAGGCTGGCACTGAATCAGGCTCAAAATGAAAGTGGGAGGAGCAATTGTCCTCGAGTCCCACCCTGGGCCTGCACTGCACATGTGTTCTGTTCTCCCTGAGGCCCCAGTGTTTATGCCCAAGACTAACCTGGACTCTCCCCTCTCTGAATGTCTAGTGATCTCCGCCCTGTATCAATGACCTTCCAAAAGATCTTTGATGCTCCATATCAATAGAACCAATTTTCTTGCATCATATATCCTAAACCTATGACGAAGGAAATATGAGAATAAGGAAATCTAAACTTATCAATCTAAACACAAAAGTTATAACCAAAGCAGATGCCAATGGTCATTCCCTATTGCCTTCTAGGAAATAAGTTTAAAATATTAAAAGGTGGGGGGATAAGGGGGCATAGTGAATGCAGGGCCTACAGCCCAAGATATACCTAAAAACTTGTTAAGAATGTTGATGCTTGTGCCAGAGCAATAGCACAGTGATAGGGCATTTGCCTTGCATATTGCTGACTCAAGACGAATTTGGGTTCAATCCCCAGCATCTCATATGATCCCCTAAGCCTGCCAAAGGCGATTTCTGAGCTCAGAGCCAGAAGTAACCCCTAAGCACCACCAGGTTTGGTCCAAAAACAAACAAAAACAATGCTGATGTTGGGTCAGAGGGCTAGTACAGCAATTGTGTTGCATACAGTTGACCTGGATTTGCTCCCTAGCATCCTTTATGGGACCCCAATACTGGAAGGATTAAGTCCTGAGTGCAGGGTCAGGAGTAACCCTCTCAGCATCACTGGGCATGACCCCCCCCACACACACAAAATAGAATGTTGATGCAGGAATGTTGGATACTTTTAGTTATGAAGAGAAATGTTTGGAGGCAGGTAGATCTTTAACCTGCTATTTCTAACCAGAAATTTTGTATGTTAAGAGTTAAAATGTAGCTGCTTCGTGGGTTCTGATCAGAGATTACAATTATTAAACATTTTAAATTTTTCTATATCCCAGAATATCTGGGAAGTAAATTTTGTTTAATTCAAAGTGACAAATCAGTGGTTTTAAAATGATAAAATATTTGAGTAAGCAAACCGAAGAATAACAAGAATTTCCCACTTTTTAGATATTTTCCTCATACAAAAACTACACTATCAACATTCCTGGCAACTGCAATTTTCTAAGGGAAACAAAAATGGTTTTTCTCTTATCCTCTCTTCCAAACTGCTCTTGAGATTGGCATGAATAAAGCAGACCACATAAATTGCAACTCAAATGTAAACAAAATGTGAAGAAAATAAAGAACATATGTCTAAAGCATATTTTCTTGACCCTATCCTACTGAAAATGTGCTTATTTCCTGGTCTTGGTTTAATCCATCACAATCTACAACCATCTTTTGTTATATCATCTAATACCTAGTCCATATGTTGCTGTCAGTTTACAGACAGAAAACAGAGATTAGAAAGTCCTCATTACTATTGCCTTTTAAAGAGGAGATGTGTACAGAGATGAAGGTTCTGGAAGTTACTAAATACTAGTTCCTTTTGCTGTCTACCAAGCTTAAAACCACTTTATAAAAAGTGGTGTCAAAAGCAATGTCTCCTAAGAAGAACAATGATTTCAAACGGAAAGACTCTCAAGCAGATGTTTGGGAAGAGTCCTACTTCAGTTTTAGCCCAGTTTTGAGAAAACCCAAGTGTTTACAGAAGAGTTCCATATTGTCTGTCACTTACTGGTCAGTTGAAGCAACTGTGAGTGAAAGGGACAGTTCTTGGACTCTGATTTGGAGAATCACTAAATTCCTTTACGGGGAGTGATGGAGTGATGGTACAGCAGGTAGGATATTTGCTATAAATGCAGCCAGTGTGGGTTCTGTCCCCAGACCCCACATCGTACCCTGAGCCCTATCAGGAGTGATCCCTGACCACTTCCAGGTAGGACCCCAAACCAAATAGCAACAATAAACTATTACTTTAACAGTTTTTAACAGTCTAATTGAAATATGTGTGAGACGGAGTCAGGGGTCCAAATCAGATTCCAGACTTCTGTGGTGGGTAGAAGCTGCAGAACATGCTTCAGCACATAGTACACTCAGCTAGAGCTCTGCTGTGAGAAATGGGTAATGGGGGGGGGGGGGGGAATCATGAAGGCACACTGTCTTTTCTCCATGAATTAAAGACTAGTGAACCTCAAATATAAAAGGAGAAGGAGGTTTCCTGGGGAGGGTTCAGACAAAAAGCCAAGCCAGTGATTCAATTCTTTGGCATTTATAAATAAAGTACTTTGGGGTATTTTTCACTACTGCAAGGTGGAAGGCCTTGGGAGGAGGTGGTGATGGCAGGAAGTGAATGTTTCTGTAAAAGTATTTATAGAACAAAAGTAAGACGATATGTCAGGGCGGAGAAATAGCTTAGTCGGAACTTTGATGCTAGGCAGTCATGACTTGAATCACTGAATTTTTATCATAAGCGGCAGGAAAAGAAACAAAATCTAAGTCTCCTAGGTAGCCAGACAACGCTGGTTCAACAACTAGGAAGTACGTGCGAATTCCCTTGGACCAGTAAGAGCTACCCAGGCACTCGTTCTTTCCTAATACAGAGTGGGAAGCAAGAATATTCACAAAACACAATTCTTGAGTCTGCAGCTCAAAATATGCCCCTTAAAAGCTCAAAAAGATCCATTAATATTCTGTCTAAAGTATGACATGATTCAGGAAGAATTTGACATACCTCCTTTAGAAGCTGCAGATTATACATAAATAGATTAGTCTCAACATATATATTAAATTAATATATTGAATTGGGAGGAAGGAAGAGTGAAATCAGTGATATTCAGCAATGACATGATACCTCATTTCATAGTCCATTCTTAATCCCCTTTCATATGCCCATTGATCATACTTTTTCCTTTTTCTTGCACTATATACTTTTCTTCATGGGTTTTAATGATCCTCTCTTTTATTTTCCCCTTGCTTCATCCTCTTCTAGCTCAGAAGCTAAGCCATGGAGTATGGGTAGAATTAGAATTTGGCTTAGTCTTTTGAGCATTGACTACCTGTGAGAAGAAGGCAGCAAAGGGAGAGTGAACGCTACCAGATGTGCAAAGCTTAGCAAATGCCCAGACAAAGCTGCTACTGGGGAAGGGCTCCCCCTCTTTGGTTATGAAGCGATGCTTCAGAGGTAAACAAATCCCTTTCTCAGCCTTTACCCCAAACCACAGACTGTGTCTGTGTCTTTTGGCAATTAGTCTTACAATTGTTGCCTTTAAGAATCGGACAGGACTTTTGAGATCACCTACCCTGAGACCTTCGATTTACGCATGCGGAAATAGAGGCCAAGAGAGGTTAAGTGACTTGCCAAGGGTCACAGAATTAATGAGTTGACAGTGTACAGAAACTCAGATATCCTGATTATCAGAACAAAATCCTAAAAAAAAAAAAAAAACAAGAGTTGGAAAGTCCAAGCAATTACATTCTGCAATCAGAAGAGAAAGAAAAGGCAACTAATCAAGAGAAACATTTAGGAGCGAAGACAGTCAACGAAAATAGTAAATTCACCCATGACTTAAGATATTTCTAGGCATTTCTTTTTAAAAGCAAATAAGCCTGTGACAATTATGAAAAAAGCCAGGCTCGGGTAGACCTTGTTGTTGTTTCTTAGATCCTACAGCCATTTCTTCTTTTCCTTTTTAATAGTTTTCAGTGTGATATGTTATACACTTAGAGACCTATTCCATTACGCTGACCCTCTCATTTATGCCTTCCAGTAACAGAAAGCAGCTGATGTTAAATGGAGCGGTGCTTTAGTGTGAAGGAGGTTAAGCTACGTTTGTGTGCAATCAGGTTAAGCCTGGCTCCGACAGGAGAAAAATCCATACATATGTGGCAAAGATCTGAAAAATGCCTGTATTCCCAACCTGATTACGACTTAAATTTTTGCATGGTTTGTCAAAGCAGATCACTGAAATCAAATCAAGATGTAAAATGGGATAAATAGTGTGTTTTCGTCTCCATTCTTCCATTAATCACCGTGAACTACCCCAGAAAGACGCTTTTCCCGCCTCTCACCTGAGGCAAGGTGCCATGCTCCCCTGGAAGTTATGCCAATTTTTAGCAATTGGTGCTCAAGTTCCAAAGCTTATTTTCTAGTTTTCATTTCCTCCATTAACAAAAAAGAAAAAGAAAAGAAAAGAAGAAAAAGGAAAAGGAAAGGTCTCTATTGCAAGTTTTTTAATTTCTACCAACATTTCTATATGATTTCCCTTTTGATGCAGCCAATTTCAGTATGACATTTAAAAACTCACACACGTGTGAGACTATAGAAATATTGAATTTATTCTGCTGACAATATAGATACAGGAATTAGTGTGATAGCCTGTCTCTCCTAATACATAGTACTCAGTAAAGTCAAAAGGCAAATTCAATCAGAGAGTTTGTTACCAATTCACTTGTCAAAAAGAGGATATTAGCAGATCATGGATAAAGCATTTGTTTTGGCATAACTTAAGTTGTTGACAGTGTTGGGGTCTAGTCTCTTAAGGTAGGATATTGCTGAAGACTAAAACACACATGCCCGCTACAAAATTCTCCAACAAAAGGAAGGACTAGGTCAAAATTAGTTGGAAGGAAAGGAAATGTGCTGGCTCTCGTTACACATAAGATATTTGTTCGGGGTAGCTATTTTCAGGTTAATTTTTGCTATTAATGTAAACCACAATTGGGGGGACATGTAGCTAGAAGAGAAATGTAGAGGATAGTTATATAAACAATATACAACAAAGGAAGTCTTTATTTCCAATACCTGAATACATCAGGTTTGTTTTTAACACAAGGTTGCAGTTAAATGCTCTCTAGCTTATCCAAGAAGTGCTTATTTAGTTTTGTAAGAAAATATTTCTTTATTTTTGCCTGAAAAATACCCCGTTTAAGTGAACAAAACCATCCTTGTAGTGAAACACAGACCCCCCCCCCACAAAAGAAAATGTTGTTTCAATAGGGCAGCAAAGGAAAGCAAAATTAAATCAAGAGGAAACAAGGCTTTCCTAATGGTAGCTTCTGAATCTGGATCTAATAGCTCTCAAAGGCTGGATCAAGTCTTCAAGTCTAAAAAAGTTCTGTCTTCTTGCATGGATCATAGAGGCAGCCTACCATGGATCAAAATCCATTTTAAGTTTCTCTCTCCTTCTGTCCTCTCTCTCTCTTTCTCTCTCTGTCTCTCTCGTCTCTATCTCTCGTCTCGTCTCTCTCTCTCTCTCTCTCTCAAAGAATTGTGTAGTGCTATAAACCAAAAGACTAAAGCAGCTGTCTCTTCTCTCTCTCTCTCTCTCTCTCTCTCTCTCTCTCTCTCTCTCTCTCTCTCTCTCTCTCTCTCTCTCTCTCTCTCTCTCTCTCTCTCCTCTCTCTCTCTCTCCTCTCTCCTCTCTCTCTTTCTCTTTCTCTTTCCTCCCTGGCCCCTCACTACAAAGCCAAAAAGCAAGGCCCCATCGGCAAGAATGAAGGCAAGCAAAAGTTTTGATTATTTTATAGTGGCAACTTTCCAATACATAACCTTCCTCTTTGCTTTTTTCTATTCTGTGCACTAGGAAAAAAAAAAAAAAAAAAAAAAAAAAAAAAAAAAAAAAAAACCACCGTCTTCACTGGCAGCGCAGGCATCCGCTGGCGGCAAGATAAACAGTAACAGGCAATTATGTTTGAAGCACCACAGTGATGGCTAAGCACTGCATTTCAGATACTGACTTAGACAGCAACCAGCACCTGGGCCATGTACTTGTCTCCTAATTTGTAAATGGGCCCTAATCCTGCTATTACAGAATAATCCGCTGCAAATCAGCACAATTACTTGAAAGTCAGGAATAAACACATACATACCAGTAGCTGTTTTCCACAAATGATTATCAAAACAAAGGAAAGCAATGGATTGTGGCAACATTAAGACAATATTTTATTCCCTTCAGTGTTTAGGCAAGTTTATTTGAAGTTGTCATCTTCAACTAAGTAATGATGCCAATGAGTTTAGAGATTCCATAAACCATTTTGAATCTAAACTCCTCTCAACTCAAAGTTGAACACTTCCCCAGAGCAATATCTGCAGATCCCTGATGACATAAACTCCCCCACTTTGATGGTTCATTATCAAACAAAATGAAGGAAGTTATTTTTTGTTGTTATTTGGGCCACACCCAACGCTGCTCAGGGGTTACTCCAGGCTCTATGCTCACAAAGTCTTGCTCTGGAAGTCTTGAGGGGCCATATGGGATGCTGGGGGATCAAATTTGGGTTGGCTGTGCGCATGGTCAAAAGCCCTAAGCTCTGTGCTATTGCTCGGGCCCCCCCAAACAAAATTAAGTAATAGCATGCACACAGACCTTGAGAGTTCCTAGTACTCTTCTCAGTGATCCTCAAGATGTTATAAAAGCAAATGAAATAGCCTATTCATATGTTTCCCCCATTTGTTTCTCAGTAATACTGTGTGAAACATGGCTGCCTCATCGATGTTAATATCAAATTTTTCTTTCTATAGAGAATTCTGCTCGGGAATCAAGTGATTCAGAAGAGAACTGAAAGGGACTCACCTCCTGGACAATGTCTCATGGCCATCTTACATCTCCTGGATTCAGCAATTGTTGGGCAAGGGTATCGTTCTTTTGCTGGCTTTTTTCACAATTGCCTGGTTCTAGTTTCCAGACCCCATTTAAAATCCACAGGTGCGATTATTTCTGCTGCACGTTCCCCATTCACTCCAATGACCAACTTCACATCCTTCTAATAAAGAACAAAGAAAAAAAAGAGTAAAGAAAAAAAAAAACAGATAAAAATTTTATAGCCCTGTGCGAGCCTGTCATCTAAGTTAGCAAGCAGCTTTTCTCCCACACATTCACCTTCAAGAGACAAAATTTAAATTATACAGCTATCACAGACCTATGCTTCTCTTTGGGGAGTTTAATATTTTCATCTATAACACAAAAACCCACAACATATGTCATTTAAAAACTACTGTTCTTGGGGGCTGGAGAGATAGCATAGTGACTGGGCATTTGTGTTGCATGCGGCTGACACGGGATGGACCTGGTTCATTACTGGCATCCCCATATGGTCCCCTGAGGCTTGCCCAGGAGTGATTTCTGAATGCGAGCAGGAGTAACCCCCTGAGTATCATCCCAGTGTGGTCCAAAAAACCTATCAATTAATAAATCATAAATAAATAAATAAATAAAAACTATTATTCTTGAATAGAGAGATAATACAGTGGATAGGGTATCTCCCCTATACATATCTGACTGGACTTAATTCCCAAATATATGTTTAAAACCCAATGGGGGCCAGATGTATAGCACAGTGGTAGAGCATTTGCCTTGCACGTGGCTGACCAGGAGCAGACCCAGGTTTGATCCCCAGCATCCCCTATGGTCCCCTGAGCCTGCCAGGAGCAATTTCTGAGTGCAGAGCCAGATTTAACCCCTGAGCACCATTGGATGTAGCCCCCAAACCAAAAATCAATAAATAAATCCCAAACAGATTAATCTCAAATAGGTTCAAATCCCAAATAGGGCCCTGAGCCCTGTCAGGAGTGAACTCTGAGAATAGAGCTAAGGAATAAGCCCATAGCACCACCAACTGTACACCCCCCAAAAGTAAGAAGCTAGCATATACTATTGGACTTGGTTCAGTTTTCCAAGAGTTTGTATATCCTAAAGCAACGAAGTAGACAATCTTAAAACAAAATAATTTAAAAACATGATCTTTTTTAAATGTTGAAATTATAGTATTTATTATAACAACTTTAGCTAAATCAGTGTAAATACTAGTTCATCTGATAAATTGCTGAAATTTCTAAATTTTTTGTTGTTTGTTTATTTGTTTTAAATTTTTATTTTGACCAAAGTGGAATACAAATCTTTCACAGTAATTTTTTAGGTACATAGTGATATTGAATCAGGGGCACTCCCACCACCAATGCTGTCCTCCCTCCACTGCTGTTCCCAGAATGCATTCCATATCCCTCGCCTTTACCACCCGGGTTGCTAGTATAAGTGGTCCCCTCTGTGTCTAGCAAGTCTGATCATTTTTTTTTATTTCTACTTAATATTCATATGATTGTCTGGTCTTGGTATCCTCCATTATTTCCCCTTCAATTTGTGAGACGAGGTAAGATGGTTTAAATTATTTGGTTCTGTTTGAAGAGAAGAAAATAAATAAATAAATAAATAAATAAATAAATAAATAAATAAATAAATAAATAAATAATAAATAAATAAAGTGGGACAAAAATCAAACAAGCAAAAAATGGAGAAGTCCTTCTAGAGGCTGTAAATATCAGTTTAAGAGAAGAAAGGGAAAAGGGGGGAAATCCAACAACAGTACCAAAAATTTTTTTTTAAAAAATCAAACAAAAAACTCGAAAAGCACCACAGCAATAAAGTACCAACCACACAATAACCACAGTCCTGAAATAAAAACAAAAACAACAACAAAACACACACACAACCCGGGGGGGGGGGACAAGAAACAAATAACAACAATAGCAAAAAAACAAAAGTTGCCCAACTTCAAGAGATTGTATTGCCTGTGTATATTTTTCTACTGTCCTCTGTCCTGAAGCTCTCCTGAATGAGCCAAAAAGGGCCCAGCAAAATCACTCTCCTAGAGGTTCCAGAAGAGTGCGTCCGCTCCACTTAACTTCGCAGCCCTGTACTCATTCTAATGAATGAACCCCACTGCAACACGCAGAAAAAAATCACACTAGGAACTGTGCTAGATCTCTGAAGCCCAGCATATCTCTCTGGATTTTCTTCTCTGCTGCATGCTCAGGCCTAAGATTTGATCCTGTGTGTGTGGCTTCAACATCCAAGGGCTCCACTTCCTTAGAGGTGAGTCGACCCACCCAGAAAGGGTAGAACAAGAGGAGCAAGGCTATGCACATCTTTTGCCAATGAATACCACTACAACACATAAAAGAACCCACAATGCAAGTGTGACAATGGTGAAAAACACAGGCCAGCACCAGGCATAGAGAATGAAAATGGCAACACTGATGACCAGAAAACGGCCAACCAACTAGTCAGTCTCTCAGATATGGAGTTAATAAAATATGGAGGATGCTCACAGAACTCAACGAAAACATACATCGAGTTGAACAGAACACTAATAAGAACCAAGAAAATAAGAAGACAGAAATCAGAAAACTCCAAACTGAAATAACAGATGAAATAACAGGTCTGAAAAACTCAGTACTCAAATAGGCAGACAAATGGATAAACTCTCCGACAGGTAACAGAAGCTGAGGATAGAATGAGTGAGCTGGAAGATGAGATATATAACAACTCCATACAGTGGAAGAGATTAGAAAAAAGCCCTAAAGCAAATGATCAGACAATGGAAAAATTAGTCAAAGAATGGTAACAGATGAAAATAGAAGTCTATAATAAGCTCAACAAAGACAACTTAAGAATCATAGGAGTCCCAGAGACCCAGGAAGAAAATCTCAACGAAGAATCAACAGTCAAGAACATCATTAAAGAGAAACTACCAGAGCTAAAGAATATATGCAATCAAATCCTGCATGCCTGAAGATTAGCAACTAATAGAGACCCCAGAAAAAGCACCCCAAGACACATCCTAGTCACAATGATGAATCCCACAGATAGAGACAAAATTCTGAAAGCAGCAAGATCAAAAAGGGAAATTACATTCAAGATAGCCTCCTTGAGATTTACAGAAGACCTGTCACAAGAAACACTCAAGGCCAGAAGGCAGTGGTGAGACATAGTGACAAAACTCAATGAAATAAATGCTTCGCCTGCAAAAAGGCACCCAGCAAAACTCACTTTCAAGTTTGAAGGAAGAATACACGGCATCACAGATAAACAACAGCTCAGAAAATTTACAGACTCAAAACCAGCCTTAAATAAAAACTGAAAGACCTACTCTAAGGCAACACTGACCAACGGACACACCAAACTTCGACAGAAAGATGGCACTAAATCCCATGACAATACTTTCTTTCAATATCAATAGATTAAATGCACCAGTTAAGAGACACAGAGTAGCTAAATGGATCAAAAAACTCAACCCAACATTCTGCTGCCTACAAGAACACACACTGAATAGTCAGAACAAAACATAGACTAAAAATAAAAGGCTGGAGGAAAATCATCCAAGCAAACAACACCCATAAAAAGAGCTTGAGTGGCCATACTAATATCAGATGATGCAAACTTTATACTCAGAAAAGTTGTCAGGAACAAAGATGGACATTTTGTATTAATCAAGGGATATGTATAGCAGGAAGAAATCACTCTCTTCCACTAAGGAGTGTCTAACAACTCTTCTGCCGAATCAACTAGCCCAACAAAAACAAAAACAAAAACAAAAACAAAAAATCACTCTCCTAAACATATATTCACCGAATGAGTTGTCAGCAAAATATTTAACACAATTGTTGACAAAAATTAAAAATAATATCAAAAACAACGCAATAATTGTGGGAGACCTCAAAATGGCTTTGTCAACACTTGATAGGTTAACCAGACTGAAACCCAACAAGAATATACTAGACCTGAAAAGAGAAAAGGAAGAAAAAGGCCTAGTAGACATATATAGGACACTCTACCCCCCAGAAACCTGGATACAATTCTTCTCCAATGTATATGGGTCATTCTCCAGGATACACTACATGCTGGCACATAAAAACATATCTCCATAATATTAAGAGGATAGAAATTTTGCAAGGCTACCTTCACTGACCACAAGGCTCTGAAATAATATGTGAACTCCAAAGGGACACAGAAGAAAAACTTTAACACCTGGAACTTAAACAGCCTCATACTAAATAACAAGTGGGTCTGAGATGAAATCGAAGAGGAAATCAAAACTTTCCTGGAAACAATGATAATAAAGACACAAATTATCAGAGCCTCTGGGACACAGCAAAAGCAGTCCTGATAGGAAAATTTATAGCTTTGCAAGCACACATCAGGAAGGAAGAAGGGGCCAACCTGAATAGATTAATGACACAGCTCATAGACTTAGAAAGTGCTGAACAAAAGGAACCAAAAATAGGGAGACAGAAGGTAATAACAAAGCTGAGAGCAAAAAAAACAACATTGTAGAAATAAAATAAAAAAAAAACAATCCAAAAGATGAACGAAAACAGAAGTTGGTTCTTCAAAAAAATAAACAAGATTGATAGACCTAATGGCCTATCAAAAACTAAAAAAAACTAACAAAGAAAGAGAGAAACTTGATAACTTGTATTAGAAATGAAAAAGGGGAGATCACTACTGATATTGCAGCGATTCAAAGGGTAATTAGAAACTACTTTGAGAAAACCTATGTCACTAAAAATGAAAAGCTGGAAGAAATGGATACATCTTTAGACTCATAACATTCCATGGTTGAATAAAGAGGATGTAGCATATCTAAACACCACCATCACTATTGATGAAATTAAAACGATAATCAAATGTCTGTTCAAAAACAAAAGCCAAGGCCTAGATGGATTCACTAATGAATTCTTCCAAACCTTTCCAGAGAAATTACTACCAATCCTGGCCAGGCTCTTTCATGAAATCGAAACAAGGGAAACACTTCCAAACAGCTTTTATGAAGCCAACATCACCTTGATACCTAAACCAGACAGAGATGCTACCAAAAAAGAAAATTACAGACCAATATCCCTGATGAACACAGATGCAAAGATCCTCAACAAAATCCTGGAAAATAGGATTCAATGCCTCATCAAGAATATCATTCATTATGATCAAGTAAGTTTCATCCCAGGAATGCAAGGATGGTTTAACATCCATAAATCTATCAACATAATACACAACATCAACAACAAGAAAAATAAAAAAAAACATGATCATATCAATAGATACAGGGGAAAATTTTCATAAGGTCCAACACCCATTCTTGATCAAAACTCTCAGCAAGATGGGAATGGAAGGAACCTTTCTCAATATACTTAAGGCCATCTACCACAAGTCAGAGGCAAATATTGTCCTCAGTGGAGAAAAACTGAAAGCCTTTCCTCTAAATTCTGGCACAAAACAAGGCTGTCCTCTCTCACCACTCCTATTCAACATAGCACTGGAAGTACTTGCTATAGCGATTAGGCAAGAAAAAAGATATCAAGGGAATCCAGATAGGAAAGGAAGAAGTCAAGCTCTCACTATTTGCAGATGACATGATACTCCTACCTAGAAAACCCTAAAGTCTCTACGAAAAAGCTTCTAGAAACAATAGACTCATATAGCAAGGTGGTAGGCTACAAAATTAACACACAAAAATGGCCTTTCTATATACCAATAGTAAAAAGGAAGAAATGGGCATTAAGAAAACAATTCCATTCACAATAGTGCCAAACAAACTCAAATATCTTGGAATCAACTTGACTAAAACTGTGAAGGACCTATACAAAGTAAATTATAAAACTCCACTCCAAGAAATAAGAGAGGACACGCAGAAATGGGAGCACATACCCTGCACATGTATTGGCAGGATTAACATCATTAAAATGGCAATACTCCCCAAAGCATTGTACAGATTTAATGTGATCCCCCTAAAGATACCCATGATATTCTTTAAAGAAGTGGATCAGGCACTTTTGAAATTCATTTGGAACAATAAACACCCTCGAATAGCTAAAGCAATCATTGGGAAAAAGAATATGGGAGGAATTACTTTCCCCAACTTTAAACTGTAATACAAAGCAATAGTTATCAAAACAGCATGGTATTGGAATAAAGACAGGCCCTCAGATCAGTGGAATAGGCTTGAGCTCTCAGACAATGTTCCCCAGACATACAATCCCCTAATTTTTGACAAGGGAGCAAGAAATCCTAAATGGAGCAAAAAAAGCCTCTTGAACAAGTGGTGTTGGCACAACTGGATAGCCACTTGCAAAAAATTGAACTTAGACCCCCAGCGAACATCATGAACGAAGGTTAAATCCAAATGGATGAAAGACCTCGATGTCAGACCCAAAACCATAAGATATATAGAACAACACATAGGTAAAACACTCCAGGACATTGAGACTAAAGGCATCTTCAAAGAGTAAACTGCACTCTCCAAGCAAGTGAAAGCAGAGATTAACAGATGGGAATATATTAAACTGAGAAGCTTCTGCACCTCAAAAGAAATAGTGCCCAGTATACAAGAGCCGCCCACTGAGTTGGAGAAACTAATCACCCAATACCCATCAGATAAGGCACTGACAGAAATTTACAAGAAAAAAACATCTTATCCCATCAAAAATGGGGAGGAGAAATGGACAGACACTTTCATAAAGAAGAAATACAAATGGCCAAAAGGCACATGGAAAAATGCTCTACATTACTAATCATCAGGGAGATGCAAATGAAAACAACTATGAGGTACCACCTCACACCAAGGAGATTGACACACATCACAAAGAATGAGAACAAGAAGTGTTGGCGGGGATGTAGGGAGAAAGGAACTCTTAGCCACTACTGGTGGGATGCCATCTCGTTCAACCTTTCTGGAGAGGGATATGGAGATTCCTCCAAAAACTGGAAATTGAGCTCCTGTAAGATCCAGCTATACCACTCCTAGGAATATGCCCTAGGAACACAAAAATACAATACAAAATCCCTTCCTTACACCTATATTCATTGCAGCACTATTTACCATACCAAGAATCTGGAAACAACCAAGATGCCCTTCAACAGATGAATGGCTAAAGAAACTGTGGTACATATACACAATGGAATATTATGCAGCCATCAGGAGAGATGAAGTCATGACATTTTCCTATACATGGATGGACATGGAATCTATTATGCTGAGTGAAATAACTCAGAGAGAGTGAGAAAGACGCAGGATGGTCTCACTCATCTATGGGTTTTAAGAAAAATGAAAGACATTCTTGCAATAATTTTCAGAGACAAAAGAGAGGAGGGCTGGAAGTTACAGCACACCTCATGAACCTCACCACAAAGAGTGATGAGGTTAGTTAGAGAAATAACTACATTGCGAACTATTCTAACAATGAGAATGTATGAGGAAAACAAAAAGCCTGTCTAGAGTATAGGTCGGGGTGAGGTGGGGAGGAGGGATATTGGGGACATTGGTGGTGAGAATGTTGCACTGGTGATGAGGGGTGTCCTGTTATATGACTGAAACTCAACCACAATCATGTTTGTAACCAAGGTGTTTAAATAAAAAATATTTTAAAAAAAAGTTAATGTGTGCTTCCTCTCTCTTTTTTTTTTCTTGCATAGGCACAGTTAATATTGGGGACATTAGAAAGGGAATTTCCTTGGCCTAAGAGATACAGGGTTTCTCCGACCTTGAAGTATACTGTCATGGGAATAATTACAGGCTCCATACATATTCTTCTACTTTCCCCCTTGGTCCTTTGGTGGTGTTTGGAAACTTTCTGCTCCATCGTGGATGATGAAATCCTGCCTCTGTAGCTAGAGATCTTGCAATTTGCACAGATCCAAGGATGGAGCCTAGGATGGAGTCTTTTTTTTTTTTTTTTTTTTTTGTGGTTCTAGGAGTTCTATTCCATCGTTGTTGTTTTAATCAGTCTTCTGTAGTTGGTTTTTGCCCCAATCCTAGGATGAAGCATAGAATAGAGTCTTTCCTTATATATCCAGAAGATCTGCTCAGTTGCAGTTGTCTCATTCAGACCTCTGGAGTTAGAGATCTTGATTTTACAGATCATAGGCCAAGGCCTAGATTAGGGTCTTTTTTATTGGTCTCAGGATAAGTTCTGCCCAGTCATGGTTATCACAGTCAGTCTTCTGTAGATATCAAAGTTGGTTTTTGTACCAATCAAAGGATGATATATCTTCTGAATTCATCTTATCGTTAGGAGGTGAGGTAAGATAATCAGCTCTTCGTCCAAGTTTTTGCAGTTTCTTCATTATGAGGGTGTCATATCAAAAGTGGTACATGATGGTGTCAGAGCAGTATTAAGAATGTCTCAGAGGGAGTTTGGTTCCTGGAGCTGTTACGGAGAACTATGTCAGTTCTATGTCTGAGATCTAGTGTTCAGTGTTGGACGGTCACTCTCTAATCACATGGAGTCTAAATTAGGACCACATGACATATGTTCAAGGTGGGAAGTACCCCTGTATTTTAAAATATATGAGTTCTTATCCATAATAGATAAGAGCTTGTTTCAATATGCAAAATTTCCCCCTTTTTACTATACCTTTGCAAGAAGAAATGGTGGTATATTATATTGCTGGTGCATTTAGGGGTGAGAGGTCAGGCTCCATCATCTCTATGCCCTGGTTTTGACCTGAGCTATTATCCTCAGCTTACATATATACACATATTTATAAAGAAAAAACAATAAATAAAAATAAGTTTAAAAAATATTAATGGAACAAAGTGATGCAGGAGACTAACTTATATTTGGGAATAATCAGGTTAAGAGGTAGTATTATATAGGTCTTAAATTTATAAAGGAAATATAGGCTTTCCCATTGTCTTTTGAGATTTTCTTGTGGGGATTGAAATCCAGAGTACATTTTCATCACACGCCCTGGTCTTGTTGAGATTGAGAAATGATTTTTGGCAGAAATGCTCGGGTAGAGTTCTTGTAAGTAACCTTCTGGAGCTCAGTTTGGTTTCAAACAACAGTCCACATTTGGGGGGTGAGAAGGAGGGCCACAGATCATGAGTCAGCAGGGGTGTTGGTTGTAGATTCTTGCTGGGTGACGAGATGTGGGGCTGGGTGGGTGTCCATCGCTTGGGATCTGGGTGATGGCTTATTGGGGGAGGCAGTCGTCTTGATACCTAATGGGTTAAGAACTGAGAGTAAAAAGCATTAATAAGTCAGGATAGCGAATTGGAAATGTGGAGGGGTTAGTAGGATTTCTGAAGGTGGGGAGGAGGAATAGTGTATAGGAGGGGCTGTATACATAATAGGCATGGGTTGTTTACAATTTAGACTTGGCTCTCATAGAGGAGTCCTCTCTCTATGTACTCATGCTTACATAAAAACATACAATACTGATCTGTTCTTAAGCTGTTGTTAGAGGTCTGACCCTACTAGGATGGGTCTGAGCTCTTAGGACTGGTTGAATAAAGATACATAATTAGCTTAGGTATAGCTCAAGAAAAAGAGGAAAAAAGAGCAAAAGATAAGAGAACAGAAAAATAGGTAAATATAGTAAAAATAAGGTTAAAAAATAGAAAATCAAGATGATAAGGAAGAAGAGGTAGAAGAAAGGAGAGAAAGGAAATGTTAATTTGCCCAAACATGTTCTATGAGTCGTAGGTCCTGTTATATAAGTCTGTGGTTTGCAGTTGATTGTTTCGGTGGTCTGGATGGTCACATGCTTTAGGTCCTACTAGAGGCTGCTCGCTCGCTTGGAGTTTCTACCCTATTAGATTGTTGTGTTTATTCCTGAGTATTCAATGTCCATATGGTGTAGATTCTGAGTACCTCAGAAAAGTGCTATCATTCTGTGTTTATCCTTCATCTTCTGGCTTACTTCATTTAACATAATATTTTGTAGATCCATCCACGTTGCTTCATTAACATAATATTTTGTAGATCCATCCAAAGTCTACAATTGTATTGTTTCTGACTGCTATGTACTATTCCATTGTGTATAAATACCACATCTTCATGATCCACTCATCTGTTGTTGGACATCGAGGATAGTTCCAAATCTTGGCTATTGTGCTGAGTGCTGTGATAAATAATGGAGTGCATACATACTTTGGGTTGAATGTTCTTCTGATTTGTGGGAAAATACCCAGGAGAGCAATTGCTGGGTCATATGGCAGCTCAATTCTAAGTTTACTGAGCAGTATCCACACTTTTCCATAGGGGTTGGACCAGGGAGCATTCCCACCAGCAGTGGATGAGAGTTCCTTTCTTACCACATCTCCGCCAACAGAGATTGTTCCTCTTTATTTTTGATATGGGCCATCCTCACTGGTGTAAGGTGGTACCTCATTGTTGTCTTGATTTGGATTTCCCTAATGAAGAGTGAAGGTGAATATGTTTTCATGTGTCTGTTGGCCATCTTTCATTCTTCCTCAGAGAAGTGTCTATTCATTTCTTCTCCCCATTTTTCTATGGATTTATTAGATTTTTTGGAGCTCATCTTTCTGAGTGCTTTGTATATCCTAGTTATCAGCCCTTTATCTGACGTGTTGAGTACCAAAATTTTTTTCCATTCTGTTAACTGTCTTCTAGTATAAATTAGGGTTTCTTTCGCCATGCAGAAACTTTTTAGTTAGATGTAATTCCATTTAGTTAGATTTGATGCTAGAATTCTTGCCATTGGCATTCTATCCTCAAATAATTTTTTGATATATAGATCTTCGACTGTTCTGCCTATTTTTTCCTCAACAAACCTTATAGATTCAGGTATGATTTCAAGGTCTTTAATCCATTTTGAGTTAACTTTTGTGTAAGATGTGAGATATGGATCAATTTTTAATTTCTTACAGGTGGTTACCCAGTTGTTCCAATATCATTTGTTGAAGAGACTGTCTTTGTTCCATTTCAAGTTCTTGGCTCTTTTTTTTAAATATAGGTTGGCTGAATATTTGGGAGTTTATCTCTGAATATTCTGTTCTAACCTACTGATCTGAGACTCTGAGGCTCTGAGACTCTGAGACTGTCTTTGTTTTAGTACCATGCTGTTTTGATCACTATGGCTTTATAGTAAAGCTTCAGGTTAGGTAAAGAAATGCCACCTAGATTCTGGTTTTTCAGTATGTATTTGGCTACCCTGGGTCTTTTGTGATTCCAGATCAATTTTATAATTGATTGTTCTAAATCCTTAAAAAATTATATCTTAATTTGGTTAGAGATTGCATTGCATATATATAGAAGTTTAGGTAAGATAGTCATTTTGATTATGTTGATTGTACCTACTTATGAACATGGTATGTTCTTCTATTTTCTTAGGTTCTCTTCAATTTCTTTCTGAAGTGTTTTGATATGGTATAGGTCCTTCACTTCTTTTGTAAGGTTGATACCTAGGTATTCATATTTTTGGATACTATTTTAAATGGGATTGTCTCCTTAATCTCTTTCTCCTCTACTTCATTATTTGTATAGAGAAACGCTACTATCTTTTGTGTATTGATTTTGAAGCCAGCCACTTTGCTGTATTGGTTAATTGTTTCTAGGAGTTTTACTGTGGATTCTTTAGGGGTTTTGATGTATATCATCATATCATCTTCTAAAAGATATAGTTTGAGTTCCTCTTTTCCTATTTTGATTCCTTTAATTCCCTTCTCTTTTCTGATTGCTATTGCTAGGACTTCCAAAACTATATTGAATAAAAGTGGAGAGAGTGGACAGCCTTGTCTAGTTCCTGACATTAGTGGAAATGCTTTCATTTCTTCGCCATTAAGGATAATGTTAGCTGTGGGATTTACATAGATAGCTGTAACTATCTTGAAGAAGGTTCCTTCTAGTCCTATTTTGCTGAGTGTTTTCATCATGAATGGGTGCTGGATTTTGTCAAACGCCTTCTCTGCATTGGTTGATACAATCATGTGATTTTTGTCTTTCTTGTTGATGTGGTGTATGATGTTGATTGATTTGCATATGTTGATCCATCCTTGCATCCCTGGTATGAAACCACTTAGTCATGGTATATAATCTTTTTAATGTAGTGTTGAATTCGGTTTGCTAAGATTTTGTTGAGGATTTTTGCATCTATGTTCATTAGTGAGATTGGTCTGTAGTTTTCTATCTTGGTGGTGTCTTTGCCATCTTTGAATGAGTGTGATATTAACCTCATAAAAGGAATTAGGAAGTATTCCTGTCTTTTCAATGGTTTGGAAGAGTCTGTAGATCAGTGGCAGTAATTCTTCTTGGAATGTTTGATAGAATTCACCTGTAAAACCATCTGGACCTTGACTTTTGTTCTTGGGGAGTTTCTTAATGATTGATTCAATTTCCTCAGATGTGATTGGACTGTTTAGGCTTTCTACATCCTCCTTATCTAGTCTTGGAAAATGATATTTTTCCAGAAATCTATTGGTTTCTTCTGGATTTTCTAACCTGACTGAGTAAAGTTGTTCATAATAAGTCCTCATGATGTGTTGGATTTCTTGGGGTTCTGTTGTAATCTCTCCCCTTTCATTTGTGATCCTATTTGAGTGTTTTCCCTCTTAAAAACATGACCTTAAAAAGATTTAACAGTTAAAATCTACAATAAAATATGCTTTTATCATGACAAGAGTGAAAATTTTATAGTTTACTACTAAATTCTCCCATGTCTGCTCTTGAAGGGCTCATCAATGTGATTTTTGAAAGTACATGTTGAAGAATGGGAGTTTGTTTTGCATTTAATGATTCTCTCACTTATTTCAGTTGGTGTTTGAAAACTACAATTGGGAATTTTATTCCTGAAACTAAAGCTGTATAGTACTACAGTTTGAACAGTAAAAAAATATAAGATCAGGTATTTTATTGTTTTGTTGTTGTTGTTGTTGTTGTTTGCTCTTTTTTAGTTTTGGAAACCTGGTGCACTCAGGGGTTCTCACTGGCAGCAGACAGGTCATCTACAAGGCTGGCAAACACCCTGCTGACTGTACTACCTCTCTGGTCCTGATCAAATATTTAATAATATATCTTTCTTCTATTTGTACAAAGGCTTTTAGCTTCCTCTTTTGTAAATTCATATAGTAAAGCAATAAGCTATTTGCTAACCCATTGGATAGGGATAGCAGTGTGGTATTAGGATAAAAGCATGGCAAATTAAATCTCAAATTAACCATTAGAATACAACTATAGTAGAGGAGAGGAGGGCTTTGACCCAAAGACCATACACAATATATCAACATTGCAGATCTTAAGGTGCCAAGCTTATTTTAGCCCTTCAAATATATTTTATATTTTTATTTGGGGAGGAAGGAGGGGTCTTTGTAACATGTTTATATTTTAGGGTTTCAGCAATATTCCCATTGAACATATACAATGGGTGAATTTTGCAATTTAAATATTCTAACTATGTTCTCCTCATGCCTTTCTTATTTAGTAGGAGAGAGTCTGAGTGTGTGTGTTAACTCACATGTGTATAGCACACTTTGCTTCAAAGGTCTCAAATTTCAGAGTGTACTGAGAGGACCTTCAAACTGCTATTTTAGAAGAATTTTGCACATTTAAGAAAGTGACCAATTTTCTTCTGTTTCCATTTTTAAGACACTAGGAAGCTTCACTTATAAATTCTTCCCTATAAATGTTGCACTGGTGATGGGTGGTGTTCTTTACATGACTGAAACCCAAACACAATCATGTATGTAATAAAGGTGTATAAATTAAAAAATAAATAAATAAATAAATTCTTCCCTATAAGTTATACATCCTATCAATGTTTAATAAAATTCAGAAATTTCTTACTTTTGGGGGTGTACAGTTGGTGGTGCTATGGGCTATTCCTTAGCTCTATTCTCAGAGTTCGCTCCTGGCAGGGCTCAGGGCTCTATTTGGGATTTGAACCTATTTGAGATTTAATCAATTTGGGACTTATTGATTGATTGCTTTTTGGTTTGGGGCTATATCCAGTGGTGCTCAGGGCAAAATTTAAATTATACAGCTATCAAAGACCTATGCTTGCCTTTGGGGAGTTTTAATATTTTCATCTATAACACACGACTGCAACATATGTCATTTAAAAACTATTGTTCTTGGGACTGGAGAGATAGCATAGTGGGGTAGGGCATTTGTTTTGCATGTGGCTGATCCGGGATGGACCTGGTTCGATTCCTGGCATCCCATATGGTCCCCTGAGCTTGCCAGTAGTGATTTCTGAGTGCAGAGCCAGGAGTGTATAGGGAATGAAAAGGCTAATATTCTTGTGTACGGCATTTTATACAAAGGCAGGTACTGGTAGATCTTACATTTTAATCACTTGTATAAAATTAGCTGAAAGGTTTTTCAAACACTCAGAAAATATAAAAATTATTAAAAAAAAAGAAAAAGTATAAATGCATAAGTATATATTCTAATTGTTATTTTCAGTCTAATATATGTATAATACTTTATATATCTGACAGTAAAATGTCCTTTATGTATACATTTAATCAATGCTATACTGATTTCAAAATTATATCCTATTAATGCATAGAACAAATGTGAGTTATGTAACAAATTGAAAATTATTTCCTTCCAAATATGTCTCTAACCATTAATTTAGAAATAAAATATGTCTTCCAAATATGTTTCTAAGCATTAATAAAGAAATGAGAAATCAAACAGATGAGAAAAATACTATAAACACAGATAATTTAACCTAGCAAAAACACAATTAGAAAATTTGGCGGGATGGTGGCATATATAAAAGTCCCCAATATTCAGATTCCACTGAAATTGAGAAAGTTGGTGAAGAGCTTATTTTAAGTCTAATCAAAATCAAATAATTATTTTGTTTTTAAGTTGTGTTTTAATTTGTTTTAAATATATCTAGCATACATTGTTTTTCCAAACACAAACAGTAAGAGCTGAAGTTTCAAAGTTACACAAAAAAATGACTCACCCACACATTCCATGGTTTCATCTAATGGTGCAAAACCATCTGGACATTCATCAAAGCAACGTCCTCTGTGCAAATAGAAGCCTAATTTGCACTTGGTACAAAAGTCTTTGCTAAAGCAAGAATCACAGTTTTCTATCCTGCATCCTAAAAACAATTTGAAGGAGAAAAAGAAAATTTCAGTCAAGGACATTTACTTGTTTTGTAAATACAAATTCACAAACTTACCAATTAGATCCATCAAAATTCTAGTAATCAGAAAGATATTGGTACAACTCACTTCTCTCCCAGTATCCTAATGGCATCTCATTCTACATCATTCTTACCTTTTGCTGAGATAAAAATCAAGCGTGGGGCAGTAGACGCTGCGAGAGCCTTCAGAAATGTTTGCAATGCCAAATGGGATTTTTAAAAAAAGGCATTAAAAAAAATCAAATAAAAAAACTGATACAAAGTACATTGATATTGGGACTGAAATCTATTGTACCCTTCAATAGACTTTGAATAAAAAGCACAATGGAAAGCCTATAATCAATATCTTCTGTTTCGGGACAGTAAATCTAAATTTTTTTCATTTAATTTTAATCCAATTAAAAATTTAATTTAGGGGCCGGGCGGTGGCGCTAAAGGTAAGGTGCCTGCCTTACCTGCGCTACCCTAGGACGGACCACGGTTCGATCCCCCGGCGTCCCATATGGTCCCCCAAGCCAGGAGCGACTTCTGAGCGCATAGCCAGGAGTAACCCCTGAGCATCACTGGGTGTGGCCCAAAAACCAAAAAAAAAAAAAAAAAAAATTTAATTTAGTTAAGAAATTTTTTAAATTTAATTTACTGGCATCAGTAAGGCTGGCATCTACTTTCATCAGAGGATGTCTTAACTTGGAGGGGGAGTTTAGGTCATTTGGGAGTGATGAGAATCTACAGTATGACATAAACTTTACCAGCAGTTCTATTTAGTCTTCACAACAACTCACTGGGTGGAGAGTAAAGTCCTGATTTTGCAAATAGGGAGCCTGTGACTTAGAGAGTAAATTCTCTGACTAGTAGTGGTCAAGTTGATTCTGAAAGCCTTCTGAACTGTTTGCCTTCAGAGTCTGTTTTCTTTTGAAAACACTAATTCAAAATCACAGTTTACTGTGAAGATTTATAATACATTTAAATAGAGTGGATCATGTAAATAGCTTGTACACAGAAGCAACAAGAGATCCGAAACATTTCCAACTAACAACTCAAATGCATTATCATAAGTAGAAAAGGAAATAACTTAGGAGCTGGGAAATAGATCAGGAATCTATTTGCCAAATAGCCAATCCTAACACAACTGTCTGTTCCAGTTGGTCAAATATTGAAGAGCGGCCCCTGAGTACCATTTGGAACATCTCTATTGCAACAAAGCAGTCATTTATAGATAGGTTCCATGCTGGGTCAGATTTCCTGGTGGGAAATAAGCTCTCGCTAGAGATAACTGCCTTGCACAAGGGAAAAAAAGCACGTTAAATTCTTTCCCAAAGAGCAGAAAGGAAAGAAGTTGGGGAGACTGGGTCATGTTTTCAAGATACTGTCATAGAGTTCATAGGAGAGTATTGGAGAGTTCATTAATGGCAATTAATATGTAAAGTTGTGTGCAACTTAGAGACCATCTCCTATGTTTTTGAATAAGTCTCAGAGACCCAGTACAGTATTTGGTATGTGATTCAGAAAAGCATTTCTGGGGCCTAATATCTGAAATATTACACCAAATTCTCTCTCTGTCTCTCTGTCTCTGTCTCTGTTTCTCTCTCTCTCTCTCTCTCTCTCTCTCTCTCTCTCACACACACACACACACACACACACACATACACACACACACACACACACACACCCATCCTTTTAGTATTGCTTGGAAATAACCCCCAAAAAAGGTAAATGCAACCAAAATGTAAAACCACTCAATATAAAAATTGATATTTAAAAGTCAGAAGTATTAAACACTAAAAACATTTCTATCCATTATAGACATAGTAAATAAATTCCTATAGAATTATTTTAAAAATTCTATCTTTCAGAGACAGAGAGGTAACACAGTGATAGGCCATTTGCCTTGCATGGGAGGGATTGAGTTTGATTCCCAGCATCCCATATGGTCCCTCAGTCTGACAAGGGCAATTTCTGACTGCAGATTCAGGAATAACCTCTGAGCACTGCTGGGTGTGACCCGAAGACCAAGCAAGCAAGCAATAACATTTAAAAAACAAATTTTATCTTTCAGGTTGAGTCCAGTTTTCTATCCAATGACCATTTTGAAGTTGCTAATCAACTTCTCAAATGTTCATATTTCTACATTGGAAAATAAAATCTGTATGTAAGAATCCATATTAAATACACAGCTTATCTTTGAGACAAGGAGAACTATGGGAATAGAATAGTTTAGCACCCCATAAAAAGGTCATTTGTACTTTAAATTTTATAGCCTATATTTTAGTAAAATGGTGGTGCATAGCTGGTCAGTCATTTCTTAATCGTAGCCAAAATACATGACCATTATGTCCACAAATTGTAGGTTTTCTTACTATATGTTTTTAAAAAACAAGCAGCCTTTCTTGTTAGTAGAATTATGTTCCAAGAATTGATGATAAACATTCTAAATGATAAAAAAAAAAACTAAAGGGTAAGGAGAAGAAAGCATATATAACTTGTTCAAAAAATAACTATACACTTCATAAATCAGCTGTTATCTACAAGGTCTGATTTTCCTTAAAGGAAAAAAAAAAGTCTTGCACCAATAAACTTTTTGCTCCAAAAGTTAGAATACCAAGCATTTGGAAATAATTTTACAAGGTCTCTTGTTGAACTTTTTTTTTTTTTTGGCTAACTGTATCTCCTATTCCTCATTTCATTCCATGTTCCTATTACAAGTTCATAGAATATGACATTTCTGAAATACCTATCATTCTCTGTAAAGCCCCTTAAGACTTCTTCAGGCATAAATCTAACTTGGAAAAAAAATCACTTGTTCTCAAATCTAAAAAAAATAAAACTATGATGCTTTCAAATCATAGAATACTATATCAGACAAAAGCGTAAGGTAAAAGCATAAGCCACAGGCAAGAACAAGGCCTAAGATTTGCAGAGTGAAAAAGACAATAGTAGGATACTTAGTCACTGATATAACAACATTGCAAGCAGGTTGGAAGTAGTTTAGGAAAGTTAATTTGGCTTAGGTGATGACATTCGAAACTATGTTAAAATTATGCACATCTAAATCACATGAATCTTTTATACTAATAATGCATTGATCGATTCAAAGTAAAACAAGGGTCAGAGAGATTATATAAAGGATAAGATACATGCCTTGAATATGGCTGACTCTGGTTCAATCTCTGGCACCTGAGGAACCCCTGAGCATTGCTGGGTAGAGTGGTGGAGCTAGAAGTGTCCCAAACCCCACTGGGATGTTCTGGAGAATTACTGGCACTCCAAGGCAAGTTCTGTCCAGAGCAGTGCTACAATCTCAGGTCTTTTTACTGATTCTCTACCTACTGTATTTGCCGGCGCATAAGACGACCCTCTAATTTTGCAGTTAAAACATAGTTTAGGTCTATATTCGCTGTATCAGACAGAATGTCCCTATGCTGCAATTGTATGTACCACAGTGAGCCAATCACAACAAGCAAAGGTTCAAAGGTTCTACTGTCACAGACTTCCTTTCTGACTCTGGTCAATCTGAGCAGGCTTTTTACAGTGTAGATTCGGTACAAAACATTGTCTAATTTGCATGCATAAAAAGCCTGTTGGATTGGCTGAATTAGAGAGGTGGGCCAAGCAGCCTTGCAGTGATTGGTGCAGGATTGAGTTGGAAAATTTGTTTTGTGGCAATATTCAGACAATTTTTGTTTAGCGGCATATTGAAACATTTTTTGGGATATACTCGGCGTATAAGACGACCCCCGATTTTCGGTTGACTTTTTTTGTTTCAAAAGTCAGCATGGAGGTAAGGCGTTTGCCTTTCATGCAGAAGGTCATCGGTTCAAATCCCGGCGTCCCATATGGTCCCCCGTGCCTGCCGGGAGCAATTTCTGAGCATGGAGCCAGGAGTGGCCCCTGAGCACTGCCGGGTGTGACCCAAAAACCACACAAAAAAAAAAAGTCGTCTTATACGCCTGAAAATACGGTAGTTGGCTGCTATCACTAGAAATGTCCCTGGGCTTCCTGAGCACTATTTAAGAGTCACCCTCCCATCCAAAAATAAATAAAACAAAAAACATCATTTTAAGACACAGTTTTCACCACCTGCACTTAAAGAAAACTGACATAAGTAGGCATGACTAAATAAAAACTATAATATTTATAATCCCATCAAATGTTTGCATAATTGACTACAATCATGTATTTTTCTATAACAATACTGATGGTGTCATAGAGTCAAAATGGAATCATCTAATCACTTATCAGTATCTGCTGTTTTATGGTCAATGGCATTTCTTCACTGTATTCATAAGGATCAAAAAATATAAATATATTTTACTCAAGAAAACATTTCCACCAAAGTGTGGGTGTCCAATTCTATTATATGATGCTCTGCTGAGCTTCCCTGAAGTTCTTAAGTATGGGTCATCCTCTAGGCAGCCTACAAGGACACAGTTCTCCTCACTGCAAACCCCAGAAAATCCAATGCTTTCAATCACCAACTGTATGGACCACCAACTGGTATCTGCTGCAGATAATCAGTGGCAACTTTCTTCTTGAGCCCAGGTGCACACAAAATTCTGACCCACTCTGTCACTGCTCCAGCAACAAATTTTCTGCTTTACAGAAAAAAAAATCATCATGAAAATGCCTTTTCCCATTTCTCCTCTGGCCTGTAGTCACTTTCCCCTCAAAGAAACTTTTGATGTGGAAGATAAGGAGTTTCTCAAAGATGCTCAGGGCAACTGGAACTGCCCCCCTGTGCCCTCTCCACTCCCTTGCTATCTTAGGCCATTCTATCTAGCAGTTAAATATGATGGGGTAGAGATATAGTGCTGTTTGTGTTCTGCAATGCTGAGATTACCTGGTCAAGCTCAATGGTGCTGCAAGTAAAAAAAATTTAGTGACTATTACGCTTAGTTAATTGGGCTGCTTTGAACTCAATCAGTTTTTTGATATAAAATATACTCCCACATAAAGAAATCCCAAGCTGTGAAGGAGGCTTGGAGTCTAGAGAAATGCTCTACTTTAACTGAATGGTCTCTAAAGCTGCCTTCCCTGAAACAACCACTATATTAACAGTTCAAAAAAAAAAATCTCAACGTAAACTTGAAGATATGAGTCTATCAACATCTAGGCATTCATCAAAGAGTTAATCTACCATTATTCTGCACAAAGCAAGGTATATCCAAGTTTATTAGACATGAACATTGCCATAAAAATCTGGGCTTTAAGTCCTTGTCCAGAAATATAATACTTTTAGTTGAGCCAACTTACATGCTTCTAAATTACAGTGTTTCCTCAAAAATGTAGTTTGCCAGATGAGGACTGCCAGCATTGGTTTAAGTAAAATCATTGTCCAAGCCAAATAGTTCCAATGGAGTCTGATGGGATTGTCATTTGGCAGAAGGGGCTCACTTTGGCCAAAAAACAGCAAAATGGACTAGATGGCCATTCTTCTCTTCCCATGGCATTCAGACAGGGTCTATTAAAGAATTTCTCAAGTTATGCTAGAGTTCAGCACCAGAGTCCATTCCAAACATTCTCTGAGGATGGAGTACATGCCAGGTATTGTGCCAGTTCTGGAGAATTTAAAATTACAATACAGAATCTTTCTCTTGGAGATGCTAAAGTTAAATAAGGGGGACCGTAATGTAGTTTTAGGGTTCTGAGAGGTAAATGCCAGGTACAGAATTAAAGAAGAAAGACCTATTTCAATTATGCCATTGGCATTTTCTTTACCCTTTTCTGCCTGTGATCTAACTCCATTTCTCAAACAGTGCAGAATACATGGTAGAGTGTCAATGCTTGCCACGGGAACTGATAGAAATGCCATTAAAAACTCAATTCCTTTCGATTTAAATATTAATTCGGTGCTTAGAATGAGATGGCTTTTACATACATTGCAAAAACCTCTAACATAAAAGGAAAACTCATGTTCCTATAAAGGATTACAAATCCCATTGGAAGATCAAAGAAAGAACTGAAAATTTGGGGTCAAAGTGGTAGCACAGCAGTAGGCCATTTGCCTTGCACGTGGCTGACCCAAGACTGGCATAATAGGTTGTATCCCTGCTATTCCATATTATCCCTCAGCCAGGAGCAATTTCTGAGCATAGAGGCAGGAGTAACTCCTGAATGCCACTGGGTGTGGCCAAAAAAATTTTTTTAAAAGACCTGAAAAGTCTTTATAATAAAGAATGTACATCTTGATGTGTGCTAGGTAATAGATAATATAATACTTCGAATGTCAGCTGAGCAGATTTTATAGAAAAAGGTAAAAAAAAAAAAAAACCAGCAGCCTAGTAAGGCTGACTGTTCATCATAATGCAATGAAAGTAAAATGGAGGGAAGTCACGTGTTGTGTGATGGGCCCAGTAATGACTGGCCTGTGTAAATAGGAGGCTAGATAAAGGGAATGGGAGAAGTAAATCACTTGGAATGAAATTTCATCTATTTAACTTGGTTCCTGAAGCAGAGATGTTAAAATAGATTTTTTTTGTATTTTATATGTTTTTCAGTAACATTACAAGGAAGCTAAGAACATAGATTGAACTAGAAAGATGGGATGGGTATTCAGGCACATTTCTTGTATACACTTGACCCCAGTTTGATCTCTGGTATCACATAGTCCCCTGAGCATCATGGAGTGCATCCCAGAAAGCCTTCCAGTGCCAGCAGGTCTGAGTACTCCGTGGCATTGCAGGGCCAGAGCAGCACTGCAACCTTTAGTTTTTACATTGAACAAGGGCCTGTTGACTAAGAATGACTGGGAATGACTGAGAGAACCTCCTGAGCACCAATTGAGAGCTTTCCAGCACCTACCACAAATGGAAAGTTAAAATTTTGATCTTTGTTTTAGTAAAGTAATAGATTCCAATATAATCTAGAGCATGTAGGCAGCATGTGAACCAACAAGACAATTCCTATTTGTTTCTTTCTTCCAGTAGGCCAAAGTCCTTTAGGACCAAGCATCATGATGGAATACCAAGAACATAAGTCAAAAAGCTGTTTGTGTGCTTCAGGATGTGGGATCTACAAAAAAGAAATAAACCCAGGCAGATGACAAGGTAGCAATGTGACCACTCTGAAGCCCATACACAATGATCTGGACAGTAAACACCAGGAATGGAAAATTCTTGAAAGTGGAAGGAATTAGGAAAACTGCTAAGACTCAACACCTACAATGGTAAGTCATTGATTTTTGATAAATTGATAGAACTGAAATAAAGGGAAGAGAAATTTCAAAATCAGAGAAATCAAAGAGCTACTGTCATTCTTCTTGGCCTCAAAATTCTCTTATTGCTGGCACACTGAGTTTTATGTGCTCAATCAATTTAGTTGACCAGGTCAATCTTTTTCTTAAATATCTCAACATGGTTAACTGTATTAAAAAAATTAAAGTAGAAAAATTCATCAGCCTTCATTAAACCCAACAGAAAAATGTAAGTTCTATAGAGTTCCATCAATTACTGGAGAAAAGGAAGAGATTACTGAAGTAAAGTACATCATAATATATAATGTGTGTTTAACTGGAAAATCTCCTTCTGTTACATCTTGATTAGCAGGGCTGTGCACTACAAATTGCCTTAGCATACCAGGATATTTCTTCTTTGTTCCAATTGCCCTTGTCAAACTACAGTTTGACAACTTCAGTTTCCAATACAAACATGGCCAATATTGACATGCATTAGGGACATTTAGTCTTCAGGTTGGAGTTGCAAGGATTAATGAATATCAAATCAACCCCTGAAAAATGTCAAAAGTTTCTCTGCATACTGTATGCTAAAGTTAAAGGCATGAATTAACCTAGATGATTTTGGAAATTAGACTTTTAACAATTTTTCAAATGAAGTGAATTAAACAGAGCAATTTAATTCGAATTTTTATTGTTTAAATAGTTTTTAATTGCTCCAGAAACTTTAAATAGTGCTGTTTAACATTCCTTCTTAAAACTTGCAATGGTTTATAAGTATGTCTAAATAAAGTTTTTAAGCTTTATGTTATAAAAACCTATGCATCTCTAATGTACTGCCATAGTTATTCCATTAGAATAGGGACCAATGAAAATTATATCCCAAATAAATGTTGGTAAGATAGTCTAACTCATTATTAACAGACAGCTATATTTCAACCTAAAGAAAATAAATACAGGTTTAGAGATTTTAGGACTTATATATACTTATTATTGTATTACTTGAAGAATAAGGCAAAAAAAATCCAGCATTAGTTAATAGAAGATAATAGAAGATTTAGGGTCTAAGTTCATATAAAAAATCCATTAGAATATGTAGACAAAATGGACTATTACTAAAAGTGCTATGTTGAGACTAAAGTAGATTCTCAAATAGTACAGTGATTTCTGGGCTCATAGTCAAGAGTAACTCCTGAGTGTCACCAGTTGTGGCCCAAAATAAAACAAACAAAAAAAGTAACAGTCTTATTTTCAGGGAAATGGGGTAACAACTAACTTGCCTTGCATTTATTCTTTCTGAACACCTAACCACTAGTCTTTAGTTCAAAAATTAAGGGATAGTTATGTTTAACTGTAAACTTTCTAGTATGTTCAAAATTATTAGTTTCTGAGCCTATGTTATTTTATCTCAAAAACAAATAATAGTAATCACCTAGTATAAAATACATTTTTACAAGTTGTGAAAACTAAGACAAAATCATAAAATACTACTGCTATAAATTAGGAAACTCATTGGATATAAAATGGTGGAATCCCTTTTTTTTGGGGGGGGGGTCACACCCGGCAGCGCTCAGGGGTTACTCCTGGCTCTATGTTCAAAAATCGCTCCTGACAGACTTGGGGGACCATCAGGGATGCCAGGATTCGAACCACCGTCCTTCTACATGCAAGGCAAATGCCCTACCTCCATGCTATCTCTCCAGCCCTTGAAATCCCTTTTTGTAATTGTTTAAAACATCACTTTAAAAGTATACCATCTCAGCAAGTAAAGCACTATTATTTTTACTGTACATAAAAATGCATTATTTTTCCCATTACTTCAGAATGTTTCTGATAACCTTCCAAGTACATAAAATAAAAACCTTTCGACCTGAGCTGGCTCTATTATATCTTCTGATTAAATGATTACCATATATACTCGGGTCACACAGGTTATTTGATTCGGTGCGCACACACCGAATCAAATGCACATAGTCTCTAGTCATCCTGTGCCACCTGCTGGAGGGGGCGATGCTTCAGCTCAGTCCAAGGTCATGACTGAGCTAAAGAGGTAGGCGGCTGAACTGAACTAGATGCACTGAACTATTTAACCCACAATATTCTGCGCTTTATATGAGACCAACAGCAATGATGATGATATCTACACTCAGTGATGATGACAAATGTCTATGCTGATGCCCTCACATCAGATACAGCTGAAGCTCTGTTTGGACATACAGATGATGAGGGGAGGAATTCAGTTTTGAAGGATTTTAACCTTTATGATTTAGCCTGATTACCCGTTAAGCTACGGTTTTCTGCACTTTATTTAAAGTTTTAAAGTTATTGTTGCTAGTTACAGTTTTTCTTTAGCAATATATATTGAAAAACATTTAACCTACTGATTCCTCAATCATTAAAATTTGGGGGGGTATATGTTTTTATTTTTGAAATTTACCAGTGGCTGCTGCATTTTCTACCTCAGCTTATACTTGAGTCACTAAGATTTCCCAGATTTTAGGGGGAAATTGGGGGGAGGGGTCAGCTTATACTCAAGTATATTATGATATAACTTGTATAAAGCAAATTCCCCACCTAGGTTTTGGAGCCTGTGTTTTTTTTTGTCTCTTGCTTTCGCAATCATTCTCCCCTTTCTCCACATCAACTAGATCTTTTTACATCTTATTCACACACTTCCAAATTCGTGAGTCAGTTATCATCAACTGAAAACAAGTTTAGCAGTTAAGACAAGGAGAGAAATGCATACAATCACTATGGCTATGTCCCAGAGACTGTTTTCCCTTAAAGTCCTATTAATTAAGACACAGATACAACAATGCGATGAAGGGCAATATTTCTTTTAAAAATGCAACACTGCCATGAAACAATTGCTACCTTCCTACTCTGCTTCTGAGACATCCTTATTCAATTTTCTTGCTAGCTTTTTGACGACACAATCGCAGTCTCCACTGCAGGCTTTTTCTTTCCTTGCTATTAAATACCAGTGTTCTTCAGGCTTTAATCCCTAGAATCTCTTTTCACCCTTGTTTGATAATCTCTTTTTCCAGCTAGTTATTCAGTTCAGACCTCCCTTGAGAACTTGGCACCCATAGTCTACTAAACCATAATTGGGTACATTTCCCTGTATGCCTCTTTCAGCTTACAATGACCCAAATGAACCACTGTCCACATCATTATCTTTCTTCCTGGAAAATATACTTTTCCTTTCATACTCTGTGCCTTGAGTAAAGTAGCTGGAGCTCTTATCCAGTTTCCAAGACCAAAGCATAATTGTATCCTTAATTTCTCCCATTCACATTCATCCAACATTATCTAGTTTATTACCAACTCATAACTAAGTCTTCCTTGTTCTATCTCTTTATTCCTCCTTTTCCCTTAGAACCACCCTTCATTTTTTATTTATTGTACAAGTATGGGTTGAGTACCCACTGTATGTCAGATACTATTCTACATTTCAAGGCCTGGACAAAGTCAACCAGATAACTTCCATCTTGAAATCTGATTTCTAAAGGATCAGGTAAGTAAAATAAAAGTATGTTACTCAGGTAAAACCAGTTTTGAATCCAATTGACTGCCTCTTATCTCTGGCCTCATTGGTGTTGACTTCTAAGTGAACATTACTAGCCTGACTCAGCAACTTGGCAGCTATGAAGAAACAAGAAACAGCTGCTGATCAAGTCTACAGACCCCATACTGCAGCCGTCTGTCTATACAATTTTGTCTACTAATCATGGAGAAATTGATAGACTTAAGAATTCATCCAAAAGGGTTCACCACAAATTATTTAAACTCAGACCACTTTCCTTACTGATCCTTTAAATGTCCTATGTTCTGACCCTGTTAGATTACTTTGGTACTAGTCCACTAACCTGTCACCATTCCCTTAAATAAATGCCCTTCTGATAATAAGATAATCTAATTATTTCTCTTGGGTTGACACTCATAAGTGCTAAATAAATAAGGAAAGAAAGGTATACATATGACATATAATAATTTAGTTTTTTAGGGTTATTTAGTTTCAGAAGCTAAAGAGATTATATAGAGGTTAGGGAATTTGCCTTGCATGCAGATGACCTGAGTTCATTCCCAAATACCCTATATGATCCCCAAGTCCCAATAGGAGTGCATATATATTAGGGGAGAAAGGGAATATTTGGAAGGAAAGAAAGAAAATATAAAATAATAGTTTTGTCAGGGAAACTCTTAGAAGGAAATTACTTTTCTCATCTTTTGATTTGGAGCCACACCCAGCTATGCTCAGGAGTTGCTCTTGACTCTGTACTCAGAGGTCACTCTGGCAAGTGCGTGGAGAATCACATCAGGGCCAGGGTTAGCTGAATGAAAGGAAAGTGCCTTGGGACTTATATTGTCTCTCCGATCCCCTGACCTTTAATAGACTATTGACCTTTCATATTGCCAAAATGGATACTTTTCTGAATGCTTAGGATTTTTAAACTTGCTAAATTCAGCAGTTAAAATCTCTTGTGACATAGTTGCAACCAAATGTCCTTGCATGCTTTATGGTTCAATTTTGGCTACTGTTGACCAGCTATTTTTATGTAATTATTATATTTTGGGTTTTCACTCATTCACATGCATTATTTCTTTTCTGATCTATAATGCTTGATCCTAATCATTCTGAAAGTATTATTCATGGTAAAATTTCCTTTACGCTTCACATAGCCAATCTTTTAGAAATTACTTATATTCAAATTTAGGTAATTTATAGTATTAGTTAGCTTCTAGTATTTATCATAATCTATTTTGCATGTTTTGGGGAAAAAAGTGGGGTTAAAGTATATCTAATTCAGTATGACTCAGAACTGGAGTAAAAAAATTAGAATTTACCACATACTACATAAATTATTTGTCATTATTCATTTTACAAATGATTCCAAGCATAGGTAATATGCAGAAAAATTTCTATTAGTTAAAAACAAGGAGCAGTAAAATTTTCTTGAACATCATTTGACAATATATATCAAATGTCTTTTTAAAAGTATATATTTTTCTGTAATCCCCATCCAAATACAGAGGACATGTTTTAGGGACAGAAAATTCAATAATAAAGTTTATATGAAGTCAGAAGAGATCACAATAGTTTAAATCATATTGAAAAATAATAAATGGGAACATAGCATTATCTAATTTGGAGCTATATAATAAAGCTATAGTAATTAAAACTGCCTACTACTATAATAAATAGAGGCTCTCTAATGGAAGGGTCAGAATTGAATACCTTATGTCAAACCCCATATATATATATGGACAGTTAATTTTTTACAAATGAGCTAAGAACATGAAATAAAGTAAAGATAGCCTCTTCAATAAATATTGCTAGGAAACTTTATAACAACATGTAAGAAATTAAAATGGATCCATATTTTACACCTTATACAAAGGTCAATTCAAAGTAGACCAAAAACCTAGAGACCAACCAAAAACTATCAAATACACTGAGGAAAATATAGGCAGAATGCACCAAGACTTGGACCTCAAAGGTGTCTTCAATGATCCAATCAAAAATATGAAGCGATGAAATGGATAGACACTTCTCAGAAAAAGAGAAGCCCATGAAAATGTATTCAGCATTAGCGAAATCCATATCAAGACAACAATGAGATATCATCAACACCAGTGAGAATGGCACATATCAAAAATAGTAGGAATAATCTGTGTTGGTCAGGATATGGTGAAAAAGGAGCTCTCATCAACTGCTATGAGAATGTTTTCTGATTTAGCTCCTGTAGAAAACAGAATGAAGAGTCATCTGTAAACTGAATTGCTATATGATCCAGCAGTCCATTTTTGCATATATATCCTATCCCCAAGGCTTAAAAACATTTGTTGAAAGGGGCATATGAACACCATTATTTACTGCTACAATGAACGCAATAGTTAAGCTATGAAATCAACCTAGTTGTCCAACAATAGATGAATGAATTATGAACTGGTTAATATACACAATGGAATACAATGCAGCTGCAAGAAACAATGAAATCATGTAATTTTTTGCAGTCTGGTTGAGTGAAGTAAGCCAAAAGAAAAAGGCAAACACAAGATGGGAGGAATAGGGTTCTGGACTTAGGTTTTATCAGGGATGTGGGAGAGTGGGAGAGCTACATCCAAAGCACAGATTCAACGCTGAAAGCATGAGATCCAAGCTGAAACCACCAAAATTTAATGTAACTGCCAAGAATGATAAGCAGCAGGTAGGACTATAGGAAATGATGAAGTATAGAAGGACTGGGAATTTGCACTGGGGGTGAGATTAGTGTTGAAATATTAGATGCCGAAAACTCAACATCAGTAACTTTATAAATCACAGTTCTTTAATTAAACAAAAAAATTTAAAGATAAAGAACACATCTCTACATATTTTACATATATGTTTATATCAACTCTCAAAACTTCCAGAAAAATGTTTAAATTGTTATGAAGAATCAGAGAGAGCACAGAATTAAGTTGCTTGCCTCCCACATGGCCAATCACAGTTTAATACCCAGAACCACATATGATTCCCCCAACCACTGCCAGGAGGTGATCCAGAACAATCAGGAATAAGTTCTGAACACTACTGTCTAGGGCTACCCAAGTTACAACAAAAATAGACAAAATTTACATATGTCATATAAAGATTAATATTTTTCATGTAACTGTGATTCAAACCCACTGCACTACATATGGTCTATTTAACACCATCATGGGTTACTCCTGAGCACAGAACATGATGATTTTCCAATCACCCCTAAGCAATAAATAAGAAAGAAGATATTACTTTAAGAATGTTGACTTCTTTTTATAAGTATATTTGAAGTTTCTAAATGTCATACTATATTAAATTTACTGCAGTCTTTTAGAGAAAAATATTTCCATACAACTAGAATCTTACTATAGTGAGTAGGAAACAGATTAATTAATTTAACTTAACATCCTCCTGTTGAGCAATAATCTCAAATAAAAAGTAGATTTATACAGTTTCAGATTCTATGTCATGGCTTTATATCAAAAATGATCTCTCATACTTTAGACCAGAACAATGCAACACATGCAAACACTATGAATAAAATCAAATAATTAGGAACTTTAAATAACTCTCTACCAAGTCAGAAATTGAAAACTGAAAAATAATTTTCCACCTTTACATAGGAGATCTGTTGACAAGTACTTTATCCCAGATAAGTAATGATTTTCTCTAGATCCATAAATTACATTATTGATTTACTCACTTCGAATAAATATAAAACAATAGTAAACCCATTCTTATAAGAACATTATTTTCCGAGGCTGATTTACAGTCACTGCTTTCTATTTCTGAGAAAAAGCATTAATTTAACCCAAATGCATTTGTTTCTTTTATCTCCTCATGAAGGCCCTGTCTGTGTACAAGATATTGCTGGCAGATAATCTATACAGGCTCTGGAGTAGTTCTGGTTTCATCCAGTACCCCTGTAGTTATAAGGAACAGCCCCTTTCCAATGCTTCAGCTTTAGTTAAATACATTACATTATATTACCTTATCATCAGTAGGTATTTGTTATACTAGGTCAGAAATTTGGAACAAATTCCTAGAGCTATATATCTGCTTGCCTCATCTCCCACAATCCCTGATGGTCTAGAATGAAGAGTACAGAATCAATTCCCTTTACCCATAATGCATCTTCAGCAATCTGAAGGTAGATCCATCTCATATGGAAGCTCAAAAATGGAAAGGCGGTTACTGAGCAGCCAAAATCTTAAAACTTATGACTAAAATAGGGGCTGAGCTAGCACAGCAGTAGGGTATTTGCCGTCCTGCGGCCTACCTGGGAGGGACCCGATGCGATTCCTGGCATCCCATATGGTCCCCCAACAGTGCTAGGTGTGGTCCAAATCCAGTCTCCAAAAAAAGACTAAATTTTATATTGTAAAAATTAACCAGTAATGGTCAACCAGTCTTGAGCTTTGCTGAGAGTGATCCCCACACAAAAAAATAAACAACCTTACTGATATTTATTGAGATTTATGTCCCTTTAATTGTTAAACCAAATAATTCCACCAAAAAAAATGAAACTAAACCTAAATTTCCTTTAGTCTATATATTTCTTTTTTTGTCTATATAGTTCTATCTCTTATCATGACAAATGGAATACCATTCACCTTAGAAACTTGAGATACAAATTTAGTTTTTCTTCCTTCAGATTATTCATTACCAAGTCTCATTGGTACTTAATAAGGAGTATCTAGAATTCATTACTCATAATTTTTAGCAAAATATTTTCCTAATCTTTGGTTATAGTAAACTTTAGTTACTTTAAAGTTTCTGTACTTTTTGATCCTTCCACGATTTATCTCTTTCATTTCAGCTAAAATTGTCAATCACTTCACTTCAGTCTACTACTACTACAAATTAAAAAAATACCCAACTTTTATTAATTGCAATGAAGTATTCTTTCCGTACTAAATTTCAATCCACTCACTAGACATACTACTGAATGCCTCTCATCTAGCTTAATACCCACAAACATGTTAATGCCTGAAGATATTAAAAAAATGTAGATATGCCTGCGGAGCATTTCTTCAGAGCACAATTACATTTAATTGAAAGATACTAAGGTCTAGCAATATGGGACAAGATATCGCAGAGAAATATAAATACCTCCCCAGATAAGACTCCTGCTTCCCAAAGATAGTTTTCTGTGTGCTTCCTTTTTCCTAAAATCTATTTAACTTCCTTCTACCTCCTTTTAGCCTAAAGTAATTCAAATATTCCTTTTATCTGAATGCCTTAACCCATATAATGAAATAACTCATATACAGTTATTAATGAGATCATTAAATCACTCCATTAAATACTGGGTGCCTACTGGTTTAACATTTGTTGTCCTGAGTTAAGATTAAACTTCTTGTTCATTTGTATGTAATTTTGTTCAGTGCTTCTCATTTTCTTCTATTCTCTATTCCATAATCATGAGCTTCTTAAAAGAATATGCTCTCATTATTATTGGGGGCTGGGCTATTCTAAGCAATATTCAGGGGATCTGAATGGTTAGATTGTTCAATGCTAGGATCCAAGGATGAAGTGTTTCTGGGGTCATACCTTGTTTGGATCATCCAGGCACCACCTGGAAGTCTCCAGGTTTCTCCATTTGCTTGGAGATGGTGTTATTTGGTGCTAGGGCTCAAACTCAGGTACTAATGAGTCTAAAACACTTGTTCTGGACCACAAAGCTCTCTCCCTAGCTCCCATAGCTTATTTTTCAAATTGTGATTTCTATTGTTTACCTAGGAGTTCCAAATCATTCAAGATAAAAATTAAATCTTCAGGACCAGAACAATAGCACAGCAGATAGGGTGCTTGCCATGCATGTGGCCAGCCCAGGTTTGATCTCTGCTGCCTTATATGGTCTCCTGAGCTTCCAGGAGTAATACTTGAATGCAGAGCCAGGAATAAGCCTTGAACAACACCAAGTATACAATAACTAAACTTTCATTCCCATGGACGTAATGCTATGTTTAAATTGTCTTTTGTGATCTTAAAGTTAGAATATTTTGAAGTATATAAAATACTTTAATAATTTTTAACCATAATAGTATATTACATAATTCTAAATGCATGCATAAATACATTTATAAAGCATAAAGACTTTATAAATATAGAATATGAATATATTTATATAAATGTATATTATATATATTATAGTGTTATATAATATAATAGCAATTATTAATATATTATATATTGTATTTTATTACAATATAAAGTATTACAAACAGATAAGAGGAAAAAATTCAAACACATGTTAAACTCAAGAAAGTTCCTACTACTTTAATTCGCTCCTCACCCTTTTGTTAATAAGTGCTAAGTAAGTATGTATTACAAAGATTTGACAAACAAGCTTGTAAATTTGAGATGCTTGTTGAGAAAACTACTTTGGCAATCATAAAGAAAACATGTGGGTTGTGCAACGTATATTTATATATAGTGTAATATGTATTTACACATATATATACACAAAAGATAGAGTTCTCATACTAAAGCACTCAATTTTTCAACTTTATGCTTAGACTATTTCTGTAGCATATTATAGATATTTTGGGTTTTTTTTCCAGTAAAACTTAAAACCTAGTTCATCCCCAACATTGCATAAATGATAAAGTTCAATTGCTTACTTGCACATCTGTTCATATCTGGGGCTCGGTGTCCATAATACCCTGATGGGCAGGAATGTAGGCATTCTCCATATTGACGCATGCCTTCTCTTCGAAGAAAAAAGAACAACTTCTGTTGACATCGGCTGCACCCATTGTCCTTCGAACAAGACAAACACCCCTTGCAAATGGGATTTGATATGTAACTAGCTGTAAAAGAAAAACAAAAAAAAATGAATGTCTATATGAAATTCTAACCGGATTTCCAGGTCATACGATATATGCTGAAAACAAGCATCTCTTTCTCTAACATAATCACATAGAGATGTGAAACAAAACATCCTTCACCACCCAATGCCCCACAAGATTAATAACCAAGTTTGGAAACACAGAGGAAATAGTGGCAGAGATAGTGTTGAAAACAGAAACCAAATGGCACATGGGAGTGGGTAGATCAAAAACTCAAGGTGCTAAATCTAGGCTAAGAAATATGTATGTGCATAGTTGATCATTGGTTATCTTTACATAAATTTAATGTGTGAAGATTGTTTACCCAAGAACCAAATACTAGATTACCCCCTCCAGAAATGGCTAAAGATGAATGTAACCCTACATTAGCAGCATAGAAGGAGCATCCAAGGAAAATATGATCTATGAAAAATAAGAACCTCAGTAGAGATGAGGATCAAGAGGACCAGACCATGATAGGAGGTTTGCCACAAAGAGTGGTGAATGCAGTTAGGGTAGTGAATGGTTGGTCCACTGTCATAATGATAGTTGGAACTGAATACTCCAGACAAGAACTGGTTGCTGAAAGGGAAAGGAATATGCATGGGCCACACTCGGTGATGGTCAGGGCTTACTAATGGCTATGTGCTCAGAAATCACTGCTGGTCTAGAGGACCATATGAGATGCCAGGGAATCAAACCGCGGTCAGTCCTATGTTAGTGCATGCAAGGCAAATGCCCTACTGCTTGTGCCACTGCTTCAGCCCTTGATGTTTTTAATCTATAAAAAATTTTAACTGTACTTAAATTTATCTATATCTGTGCTTATTCATCTCTATCTTAACATTCTGACTTTATTTACCTTTATACAAATTGTAATGCTATGGGGCCAAAAGGGCAAAGAATATATAAATTAAAAATTATTTTGATAATGAAATAAAAGACAAAGAGAATCTGGAGCACATAGGAGATATTAAAGAAGTGAGAGTCTGCACTAAAACCAGAGCTGTCAATCAGCAAATAATGACTTCAGGGGTGGGAGGAGTATTGGCTCAGAATGCCCATGCATGGGAAGTCGGTCCTGTGACCTTAAGTGGAGGGAGTAGGCAGTTTCTTTGTACAACTATATGAAGAAAGTGGACACCATTGTAACTCTGTCACTTAAACTACGATAAATATATATATATATTACAGAATAAAACTGATTTATGAACTTTATGGTGTTTACTACATCTAGAGGAACAGTAATTTTTTTTAACAAAAGGAAATACAGTCATTTTCACCTAGTATAGCACTTAGAAATAATGCTATCTGAGGTGTCAGTATATTTTTTTAAAATATAAAAAATGCATGTAATGTATAGTTATGATTATACCAAGAAAGGTCATAAATGTAACTAGATACATGAGGTCATACTGACTTCATTTTATTCATTAATCCACAAAAGAAACAAGAGAAGGGCCAGAAGACTCGTTAATTATTGAAACAATTGCTTGGAGACTATATTCTGTTTGCCCTGCAGATAAACTCTACTGCTTAAAAAATAACATCAAGCGTGTGCCACATGGACTACAACATACAACTGTGGTGGACCCTCATGTACTCTTGGGGGTCACAAGGCTGAGTCCTCAGAGTCAGGGCCAAATTTCCCTAAGGTACCACACCCAAAAATTCTAATATAAAACAATAATTATTCCTACTAATGTCCATGTACCCTGTATGCTGCATTCTCCTTTTATGTATGATGATTTAGCATCTAATATACTTACAACTATTTGAAGCTAATCTACATAGGTCTGTGTTTCACCACTCTCCCCTATTTTCTCACTCACTCTACTTCCGGTCCTTAATTTGTTTTAACAGCCTTCCACCCAAAGAACAAGTAAGCAAAAGCCTTTCAAAGGAAAGCAAAAGTACTTTAGCATCACAAATGAGGCCACTGAGAACTCTTCAAATTGGCCAGTAAGAAGTACTCCTTTCCAGCCATTTTGTTGTTATTCTATTAGCTGCTCAATTCCCTTTATCTGTAGGTTGAATTTATTGTAGAGACACATTTATAATTTATAAATTAAATAATAATTTATATATAACACATTATATATAAATTTATAATTGTAATTTATTGCAAAGCTATCTAGGTTTCAAAGATAACTTATTAACTTATTTACTCAAAGGTGATATTGTGAGGGGAAAACAACACAAGATGAATTCAGGTGAAAAAAAGAAATCACTTCCTCAGTCTAATTCTAGTCAAAGTCTAGCAAACCATTGTCCAGCTGTTCTTGTATAAATATGTGCATACATGTATATATATACACATGTAATCTATCTTTCAAAAACGCCCCACTAGTTAAACATGATGCACCTTAGCTTAACCCAGTTGTATCTTTTCAAATTGTTTCTTTTCTATAATGATTCACTATGAGTTCTTGGAAATTTTATCTGCTACTCATTCCTCACTACCATCACTAATCACCAACACTCTTTTCATGAGACCATCATGGTTTTCTGGTTCTCAATTCAAGGCCTGAGTCTCCATTTCTGGTCTTCACAACTCCTTCCATAGTCTTGAGAGAAAAGTTTCGTCCTTCTTATGTACCCATGATAATGCTTCAGACTTATTGTTCAGACTTAATTCCAGTGCCTTGTGTTTACCACCAACCTTCTCATCTCAGCCTCATATCACACCTCATTTAGAAATCATGGCACCCCAAACCAGGTCCACTGCTTTACTTCACTCTACAGTCATTCCATTGTTATGTCAGTGTTTTCATGTATGCTGATTGTAAAAGTTCTATTATGCATTGCTCTGACAAGATAATTGTGTTTTATAAAGCATTTTTATTACACTGTTGACTAAAAACCTAGGTTACTTTTGTTTGTTTGTTTGTTTGTTTGGGGTCATACCTGGTGGCGCTCAGGGGTTACTCCTGGCTATGTGCTCAGAAATTGCTCCTGGCAGGTATGGGGACCATATGGGATGCCGGGATTTGAACCACTGTCCATCCTGGGTCAGCTGCGTGCAAGGCAGACACCCTACCACTGTGCTATCTCTCTAGCCCCAAGCCTAGGTTACTTTTATAATTTCAACAACAAAGAGATTTCACTCTAATATTAATACTATTGTTGTCCTAAGCAGGATTGTATAGGTTTCAAAATTATGATAGTGTTCAACTTCATGTAATAAAAGAGTAAAATTGGGAAATTGGGGGTAGAGGTTTGCAGAGTACAAAGATCTGAATGCTAAGAACAGAACTGACAATATTCAGTAGTTACATATGACCAAAATGGATTTGGCATGATAACACTTAACTTATTTTAATTTTCAGGGCTGTCTTGAAGTATAACTCACCTTGAACAAATTCCCTATTACATGATATTTGGAGAAGCCATTTTTGACCTTTTTTACATGGAGAAACTACTGTAATAGGAATAATTGGGCTTGTTTGCAAAGATAGCCCCACTCTGCAGTTCTTGGTAACCTGCGAGAGTAGTGTTCTGTCTGCTTTCTCTCCTTAACTTAACTACAGATTTAAAAAGGTAACACCAACTTGTTCATATCCCAAATTAATTTTCAAAATTAAAGGGAGATCTTGAAATATGTACATAGACAGCAGAATGGTTTAAAGAAAATGCTTGCTATACCCACTGTCACAGTAGAGCTAACACTATCCTTAGTTGGAGTTCAAAAGTTAAACCAAGAGCTCTGTATCACCACAAATCATGCTCCCCAGTAAGAATACAGAGAAAACGAGAGAGATAGAGAGAATTACAGAACCAACAGAATAAATGTAAATTAAAGACTTTTGTTTTGTTTTCATGTATCAAAAGTCAGCTTTCATCTTAGCCACAAATATTTCAAAGCCAACAAACTGTACTCCACCATTTTTTTAAAAGGTATCATTAAAAGCATTGCCTTATGGACTTGGGCCTTGACTGACTTAATGAAAATGAATGAGGAAGACACTTATCTTTAAAACTCTATGCATGAGGAATTCTTTTAAAGCAAAGTATGCCACACCTACCCTTAGTGCTCACTTACATAGCTCCAATATTCTTTAGTCAACAATAGCACTCCTCAGGACTAAAGTACAAGAATATAGGAAGTTCTTGCACCTTGAAATATTATTCTCCACACCTCAAACAGACATCAGTTAACTATTGTCCAATGTCAATTAACCTACCAGCCTCTACTTTATAAACCAATAGCTTACCAATTCAATAAGATCTTCATCTGTTTTGCTCTTACTAAATCCATTTTCATGTCTAAATTTGGGCAAAGTCAGAATGTTGAACATAACCTAGAGCAACTTATTTTTGTCAGAATGTTAATAAATCAAATTGCTCTGCCTATTGCAATGAGATTTAATTCACAGTGCAGGTGAATAAACAGATCTTAATTTCCAGCTTTGATGACCATCTTTATTTGCTCTCTGCAAGCTTCAACTTTTCTGACCCTAAAGCCTGCTGAGATCTAGAGCCTCATCATTCCAATCCAAACACTGTTCTAAATCTAGACCCACCCAAAGTCCTAAAGATAAAATATACCACATAAAAATTGAAAATCATCAATGTATTATTGATGTCAACACAAAAACACACATAAGTTCTTGAAAGGAAAGGGATATGTGAGTATAAAAATGTCAGGGACAGAAAACAGGTTAATATGGACCAAAGAAACAGCATAGGGGTAAGGGCTGTAAGGTTTTTGTGCCACTGGGATCCTGATACTGCTCCTGACAGCCTATGCCTCACCCACAAATGCCTGGTTTGTGACACAAGAGTCTGTGTTTTCCATCCCGAGTATCAAAGATCTTGAGCACTGAATGCTAGAGACTAGTTGTCTAAGTTTTCTGGTATGACCCTTTGACCTCTTTACTATTTGGGAATGTGCACCACTTCCACCACTAAGCCAAATACACACAAGAAATCAAGTAATACCCTTATTACTAACAAGTATAATTTTAGAAATGAGCCTACATATAGAGTTATTTTCACCATTTAAGATGCTTTCTTACAGTTCCATGGAAGTAAATTTGGTTTTGTTGTTTGGGGGTCACACCTAGCTCTGTGATCAGAAGCCACTACTGGCAGTGTTCAGAGGATCAGAGATGATGCTGGGATTTGAACCAGGGTTATGGGCACAGCCCCATGCTAGGTAAATTCTTAACCACTTGTACTATCTCTCTGGTGTAGTAAATTTCATTTTAAATAAATCCTGGTATTTTAAATTTGATAGTTTGTTCATTTGAATTCAGTTTTTCACATTATATCCCACCAGCATTTGATGTAGTTATTAAATGCCCATCTGTTTCTAATATATTCCCTAATATACAGTGTTATATTATAACACTGTTTTAAATGTTCCCCTGTTCCTGGAGTTAGCTTTGCAGAGCAAGACAAAAATCTAAATTTCTTCTAAATGAAAATACCATTAATGACAAAGGGTACAGATTTATAATTCTAAGACTAATGGGAATGAACAATAGGCTATTGGTTTCATAGTCTTGTTCTATATGTGCTTGTTAAATAATGTGATAGCTTCAACATATTTTAAATGAATTAGTATTATCTCATTAATAAAAGATCACATGAAATTCCTTATATATATATATATATTGCTACTTAATCCAAAACTCATACAATTTAAAATGGAAACTTTGGGGCTAAAGATATTGAACAGGGATTAAGGTGCTTGTCTTGCAAGTGGCTAACTCCATTTCAGTCTCTGAATCTGCCTATGGTCTTCTGAGCACAGAGAGGTGTGACCCCTGGGCACAGAGCCATAAATAATCCCTGAACACCAAGTCAGCAGCAGTCAAATTTTTTTTTAATTTTTTAAAATAAAATAAAAACCATATGCCTTGGACCAATAATAAGAAACTTGCATGTTAGATCCTACAGATATAAGTTAGGAACAGATGCTTCCACTAAAGCCCATCAACATGAAGATAAAAATCATGTGACTTGAATCTTCTGCTTGCTGCCCCGTGATTTCAGGTGAGGTTTGACTCCAGCTGACATCACTGGGTCTACTCCACACCTGGAAACAGAGTCCCTCTCTATTGGGTGGATCCCAGCAGTCTCAACAAAACTGGTGTGATTGAGAATAGAAATGACAGCAAATTGGGGCCGGAGAGATAGCATGGAGGTAAGGCGTTTGCCTTTCATGCAGGAGGTCATCGGTTCAAATCCCGGAGCCCCATATGGTCCCCCGTGCCTGCCAGGAGCAATTTCTGAGCCTGGAGCCAGGAATAACCCCTGAGCACTGCCGGGTGTGACCCAAAAACCACAAAAAAAAAAAAAAAAAAAAAAAAAAAAAAAAAGAAATGACAGCAAATTATTTGTGCTTTAGTAAGAGCCTACAGTACAGCTCCTGAAGTACATGGCTGTTTATGCAGTCATGCAATAGATCTACTCAACAAATTGCAGACTGCTCAGTTAATGTGCTTGTCATTACATGAGGAAAGGAAAAGAAAACAGAGCATATCCTCCAGCTTAATCTCTCAGTATCTTCCAGAGGGAATAACTACTTTTGCTGTACACACTTCCAGCACAGCAATTCCACTAGAAATTCAATGGGAAAAATACTTTGAAGCCCACCAAGCTCAATGAGCAAATAAAGTATCACCAAAGATATAAACAAAATCAGTAAATCTTCAGTGTCTTGTTGACACCATGATGAAAATGTTCAATGAGCCCAAAGAAAGGACAGGCAAAGCATATCATCAGCAAAGCACAAGAAAGTATCAAAGTCAAAATGTAAAATTCTACAGTCAGAAATGAAGAACAGGGCCGGAGAGATAGCATGGAGGTAAGGTATTTGCCTTTCATGCAGAAGGTCATTAGTTTGAATCCTGGCATCGCAGATGGTCCCCCGAGCCTGCCAGAAGCGATTTCTGAGCATAGAGCCAGGAGTAATCCCTGAGCGTTGCCAGGTATGACCCCTCTAAAAAAAAAAAAAAAAACAGAAATGAAGAACATGGTAGGTGATATTAAAAAAAATCAATAGAAGCTCTAAATAGCAGATTAATAGAAGCTGAGAAAAAGACTGAGAGGCTCTAAAATGAGAAGAAAAATTACTAGCAAATAGCAGAATATGGAAAATTGCCTGAAAAAATGCACAATTAACTATGAAATGAATTTAAGAACAATACTAAGAATCACTGGAGTGGAGTCCTTGAAGAAAAGGAATTACTGAATTACATGATGAATTAGTAAAAAGAACTTCTCAACGTTTAGGATTATAAATACCAACATTCAAGAGACTCAAAGGGTTCCAGTGAAAATAAACCAAACTATTACAGGCAGGAGCGATAGTACAGCAGGTAGGCCATATGGCTAGAAAATGGCCTACCCAGGTTTCATCCCCAGCATCCCATATGGTCCCTCATGCCCACCAGGGGTAATGCCTTCCTGAGCATAGAGCCAGGAGTAACCTATGAGTACTGCTGGGTGTGCCCCAATCCATCCACCCGAGAAAAGAAAAGAAAGTAGACCAAACTAGGAAAACTCCAAGACATTATTCTCAAAAAAAAGAAAAAAAAATCCAAAGATGAAGACAGAACATTAAAAGTACCAATATCAAATAAAAAATATAAAAAGGGAACACTTTAAGATGTACAGCGCTGTCAAATGTGATTCTAAGAACTAGAAAACTATGGAAGTACAAAAACTCAACAAAATGAACCACTCACCAAGAATACTCAATACAACTAGAATCTAATTCAAACTTGAAGGAACTATAGAGAGCTTCATGGGCAACAGTTTAGGGAATTCACAGCTTTGAAACCAGTTTTGCAAAAGCATTAAAAGAGCTTCTTTAAAGTGCAGGAGAAACTTCCCATTGTGTGACATTGAGTGTGGCACATATGGTTGTCGTATACTAGATTAACATAGGTTACAAACATATAGCAATTCATCATCACACGTTGACTTTTATTGATTTATTTCCTGATAATTCTATTTGCTATTCCTTTCCATTTTACTAGACCTGGTAACTGGAAATAAATTTGCTATATGCCTACCAAAAGGACAAGATGGGGGTTGGGGAAAAAACTGTGGTTGTTGGAAGGTAATATGGACGGTAGGATTGGTGTTGGAACATTAAATGCCTGAAATAACTACATTATGAACAACTTTGTAATAATTCAATAAACATTCCTGAAGGAGTGAGATGATGAGTGTTGAAACAAATACTAGAAATAGCTACATGATGCCATAGTAAGTTCCTATTAATGGCTAGTTCATTGACAATCCTTACAGGGACTAGCTGGTATTTTGTAGGTTGATTCCTAAAAAATCTGTTAATGGGATAAACCTGGTATCAGGTGAAATAAAAACCCTATTACTAAAGCCTGTTAACCATATCAGATTAGAGTAAAATTTACTCATTGATCGGTGGATTCCTGCTTAGAAAGCTGATGAATCCCAGCTCATGGGTTGAGGCAGAAGTCTCACATCCCTGCTAAGAGTTTCCAGCTGTCAGGGAACTGGCAGGCTATTTACATGAGTAAGTCTTGGGCAACTTTGAGAGAAAAGATTTTAGCATGTACATGAGTTAGGATTACTTGAACACTTGGAAAAATAAAATTGCGGATCTTTTCATAAACTGTTAATAATTACTAAATGGAAATCATTTCCAGAAATAGGATGCTCAAATCATTGATTCTAAAACTTGACAGCTAAACTCCCAAGTGAGAGAATTAAATCTGATGGAGTGGCATAAAATCATCTCTAAGTTAACTTTTCTCTATGAGATGAAATTAATCACTCTCTAGTCACTGCCCACTAATAAAGAAAAAAATCATGTAAATTATATGTACTATCTAACTCAAACTCCACTGTGTAATCAAGACCATGAGCTGATGAACACTAGATTTGACCAAAAAAGAGAAATGCCTCTGTCTTTAAGTGTACATGAACTCATATATTAATAGAAATATCAAACATATAATCTGATAGCTGATATGTTTACTTATTTACATACAAAATTAGCACCCTAAATGTTAGCCATTACAGTCACATCCTAGAGAAGAGATAACAATGTTAATAGAGCTTGGAATAGTTTTCCAAGATTCATTAATGTTTAATATTTAATAAAGGTTCAATTAACACAAATTTAAACTTAAAAATCTTTTTAACATTAAGAAAGGGCAAAAAAAGTGTCAAAATTCTAGGATTTAAAAATTCCTAGAATTAAGACAGATTTTCCAAGAAAATGTTGTCTTTTCACCATGAATTCTATAGTAAAGAGCAATAGTTTAGGTGCAAGGTCTACAAAGATCAACTTTTCACTAAAATTCCTAGTTGATTCATTTAATCAGGAACAACTTCAAATGACTTTGCTGTTCTTACTGAAGCCTGTATCTCACCATACAAAAATCCAAAGATCTAAATAAGAGATTTCTATACAAATTAATTGGTCACAGGTCATTTTAATACATAAAGTGCTAATATTTTACAAATAAAGCAAATAGTCACAGTTCTAAGCTTCTAATTGCACTAGTACTATTGTCATTTGAGCCCTAATCCTGAGACTACGCCTCAAAAGTCCCTTTACAAACCACAATTAACTATGGCTATCGTATGACTCATTGGATACTAAATAAAGGACAAACAAGCAGAAAACCTACACAAGGCCATGTGTCAGACATGCTTTCACACTGACCTAACTGATGTCACAGGGAAACCCAACATATTCAATCACTGCAGGTTGAGGGAAAATAATGCACCAAAATTTGATTGTGAAACAAATGTCAGTGGAGTCTCATTGTGGGCCTGTTGGTAGGCACAGACAAACTACCCTGATCAGTCTGATCATATCCTAATTTAGACATTCAAGAAAATCTTCCCAAAAGGAACAAAAGGAAGTACCACTGCAGGAAATAACCACTGCAGCTAGAGGAAGCAAAACATGTTGGTTCAAAACATTTTACCTCCGATACAAAGCATTTTACTTTGAGACCCTTCAACACAATTCACCCAAAAAAATGTACAAAGCTAAAGCAGATGTGGGAAGAGCTAAGAATTTTCTGGAGTGCTTCTGAACACGTGTTGATTGCAAAGTAAAGTTCCTGAAGTTTTCTCTCTAAAAATATCAGCATCTACCAGATCCTGATCCTTAAGGCTCAAACCCATAGAGAGAGGCTCAGGGTAAGTTAAAGGTAGCACTTAACAAACCAGTTCTAGGCACAGAAATATCCTCAAAATATCTCAGCCTATTCAAGAATCTCTGAAGATTACAAGACTTAAAAAAAAAATTAAGTGAGTTCATTTAATTTAATTAAGTTCTCCAGAAACATGCTTTTAAAGCATTAATACCAAAAATTACAAAAAAAAAAAGTGAAAAGAAAAACATGTACATAAAAATAGCAACATGGAAAAAATAATGAAAATTTAAATCAGAACAGAGAAACATGCTTTGCACACAGCCAGTCAGAGTTTAAACCCCACATCACAGATGTTCCCTTTACCCTGTAGGAGTAATTCCTAAGCACAGAGATAGGAATACGCCCTGAACACTTCTGGATGTGGAGAGGGAGAGAGGGAGAGAGAGAGAGAGAGAGAGAGAGAGAGAGAGAGAGAGAGAGAGCTGAGAGAAAGGGATACAAGGAAGGAGTGGGAGAGAGAAACGAGGCATGGAGAGAGAGAGAGAGAAAGAGAGGGGAGGGAGGGGAGAGAGAGGAGAGAGAGGGGAGAGAGAGAAAGAGAGGGAGGAAGGGAAGGAGGGGGAGAGAGAAAAGAGGGAGGGAGAGAGAGAGGGAGGGAGAGAGGGAGAGAGAGAAGAGATTAGAGGAGAGAGGGGAGAGAGAGGGGAGAGAGAGAAAGAGAGGGAGGAAGAGAAAAACGGAGAGAGAGAGAAAAGAGAGGGAGGGAGGGAGAGAGGGTGAGAGAGAGGGAGGGAGAGAGGGAGAGAGAGAGAGAGAGAGAGAGAGAGAGAGAGAGAGAGAGAGAGAGGAGACATAGCTCAGAGGTAGGGCATTGCCTTACAAGCAGCCAATCTAGGATGGGCAATGGTTCAATTCCTGGCATCCCATATGGTCCCCTGTGGCCTGCCAGGAGCGATTTCTGAGCACAGAACCAAGAGTAACCTCTGGGCAGCCTGGTGTGACTCAACCCCCTCCCCAAAAATGTGCAATTACTAAACAAAGCCCTCCTAGCACAATGCTAACCACTTAAATTGAGCACAATATGCTAACAGAATCATTAGTTCTGTAGCCTCTACAACAGCTGATAATTCATTGATAATGTAAAAAAAAAATTACAGTGATTTCTACATCTGTGGTGTTAAAGTGTGGTATATATCTAAACCACAAAGCCAAAAGTACTGTAAGTACAAGATCCAAACTACAATTCAATTTTAAAATGTGCCTGTGAAGAAGGCAAACTGAAGTGTGGGTGGGAACTTGGGGACAGTGGAAAATGGAAGTAGGAAGTAGACACTAGTGGTTGGGATTAGTATTGGAACATTGTATGCCTGAAAATCAACTGTGCAGAACTGTAAATCATAGTGCCTTAATTAAAACTTTAAAAAATAAAGTAATTTCAGCATGCTCATTTATCCAAAGTATATATTTATAATGCAAGGGAAGAACCATGTTATGTTGTATAAAGCAAGTTTGAATTCCTGAGAAGGTAAAAGAAGATGCTATAAAACTCTGCTAATCCCAAAAGAAAAGTAAGCTTCAAGTTAGAAAGCATGCAGTTCTATAAGTCAGAAGGACAAAGTGCCATGTCAGACAGATTACTCATGCCAAGTTTTGTCTTGGATTTAGCAACATACTTAAAAGGCCCGAGGGAAATGTTGACAGACTGCAGTGCTAATGGCAATTCCAACATGAGATCTAAATATATACATTTATGAAGATTGTGAAACAGCCTTTCACAGGGTTCCATGTTTACACAGGGATATAATCCAATTATTTAAATTCAAGAAAAAACAAACTGGTCACGAACAAAACCAGATTTTTTATTCCATAAAGTGCTTAAGTGATTTTCTACTAACACTACTTCAAAATAGTTTTGCATATTTCTAGAGTACTGCAACAAATGCTCCAACCTATCCAAATGCTTGAGGGCATGTTGCCTCTTAAGGACCCCAAAATTCAATGGCTCTTTTCAAAGGGGAGAAAATTACCATGGAGTCTGCTCAGAGTATATTCTCATTTTGTAAAGCAATTTGCCATGTGCCACCTGCTTGAGACTAGAAGTGAGTCTCCTCACTCCTGCTTATCCCACTATTTTCATTTTCAAACAGTAAGCAGGAGGGAAAAAAATCTTGATGCTTATTTGGTGTCATAAACAATAAGAATCAATAAACCCTCAATAAGAATCAGAGTCACAACTAACCAGATTAAAGACTCCATGTGTTTTCGATGTAGAACCTTCCATGGGCCACACCACTGAATTTTAAAATTGAGACTGAAAACTTCCAACTACTCTGTCCTAGAGAAAGGTTGTTTATTTTTCAAAGATAATAACAAAAGATTTTAAGTTGCTTTAATGAAAAACACACTAATAAGTCCTTCGTGTTGACAGACATTATTATGCAATAATTGCTCCGTAATACACGATTATGCAAAAGGAAAGGGAAAACTTTATTACATTCAACACAGCCTCTGCTGGTAGAATATCACATATATAACAAAAACTAACTCTACAAACTACCCAGGATTCTTAATTTTTTTCTGTTTTGTTTTGGTTTTTTTTTTTTTTTTTGGGGGGGGGTGGCCATACCCGGCCACATATAGGGGTTAATCCTGGCTCTGTGCTCAAAAATCTCTACTGGCTCGGGGGATCATAGGGGTTGCCAGAGATCGAACCCGCATCTGTCCTGAGTCAGCCATATGCAAGGCAAACACCCTATTGCTGTCTTACTATTTTGGCCCATGATTCTTAATTTTTAAAGCAATTGTCAGCAGTTAACAGTTATCAACGTGCTTTGTCAACAAATATCACAAAAATTCTTACTTTAAACCCAGATTAAAATATAACCGTTGTAAGAAAATGTTGCCTACTTAGAACAAGAAAGAATGAAACTTGGTGAAGTCAAAATATGGACAGTGGGAGGAAGAGGTTGAACATGAACTTTAGTGAACTTTAGTGAACATGTGACTAATATGTAGATTCCATACTTTCATACTTTTTGAAAGTCGTGCTTATTACTTGATTTCTATTTACTAAAGTGACTAAACAGCAGAGAACTTGAGAAACCTTTCCAAAGTCAGTTTGTTAATGACAGATTTGAATACAGCCCTGACCTCTAATTTCAAAGTTACTGTTTTCTACATTAAAAAAATCTATGTGTACTGCGCCGAAAGAAAAATGCATTAGAACATGACTAAAACTTCAAGAACTTCATTTCATATTAGGTTTTCCCCCTCCTAATCTGCTCACCACTTCTTTACTCCATTTTTAGCTACTGCACAATAATCAGTTTCTTTTCATAATCTGTCACAAAGAGCACTACATTACTTTCCTAGTAAAGTTCGAACTATATTTTTAAGTCTCATAAGGCAAAAAAGTTAAAATGCACTCAATATAAAATACTAGAGAATGGAATTAAACTTCTATAGGGGAAACAGATATATATTTCTGCTGGCAGAGGTTAATGATAATTGCAAAACTGTAAATGAAATGTCTAACTTAGAACACAACAGAAAAAGATCAAGATTTTCTAGCAGGACTGGATTTCCACTGGACAAGTTCAAAGGGAAAAAACATGCCAAACCATGCAATTTCCTGCAAATGGGCCACTTTCCTCACTGCCTTTGAAGACAGATCCTATAGTGGCCAAGGGGTCTTTGAAATGAAAGAGCAAGGATACCTATATAATTAGAAAGACTGGGTATGCTGTTCAAATGATCGAAACTAGACTTGAAAGATGTGCTAACAAGGGAGTTATGGATTTATGAACACAAAGAGGAAAAAAGCTCCATTCCAAATAGATTTTAGAGAGTCACTTTGCCACTTCTTACTGATTGTCCTCCACTCTAAACATTGGAAGTCAAGTAAAAATTGTTTTTACATTAATGAAAATTACAAAGAGTTGTTTGGTCACTTTTTACACAGAAGAAAACTAAACTAATACAACAATGTATGTAGAGACATCTAGATACCTACATATGTGTATTAAAACAAAGGCAATTCTGTACTATTTTTCTGAACCAATGGAACGTACATCATATATACTATGCTCTTATATCTCAAAACTTAGTCTTTCAGTGTTTGGTATGTATTTCCCCTAAAACATTATCTTACATCAACTACACTGATATTAGATAATTTTCTAATCTTTGATCCATATTCAGTTATTCTGTAATAACCTGGATATCTATGTTTTCCTAAGACTGACATCCATCCAAGTCTATGCCATGCATTATACTCGATGCTTTTTTAGTTTCTTTTAAACTGGCAGTGTTCCTCTTTCATGAGCTTCAGATTTTGGAAAATAACAGATCAATTATTCACAGAAGGTTCATTTGGATTTGTCAGCATTTCTTCATAATTGGTAGTGCATTTGGGGTGTAACCTATAAAGTGACATTCTGTTCTACATGTCACGTCGTAATTTATAAATTTGGCTTTCTTTTCGATGATAATTTTCATCCCTTGGTTAAGATGCAACTGTTAGTTTCCAATACTGTAAAGCAATGATCTTCCCTCCAGAGCCAATGAGCAATTTTTTTGAAAAGATACACTAAAGTTGAAGAAATAAGTTCCCTATTCACCAAACTCCACGCACTCATTTTAGCAACAACTAGTGATAGTGTTGCCTAAATCCACTCTTATTCCAGTGTATATAAAAGGACATTTTCTAATACTGCATTCTTCCTCTGGCATTTTAATATTAGGTTAAGCTTTCTTTTCTCCATTTGTCTGCTTATTTGCAGGTATCAGTAGTGAGTTATGGGTTTCATTCAGTAGACTATAATTACTATATTTAACACTAAATTATCCTAGATATGGTCAATGAGTATCTTTAAAAGTGCTTCAGTCTGTAAGTTGTATTTTATGTGCATGTTACCAAAGGCTCTAGTCTAGTGGGTAGAAAAGAAGGATCTTATTTTTTTTTTCTTGAAAGAGTAAAGAAAGAAGTGGCAACATGATTTGTGTCTTGAATTAAAAGCAAGTGTTTGCCAGTTGGAGATTATCCAAGCAGAGGGAGTCTGATGTGCACCAATGCTAATGCCAGAGTTGAGGAACAAGGACAAAATATTCAACAGATCTGATCAATCTTTGGAAAACTTGTTAACAACTTAGACAATAGCAAAATCAAGAAATAGATTTGCTCAAAATTTGGTCATGGAAAATGTTTTTATTAATTCAGAAATGATATTGTCATCAATTTAGAAAAACATAGAACCCAACTTTGTATAATCAAACTTTTAAAATACACTGGAACTTTGGTGGTAAATGTGGTGAGTCTTGTATATATAAAGGTATGTATCTAAACCTCTGAAATTCCATATGTTAGCTTCCACATGACCCAGAATTTCTACTTCTAGGCACCTATCCCACAAATATTAAAATATTAATTCAAAAGTAGCATATATAAACCTATGTTCATTGCAGCCCTTGCTCAACAGTCAGCATAAGGCAACAGCCCAAATATCCAATTCCTTATGAATGAATGAAGAACTTGTGGTATATCTACACAATAAATACTACTCAGCTATAGAAAAAAGAGAAAATCTTGGGGCAAAGATTTCAAATTTTATTTTGTAAAAGTCTATGTCTCCTCTTTTTTTTCCTTTTGATCCTGCAATTCTATAAAACTATGCATGTCAAAGTGAAGTATAATAGTAAGACAGAAAGAGAGACAACAGTGTCTAAAAATAATTTTATTTCTGCTGTAGTAAATCTAAGTAAGAGCAAATCATCAGGCTCGTCCATGAGGCATTCTGCATACACATCTGAGTACATTAAACACAACTCTCAAAGGAGCTGAGTCTGAAGGAAAATGGATTTCTTTGAAAAAAAAAAAGCTATTCAATGCACTGGTGTATCAGTATTTAGAGGGACAGCACAAAATGTAATGCACTATGTTCTATGTTCACATAGAACAAACAGTTCTACTACAAAGAAGGCACAGGCTCCCATCTGATGGTTATGAACCTGGGTAATCTTTCAGAGGATTTTGTTTTGACATAATAGTCTTAGTCTTTAAAATGAAAAAACAGCTTGATCCTTGGCTTCCTGATTCCCTGTGTGAGGCTGCTAAGGAAGACCCAGAGAAATTAATTCCATCATGGCTAAACAGTCAGGTAAGCCCTCTCTGAACACAAGGCTGGTGCCAGAGGAGTAGGGCCACATCTTCTAGCCGATGAATTCCACCATTACACTTAGAAAGAAACACCCTACAAGCAAGGCAATAGAGAAAAACAATGCAGGCCAACTCCATGCATAGAGAATAAAGAGAGCAGTTCAGATGACCCGAGAAGAACCAACCACCTAGTTAGATAAGAAGTTAGAGAAGAAATATAGAGCATGTTCACAGAACTCAAATATAGCATAGAGCAAGTTGAACAGAATACAAATAAGAATCAAGAAAATATTAAGATAGAAATCATAAAACTCCAAATTGAAGTAATAGTTCTGAAAAACTCAGTAGACAAAATGAAAACCTCAATGGAGAAAGCCTCTCCAACAGACTAAGAGCAGGTGAGGACAGTATCAGAGAGCTGGAAGATGAGATGCATCATCTCAGAACAACAGAAGAGATTGGAAAAGAGCCTTAAAGCAAATGATCAGACAATGGAAAAAATTACTCAAAGAATGTGAACAGATGAAAATAGATGTCTTTAATGAGCTCAACAGAAACAACATAAGAATCATTGGAGTCCCTAAGACACAGGAATAAAATCCCAGGAAGAATAAATAATCAAGGACATCTTTGCAGAAAAAAATTTGCAGGGCTGAATACAGCATGCAATAAAATTCAGCATGTCTGAAGAGTTCCAGCTAGAAGAGATCCCAAAAAAGCACCCAAAGACAAATACTTGTCACAATGATGAATCCCACAGATAGAATACTGAAAGCAACAAGGTCAAAAAGGGAAATTATATTCAAAGGAGCATCCTTAAGATTTACTGCACCCATCCAGGCTCACTTTCAGGTGAGAGAGGGAGGGAGGGAGGGAGAAAGAGAGGGAGAAAGGAGGGAGGAAGGGAGAGTGGGAAGGAAGGAGGGAGATAGAGGAAGAGGGAGAGGAAAGGATGAGTCAAATGCTATCCCAGGGGGAGGAAAAGAAAATCAGGGACATTGGTGGTGAATAAGAGTTCCTTTCTCTCCACATCCTCACCAGTACTGATTGTTCTTGTTCTTTGTGGTGTGTGCCAGTCACTGTGGCATGATATAGTACCACCCTCCACAGACACCCCCTCTCTCTCTCCCTCTTATTTCCCCTCCCTTTATTTTCCTTTTGATCTCTTCCATTTTTTGCATTTTAGAGACTGTAGTTTGCTCTACTGTTAATGAAGGGGTACCATGCATATCATTTTTTCTCTGTTCAACATCCAATTACTGTCTCAAGTGGTCAGTTCCAAGTATCATTGTCATAGTGTTCCTTTCTGTGCCCTAGCCTCCTACAATGGACTAGTCCTCATGGCCCTCCTCTATATTGTCTCTGGATATTATTGCCACACTATCTTTTATTTTTCTAGGCGCCTTAGGGTGTGACCCCCCCAAATACAAACTTAATCTATTAAAAAGTATGAAAGGTAGGTGACTATTAGGGAATACAGGTGATAAGAGAGTTAAATAAAGCTTAGTGATCAGGCATCTGGATTGTTGCCAGAGTCTGGCTATTGTATGTAGCGCTGCAATAATATGGGTGTGCAGAAGGCCTTTTTGTGTGGTGTTTGGGGTTCCTAGAGTATATCCCTAGGAGTTGAATAGCTGGACAATATGAGAGCTCAGAAACTGTGGTGTGTATATGAGATGAGAGCTGGAACACCAGCTCACTCCATGAAGCTCACCACAAAGAGTGGTGAGTACAGCTATAGAAATAACTACACAGAGAACTACCATAACCAAGTGAATGAATGAGGGAACTGGAAAGCCTGTCTGGAGTACAGGTGGGGGTGGGGTGGGATGGAGGGAGATTTGGGACATTGGTGGTGGGAATGTTGCACTGGTGAAGGGGGTGTTCTTTACATGACTGAAACCTAATCACAATCATTTATGTAATCAAGATATTCAAATAAAGAAGAAAAAAGAAACTGTGGTGTGTGTGTGTGTATATACAATAGAATACTATGCAGCCATCAAGAAAAATTAAATAAATCATGAGATTTTTTTCTATATATGGATGGTCATGGAAGCTATTAGGCTGAGTGAAATAAGTCAGAGGGAGACTGTCACAGAACAGTCTCACTCATCTATGGGTTTTAAGAAAAATAAAAGATATTATTGTACTAATACACAGAGACAATAGACATAAGGGCTGTAAAGACCAGTCCATGTGATGAAGATTACCTCAAAGAGTGGTGAGTACTGTTAGAGAAATAACTACACTGACATCTATCATGATAGTGGCCGTGAATGTAAGAAATACAATGCCTGTCTAGAATACAGGCAGGAGGTGGGGGAGGAGGGAGATGGGTGTCATTGGTGGTAGGAAGGTTGCACTAGTGAAGGGGGGGGGTTCCTTTCTATAACTGAAGCCCAATTACAAACGTATTTGTAATCATGTTGCTTAAATAAAAATATTTTTAAAATAGAGACTGAAGGAAAAAATTTAAATAAAAAAAAGTTTTGTGATACTGCTCAAAGCTTATATTTTGATCTAAATAAAAGGAGCCTCTTATCTGTGATGGGAAAAATGGATTAGATAAGCAAAGTCAAAGTACACAAAATAACTATGAACAGAAAGGATAATGAATAAAGCACATTTAGAATGTCATAAGTATATCATTATACTATCAGGGGTCCTCAAACTTTTTAAACAGGGGGCCAGTTCACTGTCCCTCAGACCATTGGAGGGTCTGACTATAGTAAAAACAAAACTTATGAACGATCTTATGCACACTGCATATATCTTAATTTGCAATGAAGAAACAAAACAGATACAAATACAATATGTGGCCTGCGTGCCATAGTTTGAGGACCACTGCATACTACATTACTCTACACTACAGTATACTACATTATATCATACTATATATTATATGCGCAATATTATATTGTTTCATATCATACATAATGTATCATACCATATCATACATCATAATACATTGTAAGATATCATATATATTTGCATATTTATATAATATAAATTAAGACATTTTATTAATATATGTACTAATGTATACTAACATCACTTTCAAAATCACAGCTTTTAAACATTTATAGAAAATATGTACCTATTTATAAATCTGAAGCTTAATATCTTACAGCATATTTATCTAAATATCTACCTTTCTATCTAGGTGCTAAAAGGAGATAAAATTATCATACCACTTCAGTATTACAAGCCACAGTATCAATAAGGAAAGAAGAGAAGTAATAGAAATGTCTTCCAGAAAAGCAGCAGGGGATAGGCATGGGAAAGGCAGGAGGGAAAGTGGTGACACTGATGGTGGAAACTGTGCACTGGTAAGGGTGTTGTACATTGTATGACTGAAACTGAATTATGAATAACTTGTAAATTTGAAAAACCCAACAATATCATAAACAGACATGTAACCATAGTGTTTAATAAAGCAATAAAATTTTAATGACTAAAAAACTCCACCAAACCAAAAGAATAGAATTAATGATTTCAAGCAGACTTAACTAAAAAATCTCTACTGAAAATGAATAAATGTGACTGAAATGATAGTGGAGAGTTAAAATTCATAAATTTATATGCCCTGTGGCATATAAACAAAATATAAATCCCATAACCATGGAATCTGATTTATTGTGACCTCAGTGGCCAGTGATTCACTGATGTCTATAGAAACAGGACCTGTGTGTTATGCTCTCATTTGCCAGAGGCCAACAGTAAATGTGGATTCCATATGGCTTTCAATGAATGCTATTCCCTTTCTCCCCATGACCCTGTCCCAGGGAACAGTCCCAAGGCAGGTCTCTCTACCTTAAACTCCTTTTAGCAGTAGGCTAAAAGAAACAGGCAACTTGTTTCTACCAGGTAAGGATGCAGGACCAGTTTCTGAGGATTTCATTGGAAGGGCAGTATTTCATACAGAAACAATTCAGAGACACGCTGAGATTGAAGAGTCTAAAACCAAGATAGAGCATCAATCCTCTAGCAGACCAGAGAGCCAAAAGTAGGGGTTCAGGGGAGCCAATTTCCTCAAGTTCAGAGACTATTTGGGTTCTGTGACTGGGTCTGAGGTCAGAGCTATTGGAGAACTGGAGTCTCAGCTCTGCATAACACAAGTAACAGACCCATGTGGAGGGCCACTCACACAGGGGTCCCCTTGTGGCACTGCTTAGGACAGTGGAGACAGTGAGAGCCTCTTAGCAGAGTGGTCCAGGGTTCTCCCTGAGGCAATCTATGGATCATGGGCCTTATGCTAGGAGTTTCCTTGGCAGAGTTAGCTGGTGCCATTGGTATGGGCCTACTGAGGAGAGTGAAGCAGCTGTTGCATCTGTATCAATTATCCGTGAAGAAAGCTTACCCTTTTCATACTTCCTCTGCTGCTCACCCCAGGCTTCTCTGAGTTGCCCAGAGTCCCCACCTCAATTTCTCCTTTTCAGCTCTGGAGGACAGAGAGGAGGAGACCCCCCTTATTGGGAGGTAAGGAACCAAGCTTCACAGCTCCCCAGAGAGACCCTCCTCTCCCTGTCCTCAAGTCCCAGGCCATGAGTTCTAAGGATGTCGGTGTAGACATCATCTCTCAGAGAGCCCAGAGCCCAGGGAGGTTTAGTGAGAACTTGAGGGTCTTTGCAGAGTCCAGCTGATTCATTTTGCCATTTCTGAAGGGTAGTTACTGCTGCCCCCAGGTGGGCCGGGTTGAGGGGTTCATGTGCCTTGGACTTAGTCACATTCCCTGAGTTGGATAGCAGGTCCTCTCGAGGCTCCCGGATTGTTTTGACCCCCCAAGTTGGTCTGACAGATCTTTGTCTGGAAGCAGGAGGCTCTGTAAGTGATTGTGTAAGTTACGCAGGTCCTGGGTGCTCAGAGACAAAGCAGGCTAGGGTCACCCTGAACCCAACCAGCAGCATTGCTGCCATCCCTGACGAATACCCCTCTCCCTGCTGCCAGATTCCTACTAATCTGCGGAGGTGACTTGCCCTTGTGGCTGAATGTAATCATAAGGTGCTCCTCATCCTCCATCAATTCAGGGCGGGGGTGGGGGGACTGCCTCCCCTGGACAAGGCTTACAAGGCCTGAGAGCCATGTGAATGGATGTGGTGGCCCAGAGCAGTTGGTGGATACAGTGATGGGGGTATTGGGACATGATGGCTTCGAGGCTGGGGGTGTGTGTGGTGGGAGGAATCTAGAGCCCATCACCCCAGCTAGGTACCTAGGTCCTTTCCTCTCCCTCCTGCCCCATCCTGTGCTATGTGTGTTCTGCAGAGCGAAGACCATCGAGGCTCAATATAGAGAGCCTCTCTATAACATCTCCATATGCCTCTATCGACCTCCACAAGGGAACTCTGGACAGCACCCCCAACACCAGGCTGCCCCCCTCCTCTCTTGGGCACTGGGCGCCTCTGCCTGGAGCACGACTTTCAGGGCCTCCTACCACCTTGCCCCTCCTCCCGGGGGAAGGAGCCCACCTTCCTTGGCTGCCTCCCATCCTGCCCCACCTTGCCCTCCTCCCCCCACCACCCCAACTCCCTCTGGGAGCAGGGACCCCAGAGTCTCTGGCAACAGCATCACAGGGCCTAAAGGGGGATGTGCCAGCTCTCAGAGAGGAAGAGGCTCCAAGGCCTTGGTTTCAGTCAGATCACAGTGTCAGCCCTGAAGACACAGGATGGTCAAAGCCCTAAGGCGCTTTTTGTATTGCTTTGCCTAGGCAGAGGAATAAAACAATGTTTCATTGACTCTGTTGGTTTTTCTGACACAGCAAGTGGTGGGGTTCAGGGGAAAGATGGGGAGAAGGTGACACAGCTCTTAGAAACTCCTGTTGCCTCCTGGAGCTCATTCAGGAGCAGACATCTGGTGCTCCCTCACCTCGAACAAGGTTGAGGGGCTTCTAGTTTTTAGGAAGTTATAAGCAGCCCCTTGCTCTGTCAATGAAATGTCTTTGTATGAGAAGAATGAAGGATTCAGTTGCCCCCAAAGCAGAAGGTGTGACCTGGTTAACAGGAAGGCAGGGACCATGTGTTTGTGGGCCACACTGAGAGTTTGTTTCATTGGTTCCTCTGGAAAGGACACAGGAGTACTGATGCCCTTCCCAGAACAATCCCTAGTTCCAAGATGAAGCACTGAAGAGAGGTGTTGGGAAGAAACATTGACGAAATTGCCACCTACCCTTGGAGTACCAAAGGTGAGAGTGGGGAAGCAATGACTCCTAGAACTCTGCAAACTGGGGATGTGAGGAACATTCGAGGGGTAGGATACCCTACATGGAACTACTGCTGGTGGAAATGCCATCTAGTGCATTGAGATTGAGAACTATCATAACAAAATGAATGAATGAGGGAAGTAGAAAGCCTGTCTAGAGTAGCAGCGGGGTGAGGTGGGGAATAGGGAGATTTGGGACAATGGTGATGGGAATGTTGCACTGGTGAAGGGGGTGTTCTTTACATAACTGAAACTCAACTATAATCATATTTGTAATTAAGATGTTTAAATAAAGGTATTAATAGAAAAGAAAAAAAGGAAGTTTTTATTAAAAAAAAAGACAAAACTTTGAAGCCCAACACCATAGCTCCCCAATACTACCAGATATAGCCCTGAGACCCCTGAGCACACCTCAGAGTGGTCCTGTTAAATCTCAGGACCATGGCCTAAGCAGAGAAACATCTTAGGACCTAGCATTGAATCACTGGAGAGGCCCCCCCACTCCTTGTTTCTTCATTCAAATAAACAAGTGGAATTCACTGATTCTTCGACTTTTTAAAATGAAGACGGTACAAATACTCCAAATATGATTTCCCAATGAAAATGAAAATCTTTAGGAAGAGACAAATACTGTTTCTTTCCTTACATCTTAGTGTAGCATTAAATAATTGTGTTTTGCCATTGCTTGTTTGGGGGCCACATTCAAGCAGTGCTTTGAGGCACCCCTCTTGGTTATGATGCTCAAGGATTGCTCCTAGTAGTGAATGCATAAGGACCATGTGATCAAAATCAAGGTACCATGAAAGACACAAAGCAGAAATTAAAATTCATCCTGAAGCATTATGGGAAACTACATCATCTATCAGAGCTAATTACATGCCCCGACAAGATAAAGACCTCACACATTAGGTGTAAAAGAAGAGAACAGCCAATTTCGGGTAAGTGATTCTCTACAAAGGTACCTGTGATCTAACATTGGATTGAAAGAATAACATTTGGGGGCTAGAATGATAATATAGTGAGTAGGGCATATGCTTTGCATGCAATTGACCTGGATTAAATTCTAGGCATCTCATACAACCCTCCAAGCTCTGCTAGAATTCTTGAGTGCAGAATCAGAGTAACCTCTGAGCATTGCTGGATGTAAGCCCTAAATACCTACTGTCCCCAGAAAAAAATACTCAGATGTTGCCCCTAGTTAGTTTGGAAATCAAAACAGAAGATACCTGCAATGCCTAAAATATAGAAAAGGAGGAGTGTCACAGGAATCGGGGCAATACAACGCACATGTACAGCTCCCTGGATCAATTCTTGGCACCAATGTGATGACCCCCAAGTTAAACTGCATCTAGATTTAGAAGCCCATAAGCACCAATTTGCTAAGGTGACTGTGGGGTCCCCAGCATCACAGAGCCCAAGCAGTACTGCAGCCTCAGATACTAGTATTGAACTATCTGGCATACCTATCACTAGGAGTGTCTACTATATCCCCCAAAACTGCATGGGAGCTCTTTCACCCCAAAATGTAAAAAATAAAATAAATAAACAAGAATATAGGAGCATTGGACAGGCACCTCCATACTGAAACACTTAAAGTAACAGGACAGAAGATCTGTAAAGCATCTGGAGCACTTGGGGCCTATGAACATCATTTAATCTCATAGCATTTTACTATAGTATAAAATGCTTTTTACAGATCCATAATAGCCTGTGGGACCTCAGCATATTCCTATGAGTTTATAGGTGAGTGCCATATAGATTGGAAGGTTATGGTACAAAGTTTAGGATTTTCTGGTAGAATTGAAGAGGTAGGAAGAAAATAAAGTCAGAAGCAGGGCATAGAGAGAATTATTGGGAAACACTGGTTTTGTCTCTTTCAAAGAGTCTCACATCTTGAGAAGAGTTCAGAAATGAGAGGTGGTCATTCATTCAGGAAAGGACAAGGAGAGGGCAGAGACTTCGTGAATGCTTGGAAACAAGGAGCAATGAGAGGTGGAAGAACAAAGACCCATGACACAGTAATGAAATTATATGTGGGATTATACTACTTTCCCTTTTTTGACAAACTAGATACAAACCCTGGTACAGAGAAATGGAAAGAGGAAGAGGAAAGGGTAGCCACTCATTTACTCAGGAAGATAGGAAACTTCCTGGTCAGGAACTATTTCAACTGTCTGAAGGGTAGTTGATCCCTAGTACCACATGGTTTTCAAAGAAACTCCAGGAATGACTCTAGAACACAGAACCAGATGTAGACCTTGAGCAATACTGGACAGGTCACAAAACATCAAAAGAAAAACTCCTAAATCAGCCTATGAATTTACCAGGATTAAGTTTCCACTGCAGAGGGGAATATAACCTCAAGAAATACATTAGACCAAGTTTTGAAAATAAAATGGCTTTGTTTCGTTCCATATGTTTTGGGACATTGCTATCTGTTACAACTACATGAGAAAAATATACAGCTGCAAAAAATGGTAAGTAACATTCATGAAAAGAGATCGAATGAGTCCTTTATACTATTATTAGACACTTCATGCTTGCTTTGCACTGTATCTTTTTTTATTTTAAAAATAAACTATCTTGGAAATAAAAGGTCAATAATGATTTTCCTTATCCCTTTTTTCTTTTTAAAAACATACAGCATATGGGGCCAGAGTAATGGGTGGGGCATTTGCCTTGCGTGTGGCTGATCCGGGTTCAATTTCTGGCATTCCAAATGATCCCTTGAACCCACTAGAAAAGATTCCTGAGTGCAGGGCCAGAAGGAAACCCAGAGCATTACTGGGTATGCCCCCCCAAAAACAAAAGTTATAGTATAACTTGTTTTTTTAAAATAATTTTGGAAAAAATAATAAAGGTAATTTTGGTATCCTAAGTATATCAGTAATTTCTCTCCAAATCTTAATTTTTTCTGTATGTTATCCTGAAGAATGGGAGGGGACAGAAATCCTTAACTTATATCTGTGATTTACCTGAAAAAATAAAGTTGGATAAGTAACTATAAACCACATGACTAAATGTACATACTCAACACAAGAAATAGCTAACTAGAGAGGTAAGAGTTACTGTCTCTTTTTAAAAAACACATAAAATCCTAATTTGCTTAAAATACACACAGGAACTAAATGCTTTAATAACCTTAATTACAATTTCTTCCAAGTAGAACATTCATAAGTCTTAAATCTCTGTGCTGTGTTTTTGCCAGTAATTAGGCAAAGTACATAAAACTGAGTCTCTCTATAGGTTTAATTTTGATAGGATCAAGCAATGTTTATATCACTTAGTCCTCAATGTTTCGATAGAGTAAAAATATTTATGGTGGAAGGAAGGAACAAATTCAGAATAGGTGACGAAAAAGAAGGAATTTCTAGATTAGCTCAACATTGAATGGTGGTTTTTAAAATTAGTTCTTGAACTTTCCAAACACATATTTAGTGGAAAAGATGAAACCCAGATTGGATTTTCAAATAAGAGCAATTCCTCACAGCAATACTGTCTTGCTACACAAAATAAAGAATAAGAAAATGTTATTTACCTTAAAAATGCCTTTGTGCATCCCTATTCATGATTTTAAATCAACTTAAAGTTGAATTATATATATATATGTTAAAAAATGAAGAATCATAACTTAAGTAGACTACATTTATTCTATAAACCTCAACCAGAAAATTGAAAATAAATGGATGTGCAAAAGAAATTCCAAGTGCAAATGATAGATTTCCCAGAGTAATTAGCTGGTCATAATTCAACCTAGAGTAGGGGGTATAACTAAGTCACAAATATCATTATTGTACAGATAACAGAAAATATTTTCCTCAAAGATAAGAATACTAAGGGATAATTTTTCCATCTAATGAGATATTTCTTGAATAAAATAGCTTTTGCCACTTTATTATCCCGCACTGCCTTTCTTTGACAAACATGATGAAAAATAATATACAAATTATCCGCAATTATGATTGCTTTAGAAGCTGCAGAGCATAGGAAATTTCTTTTCAGAGAAAACCATGCTCTTACTTTTACCACTCACTTCGATGCTGCTGAAGAACTGCAGAATAGAGTTAATACTACCGAAGGTCCTATTCTTGAAGTTGAAGCCTGGGAATGAATGGAAGGCAACAGAAATTGCCAGAAAATATCAAGCACCACTCCCAAATAGTTAACCATGAAGTAAATCCTTTAGACATATAAGGTCTCAAAAATACATATATTATGCACACTGTCTCAATATAGCAGAGAATATAATATGCATAACAGAGGAATAAACAAATAAAAATATAAAGCAGATAACTGAAGAAACAAGGCATCTAATATATCTTAAGACAAAATCCCCAATATAATGGTCAAAAGAAATGCCTAGATGTTAACTTTGTAGTTAACATAAAGCAAGCTCAGATTGTAGCATTTTTGAGTTTTCAAGTTTTATGTTTTTAAAGAAATTAATCAAATGGTTAAAATATTGTAACGTACTAAGAAGAGATTTAGACAAATTAGTAAGGTTAGTCTGAGAGATAGTGCAGCATGTAAGGCACTTGCCATACACATGGCCAAGTTGGTTCCAATCTTTAGGACTCCATATGTTCCTATGAGGCCATCCAGGATTGATCCCTGAGCACCAAGCCAGGAATAATCCTTGAGTGATGTGAAGTGTGACCAAAAACAAGAATCATAAACAAGTGCCTTCAGATTTGCAAAGAATGGGAAGAGTTCAGGGGAAAGGTGACAAGAGGACATTGAAACAAAAGAATAGCTTTCTAAACAAGTGTGGAAGAATTATTGAACGTAAATGTATGAGTGGCACTGGTGAAAACACTACTTTAAAACAAAGAATGTGCTTATTTCCACAAATAATTAATAGTTAAGGATTTGTCTATAGTTAGGAAATTTTCAATGCTATGAGATTAAATTAAAAATATTCCAAGTAAAGATTCAATTATATAGCATTTACTAGCTTGAGGGAGAGAAATATACATAAATGTTAATATTGAGTGGGCTGTCAGCAGTTATCAGCCACATTCAAATTCCCAGAGTTTTCTAATTACTTCAATTAGAAAAGTAATGAAAAGCTCCACGATTCTAAAGTCTCGTGTTTACATCATTCCGCACTAAAAAAATTATAAAATAAAAACATTGCATAATTTACAAATTAAAGCAAACAATTTGATGCAGGGGATAGCATCATTCATCACGTTTTATTAATTTGATTATGGATAAAATTGCCCCCTTTATTCATATTTATATTTCTTTGCTAAAAGGAACATCACTTAAATTTTGGCATAAAACAAGTGTTTCAACATACACATATGTACAGAGTTCACTTCATTTTTTGATGAGTGCTGTGTATGGGGCATCTATTTTTACTTGGGAAAAAATGAGGAAAATGATCCAAATTATTATGGTGCATTCTTATATAAAATATGGGTTTACAAGAAAAGAATGCCTATAGTAGTAATGCATGGCACTTGTAATAAATCCTTCTGACACTGTGGGATATTGACCAATATTTCCCAAACCTCCCTTAGGTCAACACAAGGGACCCTAAAAAGCCAACCAGATTAAGTAGGACCACATCAAGTAAAACCAGGCCACACAGAAGTACTTTTCTCCATGAGAGACTGAAACAATTCACGTATGAATTCAATGGTTTCTCAAGCTGTTCATGGTTGGCTAAAACTCACTTCTTTCCAGTCTTAGCAAAAGTTATTATCCAGGCCTACACAGTTTTATATTCAATACAAATTAAATCTTTCTATCCCTTTGCCAAGATGTTTCCATCTTAAATCGGAATAGAAAGAAGGTAGGTATATGATTGAAAACCCAGATAGATAATTCAAAATAAATGGAAGTGTCAGCAATTGAGGAGGTTATTTTTCTTTAAAATTGAGAATCTACGGAGAGATAGCACAGCGGCATTTGCCTTGCAAGCAGCCAATCCAGGACCAAAGGTGGTTGGTTCGAATCCCAGTGTCTCATATGGTCCCCTGTGCCTGCCAGCAGCTATTTCTGAGCAGACAGCCAGGAGTCACCCCTGAGCACCGCCGGGTGTGGCCCAAAAACCAAAAAAAAAAAAAAATTGAGAATCTAAAAGTGTAAGTCATTAGTGTCAGACATACTAGTTTGTTTTTGGGTTTCTTTGGGAGATGATGTATCTAGGTACAAAATGAATTTTTCCAGACGATCTCTGGAAAGTTAGGAGGTATTTATTGCTAGCCAAGGACAAGGACAAATATATGCACCAGTTGAGTCTCTTGTGTTACTAAAGAAAACAATAGCTTACTCCCAGTCTTCAATCTCATTGCTCCTTCCCTCCATTTATTTCTCTCACCTGCATTTTATCACTCTCTTCATATATATATATATATATATATATATATATATATATATATATATGTAAATATATACATATATATACATACATAAATATATACAGATGTAAATATATATATAAATATATACAGATGTAAATATATATATAAATATATATACTTGCAAATATATATTGGCTTTTGGGCCACACTCAGTGACACTCAGGGGTTACTACTGGCTGTGCACTCAGTAATCGCTCCTGGCTTGGAGGACCATATGGGATGCTGGGGGATTGAATCTTGTACCGTCCTAGGTCAGCTGCATCCAAAGCAAATGCCCTATAGCTACACCACTGCTCCAGCCCCTATCACTCTATATTTTTAACTATAAACTTCAGTACCTTCTGCAAGCCTGCACACCTTCATGTTTTCAACCCTCACCTGCTTCTACTCCATTTCCCAAGAAAATGTCAGAGGCATTTATTCAAAATTTAAACTAAATATTCTATCATCCTTTTTGCTTAAATTTATAAGGGAGAGAGGCCAGAGTAATAACGCAGCGGTAAAGCATTTGCCTTGCACTCAGCTCACCCAGGACAAGCTTGGGTTTGATTCCTGGCATCTGATATGGTCCCCCGAGCCTGTCAGGAACGATTTCTGAGCACAGATCCAGGAGTAACCCCTGAGCACCACTGGGTGTGGTCCAAAACCAAACAAATATTTTTTGGGGGGGGGGTTTTGGGCCACACCCGGTAACGCTCAGGGGTTACTCCTGGCTATGTGCTCAGAAGTTGCTCCTGGCTTGGGGGACCATATGGGACACCGGGGGATCAAACCGCGGTCCGTCCAAGGCTAGCGCAGGCAAGGCAGGCACCTTACCTTCAGCGCCACCGCCCGGCCCCCCAAACAAATATTTTTAAAAAATTTAGTAAGGAGGGGACAAGAATTGCTTTGATGGCTGGAGCACATAATTTGCATGCAAAAAGACTGAGTTCCATCCCCAGCATATAGTCCTCCCTACAACACACTTGAATATGGAATGACCTCCAAAGTAGCCCCCAAATGCCACTGGAAGTGTCCCCAAAATTCATATGAACACCTGCATGCATGTATGCGCACATGCACACACACACACACACACACACACAAAATCAAATGGTGTCTATTACAAAGTTAGAGAACCAGACTAGATCTCATCTCCATGTTATGTTTGATCCCCAGAAAAGGCCCAAATTCTGAGTATCTGCTTCCACTCTTCACCATTATCCCTATAATACCTTTACACACACGTGTCCTATTTTTAACTTACATTTCATTTATACTTCAAGATCCACATTAAGTTTATATATTTGTTCAACCAACACATAATTATTTCCTAAGTATTTACTAGGGGCACAATGAAGTGTAAAATAGTCAACACTTCCACTTATTAAAGAAAAAGTTATCTTCTCCAGGAAAATATTCTAAAAGTTCTAAATATTCTTGAGGGTCACTACATTAAGCCCCTAAGACACACAGGACAGTCTTGCATTTGTCATATTTTAAGTTATTGTCTGTGATGGGTAGTATTGTCTCCAATGGGTAGTAGGGTACCTAGAGGCATTTTATCACCTCACAAATTCTGAGGTACCATAGTCTCCCTCACTGTGTTGCATCTATTCTATGATTGAAGGACCCGTAGTAACATGGCATGCTCTTCAATGAACAAGTTTTAGCACATATTACTTTTACTTGATTGGTCAGAAAATAAGATTCGATCTCTGACTGTGTCATTTCACAAGATACATATGCATAATTTATCAGATTTAGTGTGACACTATCACAAACTGAAAAAAAATCCCTGAAGTTTAGCCACAATTTTGAACAATCTTTTGATATTGGAGAATTTTATGGAACATGGGTCTTAAAAGCAAATAACTGCATGTCTAATAAACAAGTGATTAACTTGCTGAGACAGTTGAAGCACTGGACATATAAAGAAACTGAATTTCCCAGTTTTTCTTTGTCTTCTGCGATCCTGCACTCCCATTTTCCCATTGAGTATTAGTTCCCAAATAATGAGCAGATTTCTCAAGTGAAGGCAAGTAGAAAGTATTCCTGTCCATTTATTGCCTCTTACTTTTATTTTATATAACTAGAATGGAACATAAAAAATTTCCTTGCTTCTCACAGTGGCAGCAGAAACCTAATTCTTTAGTAGGTTAGAGTGCAAGAGAATTGAAGGATGAACTGTCCCTTATTGTACTACAAAAGAAAAAGTGGCCTATGTCTTCAGTGTAAAGAATAAGATTTTATGCCTTCCTATGATTGGACTGCAAATGGGCGTGGAGATTGTTATTGTCTTTCTTATCAAAGAGAATCTTGTCAGGGAAAGGTTAAGACCCTCACCAGCTTTTAGACACATAACTGAGCCATTCCCTTTAAGTTTCACTACCTCATAGAGGAAATCTATGGTGGTAGTATTCACACTGCTTCCCCTGTTTGCATTACGCTGATATAAGTTTTAATTAGTCCCCTTCCATCATACTACAAAGACAATAATTCTGCATATTATCAACCTATAGCCAAACATGTAGGCTCTCCCTTTAGTATCTTCTAGATCCAGACCTATCTGATAGCTTCCTATCTTGTCATCAGATTCCACAGCGTACAGGAGTTCAGCTGCCTGTGTAGACTTAAAAGGCCTTCTCCTTCTCTCATGTCTGTCCCAAGTACCAAAATGTAGGGAACAATTTCTTAATGTTTACACCCCTGATTTTAGATAGGAAAAAGATGTCTTCAACTCCAAGACTCCCAATAATGTCTTAAAATTTATTTGCCAGAATCACATAGAAAATATCAGAAACTGACTAATAGGAAATCAAGTTCCACCTAGAAAAGAGTAAAAATGAAAGAAACAATGGTATATTTTTTGCTTAAATTTTTTACAGTTTTTATTACAATGCAGGTTTACTGATACATTACAGGTATAATCACTATGTGACAGGAGAGAGGAAAAAGGTAAGGCTGATCTTTTATCCTAAAACTCATCCTTTTCTTGATGACTATTAGAAATGAAATTACATCACTATAATCAAATGCAGATAATTTATAATTGAGAAAAAATGCTGTAGGACTTAAGCATCCCTGAAGAAGAGGCCACATTCCCCCCAGAGCCCACTGAAAATGAAGCTTAGCGAGCACCAGCTTCTGGTTAGAGTCAATCAGCCCAGAAACAACAGGGTCTTTGTCAGAATAACCTGAGTTCAAGTGCATAAGGATCAGATAAAACACAACACATGGCATCTGAACTAAAATGATATGCTTTTATTTTAGATTACGAAGTTAAGAAACCAGCAGAATGCGAACACTTAAGGAAAAGATGTACAACAAATAAAATGAAGATCGACTTTCTCTAAGGTGGCAGCAGACGCCAACAGCAAAGCAGTCATATTAAAGGTGTTGCAGAGCAGCTCAGTTCATAAATCTATTATTTGGTTCTATTTAAAAGGACATTGCACTATGATCACTGATAGGAGATATTAGCTAACCAAGTGGTTAGAAAAGACATGGTTTCCGAGAGAATACTTATAAAAGAACAACTATTAATTCGGAAAGGCACATGGCCCTACTTGTGGTCTTTAAGGTCTATATCCTGTACAGAAAGGAGGAAGTGGGTGGATGGAAGGAGTTATGCAGAGCTGTGTCTCAATTACGGCTATAAAACCAGTTACCCAAATTCTTTTAGAACCTCTCGTTAGAAGCGACTCAGATTACCTAAGATAATAAAAAGCCAGGAAGCATAAGGGCTCTTTTGACCACACATTAAACATGAATTAAATTACTGAAATTTCATGGTGTATAGTCCCAATACGGTGTGTTTTTATGTTTAAGAGGAGGAGAATTTAACAATTTTATACACTAAGGATACTTGCAAAGAAAGAAAAACACATACTACAAAAGTTCTCTCCATCAAAGACAAGTTGGGAAAGTTTGGATTAAGTTGTTTCAGTGAAAGAAAAGCTACAAAGATCTTCAATCACATTTATATTGTATTGCTTGTCCCTCAAAGTACTGTAATCTAAAATCCCAACCAGAAGAGTAAGGGGACAACAGAATGAAAGGGGAAGATCTCTAACCAGTATGGGTGATTTCCAAGATAAGCTTTTCTTTTAAATCATAGTACAAAAAATCAAAAGTACAAAGTACAAATACATATATGCTAGAGGCCAGAGAGATAACATGGAGGTAAGGCATTTGCCTTGCATGCAGAAGGTCAGTGGTTCAAATACCGGCATCCCATATGGTCCCCGAGCCTGCCAGGAGCCATTTCTAAGCATGGAGCCAGGAGTAACCCCTGAGCGCTGCCTTATGTGACCAAAAAAAAAAAAAAACAAAAACAAAAAGAATATATATGCTAAATTTAATACAACACAAAGAAAATAACCTATACACATCTCATAAAATGAATAAATCAGATTTTTGCATAGGTAGAATGAAAGGGGCAATGTGTACTCAATAGAAGGGAGAGGGTATGGAAAGTATGTATACTGACCCTATATTGTTCTCCTACGCTGATATTCTGGATCCTTCTGCTCGACAAACTCCAACAAATATCTTAAAGCAACAATAGTAGAGAAGGAACCACATGGAAAAATACAGAAGGCAAATCAATTAAATGAATTCCAAATTATTAATAATCACCACAATGAGGTGAAAGTACAAAAATCTACAAAACCTGAGATCTAGTCTACAGTTGGCAGGGTGTTTAGCAGTGGGTAGTTGGGGAAGGCAGAGCAGTATTCTGGTGGAGGGTGTAGTGTTCATATATACATAGTATATATGAAACCTTATCATTCATAGAATTTAAACAAGGTGTCTAAAATAAAGTGAAAGTGGACTAAGTAACTTGGAAACAAGAGCTCAATGGTGAACTACTAAGCTAAAGACAAAGAATTGCAAATAAATAGTGGCTCATATTATAATAATAATATGAGTTAGCATTTCAAGAATTATTTTGTATGTATTCTAGATTAAGCACAAATGTAAGTATATGTTGGATAAGAGTTAGGTTTCTCTCAGGGTAATATGTTAAAAGTAAATACTACAATCAACCCTTCAGTGTTACAATGAGAGACAATAGAATAACTCATTGCTCAAAGTGTACACAAAAATACATCTGTTTATATACATACATGTGTAGATGTGAGTACAAAATCAACGCATATATTTTAATATCCTTGTCATTTATTTCTATTTCTATTATAACATTGTGATTTACCAACTTGTTCAAGATACAGTCATTTCAGGCACTAAATAGTCAAATAACAATCCCACCACCAGTGTGACCTTCCCTTCACCAGTGTCCCCAATGTCCTTTATATTGCTTGTTACAACATAAAGGCAGCTGGGATTATCAAAATTTTGATCAACACAGGTCAATCTGATATGATTGTTACACCTCTTCATAGTGTTACTAAAGCCAGTGTCTAAGGACTGATTGGGCTGTGATTGGTGTGATATGAGCCTTCTGTGTTACTGTTTAGGTTCACTAAGCCTGGATGATGTCTATGGAACATCCCCATCTGATTTTCTGTGATACTACTGTGATTGGTACTACTATAAAATACTGAGGTGTCAGCAAGGCAGTCCAGGACTTATAGATCAAAACAAATTTGGTATCTTAGAAAATAATAAAGTTAAATTGTGGAGCTAGGCTATTTCCGTTGGAGGGTGGAAGGTGTGATTTTGGCTGCTGTAGTTCTCACAGAAAGGGGAAGATGGTAACATCATTATCTTGGAAAAAATCTAGAAATAATGATATTCTAGCAGCAATATGCATACCTTGAAATTGAATTTTGTTTTCTAAAAACTATTATCAAATTAAAGAGTCCCAGCTCCTTGAAAAGAAAAATGAGAGATTTAAAGGCTGCATCAAGAAAACTTCAAAAAATCAATCTGAGGCATCTTATACTAGAAAGTAGGGTTTCCTTTATAGTGGAACCCTGTCAAAAAGGAGAAGTATAAAAGGGTGGCTGTATTCATTGCAGTGCTATTTACAATAGTTAGAATCTGGAAACAACCCAGATGTCCAAAAACAGATGAGTGGCTAACGAAACTCTGGTACATATACACAATGGAATACTATGCAGTCATCAGAAAAAATAAAGTCATGGAATTTTCCTATACATGGATGGACATGGAAACTATTATGCTGAGTGAAATAAATCAGAGGGAGAGAGATAGACACAGAATAGTCTCACTCATCTGTGAAAATTAAGAAAAATAAAAGACGGTATGTTAATAATATTCAAAGACAATAGAGATAATGACTGAAAGGACAAGCTCATGGAAGGAAACTTACCACAGAGTGGTGAGTGCAATTAGAGAAATAACTATACTAACAACTCTTAGGACAATGGTAGTGTGTGAGAGAAATAGAATACCTGTCTCGAATACAGGCAAGGGGTGGGGAGTAGTGAGATGGAGGGCATTGGTGGTTGGAATGTTACAAAAAAATAAATAAATAAATGGCTGAATAGAGGACAATTTGGGCAATAGAACAAAGTATAATGCATATAATAAAAATATGGGAACCAGAGTTATAAATACTACAAGTAAGGCATTGCCTTGCAGGCTGTAACTGATGTAGTCCCTAGCATCCTAGATTGTCCTTGAGGACTGCCAGGCCATGATCCCTGTGCAATAAGCCAGGAGTTAACCCTGAGCACCATCATGTGTAGCTTCAAAACTAAAAGAACAATAATAATCTATGAATTGGTACAGCTAGAGATTCCTCAAAATTTAAATGAGAGAAGAGATTAAACTTTTATTTGACTCCCAAGAATTCCAACTAATGCGCATGGAATAAATGAGAAACTTGAGATGCTCACTTCAAAAACTACCATAGGGAGCACAGCGGCGTTTGCCTTGCTAGCAGCCGATCCAGGACCAAAGGTGGTTGGTTCGAATCCCGGTGTCCCATATGGTCCCCCGTGCCTGCCAGGAGCTATTTCTGAGCAAACAGCCAGGAGGAACCCCTGAGCACTGCCGGGTGTGACCCAAAAACCAAAAAAAAAAAAAAACTACCATAGGAATAACCATTTCAGGCACTAACTAGATAAAGCTGTTGAATACAAAATTTGACAAAAGATACTTGTATAATAGTAAAGCATTTCCTAAATTTTAAAGATATATATAAAAACTTAACAATAGATACCACATCAAAAATTAGTATCAATAAAAATGGAATAAATCAATGTCATAGATTCTAAAAAAAAATCAAGCAGAGGCCAAAAAGATACTTGGGTGCTTGCCTTACATGCAGCTGACTTGAGTTCAATCCTCAGCATCCCATATGGTCCCCCAGAGCACTGACAGGAGTAATTTCTGAGTACAGAGCCAGAAGTAAGCCCTGAGCACCACCAGGTGTGACTCCATAACAAAAATAAAAGATATCAAGCAACTTTAAATTGTGTAACATTACTGAGCTTAATTGGCCAATTCTACTGGGAAATGCCAAGTTATAAAAGAAAACAACAGTTATAAAGAATTGGCCCAGAATGAATAAAGGAGACTAAAAGAACATGTCAGCTAAAGTAATATAAATTCTAGGCTGGATATAAAACATTTATTTACTATATAAAATACTATTGGGACAATTGGGAAATTCAGTGACACCTATGTTATGTCAGTTTTAGTTTACTTTCAATAAGTGCTTTGTGTTTACAAATGAGATTTCTTTTAGTAAGTACACAATGATGTGGGCCCGGAGAGATAGCACAGCAGTGTTTGCCTTGCAAGCAGCCGATCCAGGACCAAAGGTGGTTAGTTCGAATCCTGGTGTCCCATAAGGTCTCCCCGTGCCTGCCAGGAGCTATTTCTTTTTTTTTTTTTTTTTTTTGGTTTTTTTTTTTTTTTTGGGTCACACCTGGCAGCACTCAGGGGTTACTCCTGGCTCTCTATGCTCAGAAATCGCCCCTGGCAGGCACAGGGGACCATGTGGGACGTCGGGATTCGAACCACCAACCTTCTGCATGAAAGGCAAACGCCTTACCTCCATGCTATGTCTCCGGCCCCAGCCAGGAGCTATTTCTGAGCAGACAGCCAGGAGTAACCCCTGAGCACTGCCGGGTGTGGCCCAAAAACAAAAACAAAATACACAATGATGTTTTAAGAAGTATTATGTAGTCTCACAAAAAGTTAGAAAATAGGTAGTAGATTGAAATAAATACTTGTATAAAATGTGATTAATCTAACAGTAGAAATATCAGAAAAATGAGTTTGGTACAAGTTTTACTCTATGAGCCTATAATTATTTCAAAATAGAGAATTTTAAATAATGTAATCAATGTAAGTTTAGCATAATAATGATGAGCAATCAACTCTCTTCAAAATGATGTTTATCTATAAATAAAACTATAGAATTTAATAAAAATTTGTTTTGTAAAAATTTTCTGATTTCTCAAAGAACAAGATCTTTATATTATTTCTTTACTTCCTGAAATTTTTGAGTAAATTATGAAACTCTTTAATACTTAATAAAAAGCAACAGTTTTTACTTAAAAAATTAACATGTCCAAACATGTTGCAATTTCATTTTAGATTTCTCAGTGGAGATTCATCAATTTATATAATTCAGAATCAAGAACAAAGCACTGTACAGCTTTGCCAAGTGAATCACCAATCTTATCAATAAAGCAGGATTATCAAATGTAGGCAGAACATTCAATATAGTTGGAGCAATGAAGACTAATTTTGAATAACAGATGATTCTTTAATAATGTAATAGTAACAAAATTTTGCCTGGGAAATATGAGATATTACACTCATCTATAGTAGTAGTGTTAGTTACCATAAAGTCTATAGTATTTTAATTTGGCTTTTTAAAATCTCATACAATCCCTGATTTCAATTCATATAATTCATTCTAAATCTTCACTATATGTAAGATTCTCTTTTCCAGGACTAATAGAGTACAGCAGGCCGAGTGCTAGCTCAGTAGATGCTGACAATGGCTCAATCTATGGTACCCAAGCATTTTCAGGAGTGGTCCTTGAGCATAGACCTAGGAATAATCCCTGAGTACATCTAGGTGTAGCCCAATACCCCCTAATTCTTGTTCTTTATTAACATATAATTGGCATATAACTTTTTCCTGAATTAAATGAGGAACTTATTACTGAAGTCATAAAAGAGTGCAATCCATACAATCTCTGGGTTTGCTACTTACTAGCTGTTATTGGGGACCAATTTCAACATTAGTCTTCCAATTTTTCTCCAACTGAAAAATTTCTACAAACTTGTAACTCTCAAAATTGACTTTTTTCTGCTCGTTCTTTACAAAGGGAAAGGTCAATCCATGTCCTAAAGATTGCTGTGAAGATGGAGATCAAGTATTCTTACTGAGAGTACCTAGCAGAATAGCGACAAGTTAAACACTGTAGTAATATTTTAAGCCATGTCTTATTTTTTGTTTTGGTTTGATTTCAGGGACACGCCTGGCTCTGCACTCAGAAATTACTCCTGGCAGGCTCAGGGGACAATATGGGGTGCTGGGAATCGAACCCGGGTCCATTCTGGTTTGGCCATGTGCGAGGCAAATGCCCCACTGCTGTGTTATAGTTCTGGCCCCTTTAAAACATGTCTTAAAGAAATGTCCTGTGGTTATACATAACAGCTAAGATATCTTTTACTCAAATATCACAGACCTTGAGAAAGTGGAAAACAACTTAGAAAAATCCTATTTTTATTTTGCTATGAAGTTAAATCTTGGAAAGTGTTACCAAGCACAAGTGATCAACTGAAGAATACCCACAAGACAACACTTACCACAGTATTCCCACGAATCATTATGACAGGAAAACAAAATATACCAATTGTGCTAATAAAATAAACCTTGAACTAGAAACTGAATAACAAGAATATATTTAATACGCTACTAGAATGCAAAGCAGAAGTTACGGATTAGAGTAGTCCTATACTATAAATTAGTATGTAAACCATTAAACCTGATTAAAACACTGCAATGAGTGCCATAAAAGATAATATAGGACTCTGAAGAGTTTGGAATCCAGTGAAAAATACAAGCATGCATTTAACAGAGTTTTCTGAATTCTTCTCTGGAAGTTCAAAAATGTAAATTTAAGGTCTGTGATTTACAATAGGGTGAATGTTTCAGGAACACAATATGCTGGAACACCACACCTGCCACCAACACAACATTCGATCCTCACTACTACTATCATTGGGTTCCCTATCAACAACCCCAAACTCACATGTAGCAACTCAGTTCTATAAGCACTCTCTCAGATCTATTATTATTGCCCTTTCCCTTATCAAGTTTCCTAATACTCCACCTAGGAGTGAGATAAAGAAGTATTTGTCCCTTTCCTTTTCACTCTCTTCGTTCAGCGTGACATCTATTCAACAAAGTCCTCAGTTTCAAACATCAGAATACTGGAGAGATGCAGGTCTGGAATCCAGTGGTGGTCTGGAAAATAATTCACACACACATCTGGAAAATAATTCACACACACACACACACACATCTGGAAAATAATTCACACACACACACACACACACACACACACACACACACACACACACACACACCATGGAGTAAGAAAAGGATTTTCAGGAGTTCTTCCATGTTTGCCCTTAGTTCCTAGAAAGCATCCGGCTCCAAGGAGGTCCAGAAACGGAAGAGAGTGACTTCCTTTCCATCCAAGTATTTAATCTGAGGGTAAGAACGTGCTACATTCAAAGGTGTTTCCAACCAATGGGTAATAAGGCATAAATTGAGTGAAGTAGAAACAGTTCAATCCAAGTATTAATACTATAGACACCTGCAAGTTCCAAGCAGCAAACTGCAAGATTTCATCATTTCTTACACAACAAAGTTAAAATACTTTTAGCAGAAATGACTCTTCTCCCATTTTCTTAGTTCCAAGCCAATTTTATCTGGTGCCTGGAATAGAAGAGTTTTGTGGCATAGGCCACAATAGAAGAGTTTTGTAGGAGAGGGTCCTAGGATCTACAGAAGACAAGCTAGGCTTCTTTTGTGAACCAAACCCTCATATAAGCTTTCTGTTCCAGAAGGAAGAAGAGTGAGAAAACAGCACTAGGGGAATGAGTTGAAAAGACTTGTATTTTTTCACAGGACCAAACTACAGCTTAGAGTTTGGGATGGTGCCGGCAACTATACCTCTGCATGCACAAGTTGACAACTTGGAACATTTCAGTAAAAGTCTTTGTTCCTGAGCAGTCGCTATGGTGTGCTTTCATGAACACAGACATTGATGAGCTATTTTCTAAGAAAGAAAGCCATAAATGCATCCAGAAGATTCCAGCTCACGGTGCCCCAAAACCATCAGGAACATTGTCGGAATGGAGCGTTCACATTTTTTCTAATTATCTCTCTGCTGGCTTAAAAATGCCTTGCTTATTTAAGATTCAAATAAAATGAAAACCAATAAAAAAAAAATATGCCCTCTGATAGTTTAGGAAGGGGGGCTAAGGGAATCCCGAAGAGCTCCAAACTACCTAAAGCAAGTCAGAAAGAAACCTGAGGAAGGCCAGTTATCTGCAGTCGTATTGTGGGGACCATATCTAGATGTGCACAGTGGGGAACCAGGCAGATTGGGGATTGGATCCAGAGCCTCAGTAATGTGAATCAGATGGAAAATTGTTCACTAGGTATGTTTTTATAAAAATATAGGTCATTCCTCAATATAAAATAAGCCTTTACTTGTCTGTCAACATCTTTGTTTGCTTTCATTTGTAACATACAGTTAAAACCCTTCATCAAGTATATCCAATACAAAGCAAATAAAAACAAAATTAATCAGGGTCCCTGAAGAACTGGCAACTGCTCTTGGTGTTCATACTTCAGTAATATCAATTTTTTTTTTTTTTGGTTTTTGGGCCACACCCGGCGGTGCTCAGGAGTTACTCCTGGCTGTCTGCTCAGAAATAGCTCCTGGCAGGCACGGGGGACCATATGGGACACCGGGATTCAAACCAACCACCTTTGGTCCTGGATTGGCTGCTTGCAAGGCAAACACCGCTGTGCTATCTCTCCGGGCCCTAATATCAATTTTTTAATTTAAACTTATATTTTAAATGATGGCAGAAAGAGAATGTGTCATTTATTTGTTTGACTCAATCAAACTTCATTTACTCTGTTTTCCATTTGTTTTTAATGTTATTTTGGTGGACATAACTGGTGGTGCTTGGGAGCAAGTCCACATATAATGCCTTTGGGTGTTTCTTGGTAGTACTTGGGGGACCATACAGAACTCAGGATTGAATCTTGAACCTACAAAGACACACTCCAGCATTTAGGCTACCTTTCCATGCTTAATACTGTGGTATATTTATTTACTTATTCATTCATTCACGTATGCTTTTTGGCAGTGCTCTGGGCTTAGGCTTGGCTCTGTTCTCAGGAATTGCTCTTGATGATGCTCAGGGGAACAGTTGAGGTGCTGGGGAATCTAATATAGGTGGACAATACGCAAGCAAGTGCCATACTCAACACTCTGCACTCTAGCCCTTAGTCTTGTATTTTGAAGGCCATGCATATATTTTCAAACTGGAACAAGTTTAACTTGAACCTTTCTAATTATAAGCCAAGATATTACAGACTTAATCTATCACCACCAGATTAATCATTATTCAAATAATGGCTAGAAGAAGGTACTTACAAAGATCCCAAAGATCTTGCAACAGTAATGGATCACCATTATATGGTGTAGAAAACTTGACTCAGAAAGTCGTAAGAGTAAACAGATGAAGTCCATTATAAGCTTTCCATTTGTGTGGTGTAGCTAAATGGCCTTATTATGTTCCTGACTTAAAAAACATAAATGTTGGGCCGGGCGGTGGCGCTAAAGGTAAGGTGCCTGCCTTGCCTGCGCTAACCTTGGACGGACCGCGGTTCGATCCCCCGGTGTCCCATATGGTCCCCCAAGCCAGGAGCAACTTCTGAGCACATAGCCAGGAGTAACCCCTGAGCGTTACTGGGTGTGGCCCAAAAACCAAAAAAAAAAAAAAAAAAAACATAAATGTTGGGACCGGCGTGGTGGCGCTAGAGGTAAGGTGTCTGCCTTGCCAGCGCTAGCCTAGGACAGACAGTGGTTCGATCCCCCGGCATCCCATATAGTCCCCCAAGCCAGGAGCGACTTCTGAGTGCATAGCCAGGAGTAACTCCTGAGCGTTCTGGATGTGACCCAAAAACCAAAAAAAAAAAAAAAAACCATAAATGTTAATGTTTATTACTGAGTATTAACAAACATTATACACTATACAACCCATGCACCTTAAAGAACACAATGTAGATTGTCAATCCATTTTAAACATTTAATGTTTGCAGAAGCACTTTCAAAACAAGAGCACAGATATTAAGTATTACCTAAGTGAGACTATAAACTAATGATATATAAGATACATGTATCTCTTATATATCTCATATATAAATCTAATGGTAGATAAGAGAACAATACAGCAAAACATAATTTTGCATCTTGAAAATACAAAATAAAAGTGATGGAATAAACTTAGAGCATGCAACCCAGCAACTACAATCATAGTTTAATGGAATAGTGAGGGGAAAGAAAACAGGAGGTACTTGTCACCCCATATATCAACATACAGTTGAAATGGGCTGTTTCCTTTACCCAGAAACTATGACAGAACTACTGGCATCTATCATATATGCAAGTGTGACACATTTTGCCTGGGAAACTCAGTAACTTTAGTAAAATATCTTGAACTATCTTCTACTAATTCTACAATAGGGACTAAAAAGTTCTGAGGAACAAGAATAAGGAAAGAAAAGAGAAAGTTCCATGGAAAACAAATCTCTCTGTTCTACCAAGTTTATAGCTAACTAAATATAATCATGAGCACTTGCCAGACAATTCACTTATAGTTCATTTCTTTAAGAAATTATTGAGTCTTCTTTATTCCTGCTAAATGATGACTTTTTTTTTTTCCTTTGGTTTTTGGGTCACACCCGGCAGCGCTCAAGGGTTACTCTTGGCTCTATGCTCAAAAATTGCTCCTGGCAGGCTCAGGGGACCATATGGGATGCCGGGATTGAAACCACCGATCTTCTGCATGCAAGGCAAACACCTTACCTTCATGCTATCTCTCCGGCCCCTAAATGATGACTTTTAAGGCATAAAATATTAAAGTTTTAGCGCTGGCACCTTAATACTGTTTCTAGTATATGACAGTTGTATTTTACAAGATGAAGAAGTAAACACACAAATAATTCTTGCTTAAAAAATAATAATTCCTGCTTCTCTCCAATACCACATACACATATGTAGAAACTTAGTAAATTCTTCCCATTGGATGTCTCCAGTGTCAAAGTGAAAATATCAAAATAACATCCTTCATCCTCCCCATATTAATTATCATGTATTTTACTATAACCCATGCCACAAATGCTTGATGACTACCTTCTTTCATTCTCCAGACCAAGTTGAGAGGTTCTGAAACCTTTCTTCTATCTTGTAGGTCACCACAAGACATAACCCTAGTCCAGCTGTCAGCAGCTTGCAAGATTCCACATAAATATCCAAGCGGTTCCTTCAAACAATGAGTCTAATTTTAGCATCCTTCAAAGTCAGGTGCCATATTTTAAACACCTCAGTGTCCATTCATGCACTCACATGTTTACAATAAAAGCCTTATGCAGGGGCCGGAGTGATGGCACATGTGGTAAGGCATCTGCCTTGCCCACACTAGCCTAGGACGGACCTCGATTTGATCCCCCAGTGTCCCATGTGGTCCCGCAAGCCAGGAAAGATTTCTGAGCACATAGCCAAAACTAACCCCTGAGTGTCACCAGGTGTAGCCCCCCCCAAAAAAAGCCTTATCTTGTGGACACAGGTGCCATGTAATACCTATTTGTGTCTAATATTAGATACCTTTAGACATTTTTGGTTATTTCTTTAGAGCCTTATGAATCTTTGCAAAGAATATGGAGAGAGAGCATACTACTTCAGAAGCTTGTCTACACATGAAATGACAGAAGAAAGGGGCCAAGGGGTATCAGTTGTAGGAAGAAAGGAAAGAACTTAATATCCAAGCCAGAGTCAACAGCAATGAAATAAGGAAGCCCAAACTTTACCAACCAGATTTAAAAGGATGACTGTTATGATGACAAGCTGGGGTATGAGGTGATGGCATGGGATAGATTCTGGGAACATTGGTGGAGCAAAGATGACACTGGTGGTAGGATTTATCCTGCAACATTTCATATCTAAAACACAACTATGAATGACTTTGTAAATCACAATGGTTTAAATAGAAAAATTAAAAATGATAAACCTCTTCAGAGAGAGAGAGAGAGAGAGAGAGAGAGAGAGGAGTGAGTGAAGTAAAATGGCTGCTCCAGAAGCAGCAGGGGATTGTGGGTAGGAGGTAAGAGGTATGAGGGACAGTGAGAAGGAAATTGTTGACTTTAGTGGTGGGAACTGCACAATGGTGAAGATTGTTGTACCTTGGATGACTGTAACTCATTCACGAACAACTTTATCTGTGGGGAGAAAGAAACTGTTTATGAACAACCTAGAACCTATTTTTTTAAATAAAAAAATTTTTAAAGAAAAATCTCTTCTATACGGTTTTAATTTTACCTATTATAAACTATGCTATTAAATCCTTGTTAGTCTTTCTTTTAACGTCACCATAAAGGGGGGTGGGGGAGGGATAAAAATATAGCCCAGATGCAGTTGGTGCTGGTGATAGTGATGTGTGGAAAGAAAGTAATGGAAGCAGAAAAATGCCCTTCACCAACATGGACATTACTGATGCAATTCCATCACCACAGAAAAGCTGAAAACTACTGCCTGCTGGCAACCCCAATTGCTGAGTCACTGTCTTCCCTGTGCACATTTTTGTAAGAGCAATCAAAACAGTCACTGCAGGACTAACTTTAGAACATGAAATCACTCTATCTGCCCTGGCATGGAATGTGATGTGAAATGGAATCTCTCAAGAAACCAGAATCTGTGGCTTACATTGTTTAAAAAAGAGCATTGGATCGTTCATTCTCAGGGAATATATCATAGTGCTCCATAAGGACAGAAAACTGAGAGAAAGTATTAGTTCTTTCCACAAAATACTTCAGAAATCCCACGAGGTTCTGGGGTTTCCCCTCCCCCACAACACATTTGTTCTAATTACATCAGGAATAAAGTGTTCTTTAAGTATGCCTTTCGTACCACCCTTAAAAAATGTTCTTTTCCCAAATGGGAATGCCAACTCAAATAAACAAGCTATAAAAAGTCATTTTTGAGATCTTCCGAGAAATATGGTTGTGGTAGGTATCAAATAATGCTGAGGAATTACTGTTAATTTTAGCAAGTGCAGTAATGGCATGGTGGTTATAAAAGAACTCATGTCATAGATAAGCAATAAGGTACATTAAGGTAAACTATATGATATCTAAAAGTTATTTTAAAAATACTTTTTCAAGGACAAAAGATAAGGGAAAAGAATAACCTTAAGAAATAATGAATTTGGGCCCAAAGATATAGCACAGCGGCATTTGCCTTGCAAGCAGCCGATCCAGGACCAAAGGTGGTAGGTTCGAATCCCGATGTCCCATAAGGTCCCCCGTGCCTGCCAGGAGCTATTTCTGAGCAGACAGACAGGAGTAACCCCTGAGCACCGCTGGGTATGACCCAAAAAGTAAAAAAAGAAAAAAATACTGAATTTGTGTCATGTTTCTAGTGAGATGGTCTTGGGAATTGATTAAAATTTTACATAATAAAAAGGTTTTCATATCTACTTTTCCTCCACGCATGTGGGACTCAAAAGAATGATTTCATAGCTAGGAAGGGGATGACCAATTGTATTCTTTAAGTATAGAAAACAGACTGTTAACATGCTTTTACTAAAGCAATGTGAAAAAAAATTAGTCTTGGAAAAATACTAAAAATAAAATCTAATAAAGATGATATGTGTACACAAGACACTTTATCTTGTAGCAATCTCACATGACAACAAATTCCTACACCAAAACAAACTTATTTTCTTCTTTTTTCACATGTTCAAAATATCCCGCTAAGCATTATTTTCCTTTCTCCACCTACCATAATACTGACATTCAAAAAAAAATTAAGCTTCCTAAGACCTATTAAAAAGGCATCCACCCAAGTTTAACAGACCAAGTTCCAACCCCTGTTGAGTATAGAGAGAGGTTTTGGTGGGTTTTTTTTTTTTTTAAGTAGGGAATAGAACTAGATTCTTTTCCTGAATTATCTTTCAAGCACTGCTTCTTGTAGCTACCTCTTTGGGTAGGAAGGATCTGATAAGATTAGGGCACAGATTTGCTGATCATTGGGAGCTGATGTGATCCTATAGAGGTCAACCTAGGTTTGATTTCCAGCATTGCATATGGTCTCCTGAGTCCTGCTAGGAGTAAGTTATGAGCAGAGCCAAGTGTAGCCCTAAAACAAAACAAAAGTCTTCTGAATTGAGATTCCATAATACCCAGAAATTCCACTCCTGGGAATATATCTTAAGGGCCCAAAAACGGCACAAAAAAGGCATCGTGCTATGTTCATTGCAGCACTATTCATACTAGCCAAAATCTGGAAAGAACCCAAGTGTCCAAGAATAAACTACCTGGTAAGGAATTTATTATTCATATACAAAATTAAATATTATGTGGTGGGCCTGGAGAGATAGCACAGCGGCGTTTGCCTTGCAAGCAGCCGATCCAGGACCCAAGGTGGTTGGTTCAAATCCCGGTGTCCCATATGGTCTCCCATGCCTGCCAGGAGCTATTTCTGAGCAGACAGCCAGGAGTAACCCCTGAGCACCGCCGGGTGTGGCCAAAAAAAAAAATATATATATATATTATGTGGCCATAAGGAAAGATGAAGCCAGGAAACTTACTGATACATGGATATATCTGGAGAGTAACATGCTGAGTGAAATGAGTCAAAAGAAGAGAGATACATGATTTCAATTCATGAATGATTCCAATTCATACATAGGATATAAAGAAACACAGTAGAGGAATAATTAATGCCCAAAGACAATATAAACAAAGGGAGAATGGTGTGTCCCTAGTAGGAAATTTATCACAATGTGGAGAGAAGGGATATGGCAGGGCAGAAAATACTATGACAATGGCAGTGTTAGTGGTTACTCTGGACAAGAATTGGGTGCTGAAAGGAGGTAAAGTGATATGAATGACACCTTCTCAGTAATAGTATTGCAAATCATAGTAACTAAAAGGAAAAAGAAAAAAATGCCTGATAGAGAGGCATGCTAGATGGCAGGAGGGAAACTGGAAGGAATTAGTGCTAGAACCTTATATGCCTGAAACTCAATCATGACTGACTTTTTTAACTTTGTAATTCATGATGATTTGATAAATTATTTTTTAACCTACTGACACTTCCTATTGGAATTTAGCACACAGTTTTTCATGTTTTGTCTCTTTTTCAAGTATGAATTCATATCAGAAATTAATACAATTCTCATATCAACAGCTTAAGCTTAATCTATGGGTTTCTCACATAGATCTTAAACTTTTGTGACTCTAGGACACCAAGTCTAGACTTCTCCCCAAAATTTATAACTGGGCTCTGGACTCTTCAGTCATGGAATGCTCCTCATCTTATTTTTACTATGATCAAGTTTAGAAACATGCCAAAAAATTATGTGCTAACTAATATAAACATTTTCTTTGGATTCTGTTAATATTTATTACAAACAGGGATATTCTATGACACTATATTCTATCCTCCAAACATTCGATAGTAACAAGAAGCCATTTTCTTAAACTAGAAAGCTTTTAAAAAGGAAAACGCTTTGTACCACAGCATTACCTTTAACAAAACTATCAACATATCCAACACTTCATCTTAACACCATCCTCACATATCCGAGGAAAACAAGACAGACAAAAAAACTAGTTATCATTCAAATGTCCTGATATCTATATCAAAAGATATGTTCCAGCCCCACTGTAAGTCTGATCATCTCTCAAGAGTCTACAACACCTTCCTCTTTTCCTATAACACCTTCCTCTTTTCAAAATCTTGGCTCCCCCATTGACAAGTTCGTGGTACACCAGAGTTACTTGCTTTCCTGTATTTTCACTGTATTTATTATTATATTATTCTACAGTTTGAGCATACTTTAAAAAGGATGTATTACTCATTTTCATATTATCAACCTTTTCTGGGAATGACTTGATAAATAAATGCTTTGGTAAGTATCTACTGGCCAAAGTAGATATAGTACGACAAAAATAAGCATTTTTAAATTGATATTTATAACCAGTTAGATGCACTCCTCCAGGTTTTTGTTTGTTGGTTTTGTCTTTTATATTTTTTTTTTATTTTTTGGTTTTGGTTTTGTTTTTTTCTTTTTTCATTTTCTTCTTTTCTTTTCTTTTAAACAGAACCACATAAATTGAATCATCTTGTTCTACCTCATAAATTGAGGGGGAAAAATGGATGATACCAGAATCAAACAGTTATATGAGCATTGAGTAGAAATAAAAAATGATCAGGTTTAAACATCAAACCCAAAGTCAATGACAACAGAATCGATACCCAATCTTCAAGGAGCTATACACAGAGGGACCAGTTATACTAGCAGTGCGGGAGCAAAGAAGGGGGATGCTGGAAACAGGGTTGGAGAGAGGACAACACTGATGGTGGGAATATCCCTGATTCAATGTACTTTAAATATTACTGTGAAAGACTTATAATTCATATTGATCACAATAAAATTAAAAATTAAAAAAATTGAAAAATAAAAAGTGAGCATCCATATTTATGAATGACTTAAGTAATTAACTTAATTAATCAGTTCCCTCGTATATATGACAACAATAATAAACATGAGGCTAAAGGTCACAACTTTGTTCATTCTTTCATTTGCTACACTCCATAAGTTGAGTTCCCAGATCTGGGGGAAGGATAGCACAGCGGTGTTTGCCTTGCAAGCAGCCGATCCAGAACCTAAGGTGGTTGGTTCGAATCCCGGTGTCCCATATGGTCCCCCATGCCTGCCAGGAGCTATTTCTGAGCAGATAGCCAGGAGTAATCCCTGAGCACTGCTGGGTGTGGCCCAAAAACCAAAAAAAAAAAAAAAAAAAAAAAAGAGTTGAGTCAAGGAATCAAACCTAGGAACCCATGATATAAATCAGATACTCTACCACAGAAATACACTCCTGACTCCAAACAACGTCCTAGATACTTTAGTAGCCAAGATAGTAAGTTAGAAGCTATAAGTTATTCTCCATTAGGTACATTAATTTTCTCCTCACTGATCAATACTTAAACTAGCTGTCAACCTTATATGACTTATATTCATTTGGCTACATGTACTAACTCCATCAATGGTTATAAAAACCTTATGAGGTAGTTATTAATTTAATTATGCAGGTGGTTATAATGAAGTTCGCAATGAAAGTTAGGTGCCTTGCCCAATGTTATTCAGTCAAGACCCAAAATCTAGCTTTGATGCTTAGAACAAAACAGTGGCTGTTTACTGTGCATTTGAGAGTAAAATAAAACAAATGTTCGAAAGATTGTTTTTCTTATGGTTTATAAAATGAAAAATAGAGCTCAATAGGGAGGTGCATAAGTTTTTCTTTTTACTACAAACCGAACCAGCTCAATCACTCTCCTTTAATTAAGTTTGAGCATTCCAATGATATTTAGCTCATTGATCCTTTCTCACTGCTGACAAAATAATCAATAGTATTAACAGGGATTGACAAAAGCAACAAAAATAATGCAACAGAGCACCTTTGCAAAAAAGGTGTAAAGAGAAAGAACAAAATGGATGATATAACTGAAGTCCTTGGAAAGGATCTAACCATAAAGCATGAATAAATAGGAATTAAAACACCTACACTAAGGGTCCTCAAACTTTTTAAACAGGGGCCAGTTCACTGTCTCTCAGACTGCTGAAGGGCCAGACTATAGCAAAAACAAAAATATGAACAAATTCCTATGCATGCTGCATATATCTTATTTTGAAGTGAAGAAACAAAATGGGAACAAGTACAATATATGGCCTGCTGGCTGTAGTTTGAGTACCACTTACCTACATTAATAGATGGTAACACATATATATATATATATATATACATATGTGTGTATACATATACACTAACACATTGCTATAATTCAGTGTTGCTTACAAGTTTGAGAAACTGGATTTGAACACCTTGAATTAATCCAATACTTGTCACTGTATTTAATTTCTCAATAGTCATCAAGTGGGGTCACAAGATATTCCATGAGACTAAGACACTTAAAAATCAAAAATGGAGGATTTAAGGCATGGGGGCCAACTGGTAGGACAGAGAACAAGAGGAGAGAGACAAAGTTGGAAGGGAGCCACAGTAAGAAAGTTGAGAAATGCTGCTTTAATCCACTAATCTGCCAATTGAATCATCATTGAAGGTCTCTATGCTGGGTCTTATGGACTAAATTCCAAGTAGCAGAAATGTAAAGCAAAAAATATTTTAGACAGAAAATATTCAAACAAGCAAATCCTTAGGAATAAAATGTCTAAAATTTATCTGAGGCACAGAATACATGCTTGATAGTTTCAATAGACAGTTTAAAAGATAAATCAGTTCCAGACTGGACAAAAGATGGTATAGCCAGGAGTAACCCCTGAGCACTGCCATGTGTGACCCCAAAACAAACAAACAAACAAACAAAAAAACAGCTTCCAGGTACTAAATATTTCTAAAAATATGAATATCACATAATAAATGATCAATAAAAAAAGATTAATTAAGTTTGGTATATAAAATACTGAAGAAAAAAGAATGATGAATGAAGAGAAAAATTCTTACATGGAAAAGCAAGTAAGAGAATTTTACAAACTTCTTAACTAAAATTCACTCTGAGTGAATTGTACTAGCAAAGAGAATTTGACAAAGGGAGTATCTGATTCATTATGAACCTAGTAGGGGAATAGAATACCTGAAAATGTAATCAAAATCCCCAACTAGAGAAAGAAACTAATTGATGTATCACTAAAGTCAACAACAAAGGCCATGTCAATCAAGATGACAATGTGAGGTTATGGGTTTCATTTGCTTTGGCTCATGGGGTGCACAGAGAATTCAGTCTAGGACAAGTCACTTTAGCCAAGAAAGTGGACCTCTCCAGCATGCAAGCGAAAATATGGAACTTATCTAAAGAGAGGTTCTAAAGTTATCAGAGAATTAAGGAGGAGAGCTCCAAAGCATGAACTAAAATTCTTCTCTTTGCCATATTTTATGAGTTAAAGAATAAGTGGCAAGAAAGAAGAGTCCTATGGGGATTGTTAATGGTTCTCTTTCCAAGAAGCTGGACAACAAAAAGAATGACAAGAGTAAAAATAGTACATTTTCAGTATTGCAGAGTAAAAGGACTCTAAAAAATGTGCTATTAAAGATAACAAAAAACGTCCTTAAAAATAAAATGAAATAAAATAAAACAAAGAAATGGTGCCAGGGAAAGAGAGAAGGAAAATATAAATGTAATAGAACATAACTGAGCAAAAAAGATGGGATCAAAGGAGAAGTAGTAACAGACCCTATTCATCTGAAATCAAAGGGGGAAAGACATTTAAAAGACTAGTTGAATAAAAAAGTAGTTAGGAGAGAAAGAAAGAAAGGAAGGAAGGAAGGAAGGAAGGAAGGAAGGAAGGAAGGAAGGAAGGAAGGAAGGAAGGAAGGAAGGAAGGAAGGAAGGAAGGAAGGAAGGAAGGAAGGAAGGAAGGAAGGAAGGAAGGAAGGAAGGAAGAAAAAGAAAAGAGAGAGAGAGAAAAAGAAAGAAAGAAAGAAAGAAAGAAAGAAAGAAAGAAAGAAAGAAAGAAAGAAAGAAAGAAAGAAAGAAAGAAAGAAAGAAAGAAAGAAAGAAAGAAAGAAAGAAAGAAAGAAAGAAAGAAAGAAAGAAAGAAAGAAAGAGGGTGGGTACAAATGAAAGATGAGAGAGATTTTAGGGGAAACTATTGTTTTTGTTGGTATTTGTCAAGATTCTTATCTGAATAATGAGCACAGAGCCAGTAATAACTCCTGAGCATTATTGGGTATGGTCCACAAACTTCAACAACAACAAAACAAAAAAAACAGAAAAACAACAAAAAAAAAGGCTCTTCCTATGTCACTTCAGCCATTTAAGAAAAGATGAGATCAAAGACAAGCATGCAGGAGTTATCAATATATTGGTCCTGAGTTCAAAGGGACTTTAGAACCCAAGTCAAAAATCTAAGAGGGGGCCGGAGAGAAAGCACAGCGATGGGGCATTTGCCTTGTACAGAGCCAATCCAGGACAGACTGTGGTTCGCATTCTGGCATCCCATATGGTCCCCCAGCCTGCCAGGAGTGTTTTCTGAGTGCAAAGCCAGGAGTAGTAACCCCTGAGCACCGCTGAGTGTGGCCCCCTAAAAAAATCTAACTGAGGAGATGACGAAAGGTCAGGAGATGCTTCCCTTTCCAAGGAAAATCAGAGTAATGAGGAAAGAAGCCCTACATTAAGAATGTTTTAGCACAGCAGTGTTTGCCTTGCAAGCAGCCGATCCAGGACCAAAGGTGGTTGGTTCGAATCCCGGTGTCCCATATGGTCCCCCGTGCCTGCCAGGAGCTATTTCTGAGCAGACAGCTAGAAGTAACCCCTGAGCACTGCTGGGTGTGGCCCAAAAACCAAAAACCAAAAAAAAAAAAAAAAAAAAAAAAAGACTGTTTTAGAAGAGAGGACTTATTTTCTACAACTCAGATTTCATTTAGCTCCATACTGAAGCTCAATCTACATTCAATTAAGAAATGACAAAAGTAGGGGAAAGGCAAACCTGAAAAATTTAAAGCAAAGTTGTCATCTAATGTAATGCCATCATTTAGAAGCTAATTGAAAGTCATTTGTCAAGGCTCCTGGCAACCAGGACACTTCAGTGACAAAGTGAGGAAGCTAGAAAAATAAGGACGGGGTCTCTGAGATGATGAATATATTAGGAAGGTGCTGGATTGGTTGAATCTGAGGTAATGAAGGGAACAGGAAGCTACAGATGAAGTAGAAAATAGCTCTAGATGGAGATCACTGCAGAGCTCAATCTTTCCACCATGGGCCAGTTTGCAATGATTCTTGCCTCATTTCTTCCCTCCCTAAATACCTCTCCTATAAGTTTCTACATCCAGCCCCACTGCAGATGACTGTTGCAAGAAGCAAATGGCATAGTAACTACTGATTACACTTTTGGTTTAAACATACTACAAGGAACAGAAAGGAGCACTATTTTTACCAGAGGGGAGGGGCACTGACTTGTCTCCAACAGAGGCTGAGAAAGTGAAAACAGTCTTAGGCCGCCTGTGAGTGAGGGAAAGAGAAGATAAGAGCATTGTATTACAGCAAGTGCCTTGATAAATAGGGCTTTTAAACTTGAAGGGTAAGTGTACTCATTTGTAGTGGGAAGTTTGTTTTGATTAAAAGTCTTGCCTGGAGCAAACCTCTTCCTCCTGCTCAGCATACAGCCTGAAGTTAGCAATCCCATCCCAGACATGTATGCACCCCACCCCCACATCCCACTTCAAAACAAGGGGAGTGGGGAAGCTTGTTCTATTTATATGTAATATTACTGCTTTGTTACTTTGAAATTCTGCTTTAAAACATTTTAAAATCTGGGGTCTAAATATGAAAAAGATGGAGGCGAGATAGTCCTTCCTCTGGTTCTGGCAATCTAAGGATTCCCTTTATCTAATTTATTTCTCTAGTAGTGCCAAATAAGGGCTATTCGATTCCAAGGAAGAAGAAAAAGAAGCCAAGATTTCTAAAAGTTGTATCTAAAATACTTTGTGACTCTTTTTTTTGCTGAACTGCTACAGGAGGAGTGTTATTTTAATTTGGTTACACTTTTGACTAACATACTTGGAAAGAAAAACAAACTAGTATCTTGGAAAACACCCAAAAGATAGTCTTAGCACCTCTCTCCCTGAAGCATGCCAACATTCTCTCATTCCACTTTTAATTTGAAAGAAAATTAAAGAGATACCCATGACAACTTGGCTGAACTTTATAAATTAGATCCCCCGTCTACAGACAAAGAATGTAAAAGCTCTGGTCAGAGTTGTTCAAGTAGAGACAAGGAGAGGAAACATTAAGGAGCTAAAAAGCTCCAGCAAAAGAGGAACGAGCCACTTGGAGACATCATTGTATTGGTGACAGGAGTTTTTGGCATATTACATAGATAGAAATGAATTTCTAGAAATGTGATTCTATCAATAGCCCTGCGGAAGGGGGAAAGACTGTTTTCATCTAAAATAAACTTTAAGACAAAAGTGACAACGTTGTTGTTGCATGAATAGCACCCACAATGCCTGAAACTCAACTGAAGATACATAGATTTCATAAATCATGTCCCATTTAGAGCTGACGTTTCCCACCAATTACGGAGTCACAAAATATCACTGACTCAGCAATCCAACAGTGATCAACAAAGGGAAAGTTGGGGTCTAAGATAGCAAAGTAACACCCCTAACTATGCTCCCAAGTTTTTGTTTGGTTTGGTTTGGGTTTGGGGGCCACATTCAGCAGCAATAGGGGTTACGCCTGGATCTGCCCTCAGAAATCACTCCTGGCAGGCTCAGGGGACCATATGGTATGCCAGGGAATCAAACCCAGGTTCTTCTGGGATGGGTTGCATGCAAGGCAAATGCTCTATCAATGTGCTATCACTCCAGCCACTCTTAAGTCATTTGTAAAAGCTGTTAGAAAATTTATTTCATTTCAAGCACACTAGTTTCTCTTCATTTCAAAACTCCATTTAATTAGAAACATGGTTCACCATCCAACTTCTCAAAATATAAATCCCGCTTCCCTTTCTTACACAACACAACACATTCAAGATCAGAAAGAAGCGTGCTTGAGTGTTTTCAAACCATGAGTTCACAAGTATCCATCCAGTCTCTTGGAGAGGAGGGCTCAGGGAAAGAGGAAGAAAAGTCTGGCATCTAATTGCCACACCAGCTGAGATGAATTCTATTCATCTCTTCCACTCTGTCAGAGATGGCCATCTGATCTGTGTATGCCCCACTGATAGAGCTTAAGCAGTTAGACCTCTTCCTACATCCACCTAACTGTATTGGAGGGGAAAATGTGAACCATTTGCTAAGTGCTTACTCAGACTGACACAGAATCCACCCTGCAGTATGCACACATATGTATATATGGTAGGAAGTACCTCTTAGCTTCAAGAAACAAATAGCAAAAACGGGTAACAGTCAATGTACAGTGACCTCTTCCAGATAGTCACTGGCAATGGCTACAGGAAGGAAGCTGGCCAGCATCAGTTCTGGGTAGGAAATACTTTTGTAAAGAAGCTGCAATTATTTAGGCCCAGGGCTTCAGGAAGAAAAAACACTTATGCATTTGCAGAAGAGCAGAACAGACTTCACAAATGCAGAGATAAAATATGCTCTCATTTACCTTGAATTATAATATTTGGAGATTGATAGCCTTATGAAATGTCCAATTCAAGAACAAGTATAGATTTTTCTTATACTACATATACCAGGAAACAAGAAACTAGAAAGGAAACATCTGTCTACCCAGTTGTTGGATCAAACCATTAAAATGTGAATATTGGAGCCAAAGACATGATACAGTAGGGAAGGTGCCTCACTCTGCATATGGTTAATTGGGTTCATATACAGCATTCCATGGAGTTCCCCATGCTCCACCTGGAGTGATCTCTAAGCACAGAGCCAGAAGTAAGGCCTGAGCAATCCCAGTTATGGCCAAAATCAAAATCAAACCCCAAAATAGTGTGAAAACAGTATGACATATAAAGGAAAAATAAAGGACTAAGACTCAATGTCAAAGTGATCATTTCGTCATGTCTTCATAGTCATCATAAAGTATGGCTAAAGGGAAAATAACCTCCTCGTATAGTATCTGGGCCTGTAAGCTTCTTTCATTTTATAAATGAGCACCTTAAGATAGAGCATAATTTACCAAATATCATTAAATTAACTTCAAGTGTACGCCAGTGTCTCAAAGCACTGTGGGCCTCAGATACACAGTTCAAGTCTTAGTACATTGCTAGAATTGTTCAGTTATATGCAAAAAAAAGTTAAGAATTTAAATCATGTTCCTATAAACTTCCTCTCTCAGAACAACTGTCAAGGGCAATCCAAATCAGTTTTCCTAAAAACAAAAGAAAATATTTTGGTCTGGAGGCAAAAGACTCCATTTTTTCTTGAATAACAAACATCAATAAATAAGAAACTCTCAGCTATATGCAAGAACTGTAGCTGATTGCAAATGGCTGGAAACAAAGTCAAGAAAGTTTAAAAAAAAAAAAAAACAGGGCCTGGAGAGATAGCACAGCGGCGTTTGCCTTGCAAGCAGCCGATCCAGGACCAAAGGTGGTTGGTTCGAATCCCAGTGTCCCATATGGTCCCCTGTGCCTGCCAGGAGCTATTTCTGAGCAGACAGCCAGGAGTAACCCCTGAGCACCACTGGGTGTGACCCAAAAACCAAAAACCAAAAAACAGAGAAAAGGGGGCAGGAGAGATAGTATGGAGATAGGACATTTGCCTTGCATGCAGAAGGATGAGGATTCGAATCCTGGCATCCCATATTGTCCCCTGAGCCTGCTAGGAGCGATTTCTGAGCATAGAGCAAGAGTAACCCCTGAGTGCTGCCAGGTATGACCCCCAAAAAAATCAGAGAAAAAGGGAAGAAATAACTAAGAAACTGGAAGCCACACAAGTCAGAAAGTAGTAACCCGGGGCCGGAGAGATAGCATGGAGGTAAAGCGTTTGCCTTTCATGCAGAAGGACAGTGGTTCAAATCCCGGCATCTCATATGGTCCCTTATGCCTGCCAGGGGCAATTTCTGAGCATAGAGCCAGGAGTAACCCCTGAGCCCAACCGGGTGTGACCCAAAAACAAAAAAAAAAAAAAAGAAAAAAGAAAAAAGAAAGAAAGTAATAACCCAACTATATAGGAAAAGAAGACTAGATGCACAGAAGCCATTTCTTTGTCAATGGTCACCCATAGCAGTAGGGCTAGGAGTTGTTCATTTTTCTACCACCTTGCTCCCTTTCCATCTTAACTGACATCACCTCTAAGCATCACCCAGGATGTAAAGGGTTATGAAATGATTGTCAGGGATAAGTATCAGACACATGATTCAGAGCTTCCCATCTTACTTTGAATACATAAACTGTAATTTGAATCCCACTCAAGCGACAAGACAACATGCAGGGAAACAGTGGGGGAAATCCGACCTCACCTCTCAGCAGCAGCACCGCCTTATGATAATGATGAAGCATTTGCACACTTCACTACACTACTTCAGCAAATCACCTCCCCCAAATCCTGGAAAGGTTAAAGGCTGCGGGAAAATAAGCTGCTTCTTACTGGGTGAAGGGCTTCTCCAAGGAAGGCAGTGGCTGCACTATAAGAGGAAAGCTTTGCTCCACGATTGATAAACTTCACCCAGAGTCATGGTGGAAGGTAGAGGGCTGTATTATACAGAACATACCAAAGCCCTGCTTCTATGTATTGTCAAAGTGACAGCAAAAAAACCCTGGAACTTGTGTGTCTTTTCTCTTTGTTAGGTATCATTGTAGGTATCATTTTCTTTTTTTTTTTTTTTTGGTTTTTGGGCCACACCCGGTAATGCTCAGGGGTTACTCCTGGCTAAACCGCGGTCCTAGGCTAGTACTGGCAAGGTAGACACCTTACCTCTAGCGCCACCACGCCAGCCCCCCATTGTAGGTATCATTTTCTAATTCCTGTAAATCACCCTGATGACACAGGAACTATTCACATCCATTAATAGTAAGAGAATTCAGGCCTAGCAACCTTGGATAACTTAAAGGCACAGTAAATCTAGAATGCTATTCATTGATTTCCTAGTTTCTCTAGATGCCTCAAATTAATGGGAAGGAAACCCTGAGGAACTTTAAGAAAATAAATTTAAGTGACACGAAGGAGAGTGAGTGAGTGCAAACTCTGCTTACCTTCAAATCCCACACTAAATTTCACTGGTACTTCAGCAATTAAACTTAGAAATAGCATTGGGGTGGGGGCAGAGAGACAGCACAGTGGCAGGGCATTTGCCTTGCATGCGACAGACCCGGGAGGGATCCAGATCGATTCCCAGCATCCTAACTTGTCTCCCCAGCTGGGGAGAAATTTCTGAGTGCAGAACCAAAAGTGACCCCTGAGCACCGGTGGGTGTGACCCAAAAATTAATCAATCAATATAGAAATAAAGTTTAAGAAAAAAGAAATAGTTTGTGAAGTCTCATCCCCCCCCCCCCCATTCTTCCTAGGTAACTTGACCTTACCTGCAAGACCCCGCCCATTTTCTGGGAGGGGTCTTGGAAAAGATAGATAAGGCTTTAACCAGAGGGGATTAGATCCTTTTGGTCTTTTGCCAGCATGGAGGTCAAAGGGAAGATAGCTGAAAGGAGTTAAGATGCAGGGCTAGCTAAGAATGGCTGAATGCTTAAAAGGTTATGATATAGGCCACATATGTGGTGGATAGGGCATGAATAAAGTTGATGCTTCCTGAAGCCTGCCTGTGAGTGAGTTCAATACCCATCGCTTTCCTGGACCCCAGACCCTCCGGTTGATGGGGGATGAAGCCACATGGCCATGGCCTAAGAATAAAGGCTTCCATCCTTCTCCATCCAGCACCATCATTAATTATTTAATTTTATAGTTTGGGGCTGGCGAGGTGGCGCTAGAGGTAAGGTCTGCCTTGCAAGTGCTAGCCAAGGAAGGACTGCGGTTCAATCCCCTGGTGTCCCACATGGTTCCCCCAAGCCAGGGGCAATTTCTGAGCACTTAGCCAGGAGTAACCCCTGAGCATCAAATGGGTGTGGCCTGAAAAACCAAAAAAAAAAAAAAAAGAAAAGAAAAGAAATATCATTGGGTCCAGGAAGAGATAGTAGATTGGGTAGGGCACTTGCATTGAACACAGCTTACATGGGTGTGATCCCCTGGACCCCATTATTCTCCTGAGCTCTGTCAGTAGTGATTCCTGAGCATAGAGCACTACTAAGCAATGACAGCCATCAGGCATAGACTAAAATCCCCAAATAATAACAACAATAATAATAATGTTAGAACTAGAATAAAGTAACAGAGGAACAGTCCAATTATAGAAAATCTTTGGCAGCTGGAAAATAGATTTACGAAAGAAATACATCCAATTTTTCCTAAATTTTCTCACTTAAAATCCTCACTTGTTTCTACCTGGAATCTTGGCTTTCCAAAGTGATTCATTCCTCAGTTGTCTGTTTGTTTGTACCTCCAATTAAATATCTAAGCCTCTAATATCTAGGAAGTACCCAACATGCTCTTTGTTTTGTATGGGGGGGGTTTCTTTTATTCATTTTTTTAATTTTATTTTATCTACAACGTAGTTTTTATTGAAGCTTATTTAGGAAGATGTGAGTGGAGAGAAAGAGAAAAGTGTGTGTTCAAAACAGAACAGAATAGAAACATTCAAGCAGAGAAACAGAAACAAGGAAGAAAGAAACAGGTTCAAGAGGAAACATGGGCAGGAGGAGCACACACTTTCTGCACTGTTTTCTAACTCCAATCTGGGAATTTAATTTAATATTATGAACTAACTTGTCCATAATTCTCTAATCTCAGAGGAAAAGAAAAAAGCAAAAGTCACATGCACACATATATACACACACAAAAAAAATAATCTCAAGAAAAAATATATCCCACTCACCACTCTATATTTCCCACTAGTTAGTCAATATTGGGAAGTTTGCAATGCCTGAAGGCATGTTTATTTCCAGGACATATTTGTTTTATATCAGTTGTATTTCAAACAATTTCTGAAGCCCAGGAAAAGGCCTCCAAGGAAAACCAATTGGTTTTCACTTACATGTATTTAAATGCTGGCATGCTGGTTTTCCTAGTATCTCAAACTGAGGTATAGTTAATAACTTAATGCTTAATTTCTGAACAATTTATACATGATTAACATTCAGTGCTGGGGATATTTCTCAGAAGTAGATTGCATATTTTGCATGTAAGATTTGATTTTGGGGCTTGGTCCATAGCCTATAACAGCAAAAAGGAAAACATTCATTCGAGAGGTAGTCAGTTCTTTCAAAGAACTAAAAAAAATATAGATTACATATAACTCTAGGTTTAGGTAAATTACAAATCTAAAGTACAACTGTAGTTTAAATGAGCAATCACAGTTTGCGTGAATGGTTTGATGGGGAAATATGGGGAAATGTTGATGGTTTTACTCTATGCTGTTGGAAAATGAACGTTCACTTCACTGCTTTTAGATTTCTGCTTATTCTTTTTTTGATTTCAGTTTATCAAAATAATTGAAAAAACAAGGTGGTATTAATGCATTCCCATTTGAAATGAAAGAAACAAAGAAATAAGTGAACTAATGAAACGATTTCTTGGGGGAAAAAAAACTATTACCAGTACCTGGTAAATATTAACCAGGATTTTCTTTTTTTTTTTTTTTGGGCCACACCCGTTTGACGCTCAGGGGTTACTCCTGGCTATGCGCTCAGAAATCGCCCCTGGCTTGGGGGGACCATATGGGACACCGGGGGATCGAACCGAGGTCCTTCCTTGGCTAGCGCTTGCAAGGCAGACACCTTACCTCCAGCGCCACCTACCCGGCCCCTAACCAGGATTTTCTTACTGGATAATCTGCTCCCCGTTTTTGGCTTAAAAAAGTGATGAATCTAGATCTATAGTCTTTCTAATGCACCATAGAGAGATCACAAGAACAGCAAGATAGTTGCATGTCCAAAGACAGAGAATTATCATCTGGGGAAAATGTTTGCTCAGTAGATTGTCCCTGGCATCCTTTTTACTGACCTGAACCATCAGAATTCTTCCTGGAAGAGTTCTGTCAAAACTCAAGCAATTTACCACACACGAAACAAGAAATGAAGAAGTTTCTTACACCATTAAATTTTCACCATATGTTAGCATGAGGCTAAGAGTGGACCAAAGCTGTAGTGCCTCAGTGAGAAGATTTATTTCTCAAGCTTAATGACCTCAGCCCCACCAGTGATGCATTTAGTGAAGAAAAAGTGTAGAGGGAGAAATCCATTGAAACATTAAGGGATAAAAAGTGCAGGGTCTGGGAAGAGAGTGCAGTGGGTAGGGCACTTGCCTTGCACATGGCCAACTAGGGTTTGATCCATGGCATTATATGATTCCCCCATCCCAAGCTCTGCCAGGAGTGATCCCTGAGCAGAAAGCAAGGAGTAATCTAAGCAATTCTGGGTGTGACCTCAAAACCAGGCATAAAAACAAAAGCAAATCCAAAAAAGGATGAAAAGTGCTAATTTCCTCCACCCCAAAAGCTCTTCTAAATGTTCACAGGCTGAAGAGCAAAAGGAAAGTACAGGGGTTACGCATCCTTTTAATGTACTAACCTGGGGGCAGTTCCTGACCTCACATGACATCCTGAGCATAGCTGGGTATGACTCTGGAGGCCCCTAAGCCCACTGGGCCCTTCCATTGAACTGATGGCCTAATTGGCTGAGATTTGATTGCCTTCTACCCCTCCCAAAGAAATAGTGAAAAGGGCCCGGAGAGATAGCACAGCTGCGTTAGCCTTGCAAGCAGCCGATCCAGGACCAAAGGTGGTTGGTTCGAATCCCGGTGTCCCATATGGTCCCCCGTGCCTGCCAGGAGCTATTTCTGAACAGACAGCCAGGAGTAACCCTTGAGCACCGCCGGGTTTGACCCAAAAATTAAAAAAGAAATAGTGAAAAAAAATTACAATTTGAATATTAAATAATCTCGACACATATCCCTGTCAGTGAGTAAGTGTTGTGGGGGCAAGTTAGAAGTGGAATCAAGTCTCAAATTTAAGATCTAGAGATATAGTTCAGGGGTAGAGCACTTGTTTGCAGGTATGAGGCCCTGGACTCAAAACCCACCACTGCAAAAAAAAAAAAAAAAGAAGAAAAAATCAAACAAAGAAGACTCAAACTGAAGTATAGTTAAGGTTCAGGTTGCTACTACAATAAAATGCTAATCTGGGGGTCGGAGAGATATCACAGCAGTAGGGCATTTACCTAGCAGGCGACCAATCAAGGATGGACGGTGATTCAATTCCCAGCATCCCATCTGGTCCCCCGAGTCAACCAGAGCAATTTCTGAGCATAGAGTCAGGAGTAACCCCCTAAATGCTGCCAAGTGTGTCGTTACCCCTCAATGCTACTCTGAATGTTGTTTTCTTTTAAATTGGCTGCTTCTGGCGGTGAAAAAATGTAGGTACTACAAAATGTCAGTGATGTTTTTTAAATTCATAAGATAAATAAACATGCATAGAGAAAGTGTGAATGTTTTAGGAGTAAGTCATAAGGGTTTAGGTATAATCAGGACTATGATATTATAAGCAAAGGCTGGACAGAGTTGTGAATACAGACCAGTAAATAAAGGGCAAAGACAGCAAAAGAAGATGGTCTTTTGAGACAGAAGTAGTAGTAATGGACTGACATTTTGTTCTTTTAACAGGAGTCCTAGAAAAATGAACACTAAATGAAAACTATGGTGATTACCAGAGGGGGCGGGCAGGAGGGAATGGGGCACAGTGAGGGTGGAAAAAGGGAGTTTTTCTTTGAAAAAGTTCTAGAACTTTGGTGGTAGATATAGCGAGAATTACATACATACACTAAACCCTTGAAATTCCTTACTATTGTAAAATAGTGAGTGTTCATGTAGAAGAGAAGGAAGATATAGCCATCATGAGAACTGGAATTCAGCTCAGGACCTCTGATTCTTAAACCAGTACCAAATCAAATCACATACTCAAACGTATCTGGAGCTTTACTAATGCTAACAGAGTAGCAAGGACTATGTTGTATACTTACAATAAGCTAATATCTAAAACAAAATTGAATAAAAGTTATATATTTACATATATATATATATGAGCTGAATGTTAATAGTTACCACTAGTTAACATTTCAATAAAGCCAGTGGAGGCAAGTGCTGAAAGGTGATGAATTTATCTATGACGTTAGTATTGTTGATAGCTTCAGGCTTGTGCACTTAGTTCCAAACCCATCAAATGATACATGATAAATGCACTGTGTTGTATATGTCAGTTATAAGTCAGCAAAATTATCTCAATGAGGTGAAGTTGGCCCATAACCAATGATGCTAAAAAGGCAACTCCTAGTCTGTGCACAGGGGTCACTCCTGGCAATTCCAGAAATTGAATTAGAATCAGTCACAGAAAAGGGAAGTGCCTTAACCCCAATCTCTCTCCAGCCCATGACATCATTTTTTTTTAAAAAAAAATAACAGACTTGGGGCCGGCGAGGTGGCGCTAGAGGTAAGGTGTCTGCCTTGCAAGCGCTAGCCAAGGAAAGGACCACGGTTCGATCCCCCGGCGTCCCATATGGTTCCCCCCAAGCTAGGGGCAATTTCTGAGCGCGTAGCCAGGAGTAACCCCTGAGCATCAAATGGGTGTGGCCGAAAAACCAAAAAAAATAAAATAAAATAAAAAAATAACAGACTTTAAGTCACATCACCAGGATGAACACTTAAGTTTATTTTTCCAAGTGTACTTGGGTATTTCCAACCTTGTTTGTTTCTTTTTAGTAAGAATGTAAATGACCCAAACTGAAGAAGGTGCATGTTAAATTATTGTTTTTTTAGGTCTAATAAAAAAAAAGTGTTTGGGACCAAAACAATAGCTCAGCAGGTAGGGTATTTGTCTTGCATGTGGCTAGCCTAGGTTTGACCCAAGATTCCCATCTGGCCCCAGGTGGCTTCCAGGAGTAATTTCTGAGTGCAGTGCCTGAGGACTCTAGGTGTGGCCAAAAAAAAATAATTTTTTTAAATGTTATAACAAAGAGAAAAAATGATAGTTTGTTTTAGCTGGTCAAGTACACCTGTGACTCATTTTCACAGTAAAACAAATCTATTAATATAAAACTCAATCATGCAGAAGTTGGGTCATTTGGAAAGTCAGAATACTTAAAACAGTGAACTTGAAGTTTTAGATAAACTCCATTTATGGATGCCTTAATTCTTATAAGATGTATTTTGTACATGATCTAGCAACACTATGTATCAAAGCATTTATGTTTTCTGTCCTCCAAATAGCCAGTTTAAAAGAAAAGGCTCCTTTCCCTGGGTTCACCTGAGATTTGGGGTTCACTCATCAGCACCTCAGCCAATAGTGCCAGAAAAGAAGAATATTAGCTCTCATTCCTACCTCATTAGAAGGAACTTAATAGTTTGTTGGAAGTAGGATGAATTTTTAAAATATATAATTTCCTGGAACCTTCCAGACCCATGAATGGTGTATTTATTAGGCCCTTGGTGCTGAAGCAAACAACAGCAAATGGCACCCACAAAGTACGCAAGTGGAAACTTCAATTTGCGGCAGCTAACTGACATTCATTGTACATAGGCACTCTCCTGGTACAACAAATACCCTGACTGAAATCTTACAACCAAAGTATAAGGTAGTGTCTATGATCACCTCAATGTTTTAAATGTGGAGAAGCTAAGTTACAAAAATGCAAAAAATAAAAGTGACCAATACTAACCATGTATATATATGATTAGGATATGAAAGAGTTTATCAGGTTTTCTTTAAAAAAATAATTAGCCACTGTGGATTATAGTTAGTCATGACTGGGCTTTAGGCATACAGTGTCCTAACACCAATCCCCTCTCCAGTATCCACTTCCCTCCACCACTGACCCTAGTTTTCCTGCCACCTCTGAGTCTGCCAGTACAATAGACACTTTATTATAACTTTTGGCACTTGGTTTACAGTTTTGATACTAATAGCATTTCATTCATGACACGTTGCCACCTTCCAGTATTCCTGCTCCTCCCAGCCGAACACTTCTGTCCATCATTTATTTATGTGTGTTCTTTTGCCGGTTCTATTCCTATTTTGCCTCTCCTTGGGAGAGAAACAAACAAAAAACCATATCTTTCATATGCAGGATATAAAGAAACATGGTAGGGGAATAAAAACTGCCCAAAGGCAATAGAAACAAAGAACAGACCTGGTCTTCAGTTGGAAGCATGAATGATTTTTTTTTAGAGGAGAAATTCTGCTCAAGTGAAAAAAGAAAATATAAACTTAATTATTCAAAAAGAGTTTTTGAACTCTTTAGTTATTATGATATAGTTTGGTTTGGGTAACATGGTTACAATAGTGTTTACATATATGGCATTTGTATTTATTGTCCCACAACCAAAGTTCCCCATCAACCTCCACTACTAATATTTGAAATTGATAGAATTTTTATTTTTTAAAGCCTTAACATCTTTATATAATATCTTTATTTGATCACCATAATCACCAACATTTTTGCAGTTGGGTTTCAGTCATAAAAATGTACCCTCGCATCCCCCATGAGACAGGAGCAATAGCACAGCTGTAAAGCATCTGCCTTGCACAAGGCCAATCCAGGACATACTCAGGTTGATTCCCAGCATCCCATCAGGTCCCCCGAACCTGCCAGTAGCAATTTCAGAGCACAGAGCCAGCAGTAACCTCTGAACGATGCTAGGTGTGACCCAAAAACAAACAAACAAAAAAGTACATCCCCTTCATCAGTACAACTTTCCTGCCATTAATGCCCCCCATTGTCCTCCTTCCCTACCCCAGCCTCACTCACTACCATTGTAATTATAGTTGCTGTTGTAGTTATTTCTCTAACTGCACTCACCACTCTTTGTGCTAAGTGGCCATCAGGAAAAATAAAGTCAAGAAATTTTCCTATACATGAATGGACATGGAAACTATTATGCTGAATGAAATAAGTCAGAGGGAGAGTGATAGACAACAGAATAGTCTCACTCATTTATGGAATTTAAGAAAAATAAAAGACAGTATTGTAATAATACTCAGACAATAGAGATGATGGCTGGCCCACAATATAAAATTGGTATAACTTTTATGCATTAGAATTATTATTAATCAAAAATAAAATAGTCTGCTTCTATATCCTTCCCCCTAATCTTCCCTCTCCCCCAACCATTTTCTCTAACTCCATGAGATTTTCACTATAGGGAATGAGTGAATTAATGCATTCATCACCTCCCATGTTTGTTGTTTTTGTAGGAGAAAATTTAAGTTCTAATCATAAAGGAAATTTTAATTATGTTCACAACAACCATGGTCATTATCCATCAAATCTATAGGCTTTATCTTAACTGTAAGCTTATAGCTTTCCTCCCTATTTCATTTATCCCTCAGGCACTGAAAACCACTTTCCTGATTTAAGGGTCTTGCCATCTTCCTGGGGTTCAGAGAAAAAGGCTAGATCAACTGTTTAACATCGATAGAATCAAAGAGGGAGCAGCTGTCCCTGGAAAGGGTCACCAAAGCTAGTTTGGAAATAGCAACCTTATCCTTCTGCCCACAGTTCACCAGTCAAGAACAAGACCCACTCCACAGAAAACTGGAAGGTCCAGCCAAAGATTCAAGGCCAGAAGCAAAAGAAATAAATTTTGAGGGTTGGAATCATAGTAATGGGTAGGGCATTTGCCTTAAATACTAAGACCCAGATTTGATCCCAAGAAACCCATATGGTACCCTAAGTACTGGAGTAATTCTTGAGTAGAGAGTCAGAAGTAATCACTGAACATTGCTGGGTATGACCCCCCCCCTCCCAATATGAAACTATGGTCACAGGAACAAGAGACCATCTAATCTATGTCATGGTAAGAGACTAAGAAGAGGAAAAATGCAAAATAAACTAGAGAGGGTAGAAAATAAACTGGTAGTGAAAACATAGTTTTAAACATCGAAGTGGATATTCATGTTTAATGGAATAGAGGGAACACGAGAGAGAATTTGTCTACCTATTGAGAAATAAAAGTCCTGGGGAAGAAGGTCATTCTTTTGATATTCATTAGGAATAATCCAGTGAAGAGGATAGCTCAGTGGTAGGGCATTTGCTTTGCATGCAGCTGATCCAGGATGGACCTCAGTTTGATCCCCGGCATCCCAAATGGTTCCCCAAGTAAGGATTAATTTCTGAGCACCTAGCCAGGAGCAACATCTGAGCATCACAGGGTGTGGCCCAAAAACCAAAAAAAAAAAATAAGTTTCAGACAATAAGCATTAAATATCTTGCCTACAAAACAAGAACCAGTTTGTAAAAACTGCCCATAAAAAGATGAAAATCTCCCCTTTTGCTATTGGTGGTTAGGAGTATGGCCTACCTCTGGGAAATAGTGTGAGGGGTGCTCAAACAAGACTGAAGCTACATATGACCCAGTGATTCATCTCCTTGGCATCTCTCCCTCAAACACAAAAACAATGTGAAAATATGTATCTGCATTTTTTATACAATAGCCAAGATAAGAAAAATCCAAATGCCCAACAGCATACAAATGCATAAATAAGTTGTGGTATACATATACAATGGAATACTACACAGCTGTAAGGAAGAATACAACATAGTTTGCTGCCAACTGGATGGAACTAAAGGATATTGTGTTAAGTAAACTCGGGAGAAGGAGAAATACCAGTTCTTACCTGTGGTAGGCAAAGTGACAAGATGAGGGTATAGAAGATGGGCAAGTGATAGCAAGCCCTTGGCCCTACATTATATAAATGAAAACTCCAAAGGAGGAACAAGGAACAAAATGGCTGGCTGACAGAAAGGCATTAGTCAAGGACCTGGGGCATTTCAATGATTTAGAAGTAAAGTAACTATGTACATTAAAACCATCAAAATACATGAGCCAACATTATTGTAAGCAGGTGAGCCAACGTATAAATAAAAAAGAAAAAGAATTCAATAAAAAAAGGTTGTATGGGGAGAGGGAGGGTAACTTTTGTCCTTGGTGGAGGAATGATGCCACTGGGTGGTAGATTTGGAGAAGGAACACTGAAGGCCTAAAATCTATTATGAAAACTTAGTCCATCATGGTGCCTAGTTTGAAATAAATAGTTTTAAAGAGAGAAGATTTTCTAAGTATGACTGAGTCCAAAAAACTAGCTTAAAATTCTAGCTCTACCCCATACAAACTCTGTGACTGTTGGCGGCAAATTCTTGACTTGGTCGTGTTACGGCGTCTTCATCTGTAAAATGTGGTGGAAAACAATTCCTACTGCACAAGATTATTTGAGGATTAAATAAGATGATATGTAACCTGCAGGACTACATGGAAAATAAATGTAACAATTACACATACAATAAAGAAAAGAACTGCAAATGAAGTAAAAGCTATTTGTAGCAGCATTAATTTTAATACTGATACGTTTAACTACTCAAAACAAATTTTTCAGATTTCATGGAGAGCATTAACTTCAGATGAAGCCATTAGGAACATGTTAGTTATATCTTATTATGACATATTAACTATTAAAATATAATATTTATATGGATTAAGAAATATCTAAAAGGATAAAAATCCCACAATAGAAATAGTTTCTACCAAGTAAAAAATAGTATTGGTAGTTTAGTTTTCTTCATTCTTTGTATGTTTTATCCACATATTTCCAACAATAAACGTTGGGATTATATTCATTGGGGTGTTGGGCCACACCCAGTGGTGCCCAGAAGTTACTCTTGGCTCTGCATTCAGAAATTGCTCCTGGCAGGCTTGGGGGACCATATGGGATGCCAGGGATCAAACCAGGGTCTGTCCTGGTTAGCCCTATGCAAGGCAAACACCCTAACACTATGCAATTGCTCTTGCTCCTATTTTAAAACTCCTATTTTTAAAACTTTCTCAGGGCTAGAGAGATATTACAGTAGGTAATGTGTAATGTGTAAGGATGATCTGCATAAATCTCCAGCACTCCAGATGTTCCTTTAGCCCTTCCTGGAGTGATCCCTGATTGCAGAGACAGGAGTAAATCCTGAGTACGACTAGGTGTGGCTCAAAATCTAAAAAATTCAAACTTCCTTAGTAATTTTTCACCAAATACTTACATTAACATAGTATAATGACTTCAGCACATGCTTCCAAAATAAAACAGACACCTTATGTCGCAACAAATTATGGGGTTTTATTGCCGAAATAATGTTCTAATGAAATAAAGGAATAAATGAAATAAAGGGGGACTAAAATACTAGCCCTGATTCATGGATCTAGGTCATTATTTGTCCTTCTTCAAGAACAGGTAGTCGGGGAAACAGCTCAAAGTAGAAGAGCACCTGGTATATTCTCAAAGGCCCTGAAGTATGACTGGGTTTTGCCCCCAGAATGCTGAGGGGAAGATCCTGATGAAAGAAAAAGACAGAAGAAGAAATTCAGTCCCAAGATCCTGTCACTGTTAACATGAATTTGTGTTCCCCTGACTTACAGTATAACCCATGTCTGTAGTGCCCGGTGCCTTCGCAGGGATCTGAGAAGGCACGTGACTGCTAACACAACCACTGTACTGTCTTATATTCAGATTCATTTCTATAATCCAGGCCCTAAATAGACTAACATATTTTGAATGAAATTATCCTCATAATCATCCGTTTGAGTTACATTTTCAACTTCACTAAATTAAGAAAATTAAAAAACATTTTTAATAAAGGTGTTTTGTTTCAAACCCCTACAGTGACCTTTATCCTGATAACCCCGGATTTTGTCTTGAACATGCTGCATCTGTCTTTTCCCCCCACTTACATTTCTCCAAGTAAATTTCTTTAAAGAAAACCTTTACTTCACTGGAAAATAAAAGGCACTAACAGTAACTTAATTTGCAGCCAAAGCTAAATTATTTTTAACTCTCTCTTCACCTGTCAGCAAGTTAGACCAGACAGTCCCACATAAGGCAATGACAGGCTTGAAGTTCAAGTACATTCGAAGCGGCCACATGCCCTTCGGGTCAAGCTTGGGAAAACTTTAATCTGTCTCAAGTGGCATATATCTGTATTCTACCACAACCAGTTGATCTCAAATATTTTTCTTTTTCCCTCTTTAAGTCACCCAGAGTGGTGAAGTAGCACAAAATACTGTTTTTTTTTCTACCCAACAAGCCTCAGATTACATGAGGCTGAAGCTACTGTATTTTTGGTCACTTAGTAGCTTCTCTGAAAGCTGTTAACAGAAAACATTATCGGAAGATGTCTAATAGAATTCAGGTTTTCAGAGGGTTTGCATTTCATTCCTGTTAGCAAAAGCCAAGAGTTGTATTTTGTTTTGTTTTTAATATCATCTGACCACTCATGTCTTGGGAAGCAGAAACTGGTTAGAAGATTGTACCTCCTCCTTCTGACAGGCAACAACATGGCACAAATTCAAGCATTTTATTTAGTTGCACTGAAACTGACCCAAGGTTTGGTCTCACATGCAAAAACTTTTTGCCACATAAATGGGAAATCAAAGGGGAAGAATTAAGCATCTCACCTTCTTTTCCTGCAAGAACTACGCTTCACAGAACAAACTATCTGCAGTTGAACAAAAGCATTTTTTATACTATCTAAGTAAACACAGATGGGCTAATAGTCTTTGTCAAATGAATCTCAGTTTTGTGTCCCCAAATGAAACTTATGAAACAGACAAAGGACAATTGGTAGAAGAAACCAGAAAAAAAAAAGGTTAATGGAAACTTTCAAAGGAAAGACCTGGCTGTTCCTGCATAAACCCACTGATTAATCTCTGCCTGCTTCAATGCCAGCACAACAGGACCTTGCGTGCTTCCTGATGTGTTACAATATGCAGTGGGCAGCATGCTGAAACTTCCAGCCAAATGAGAACCTAAACTGAATGAAGCCCTCGAATGTTGTTTTTGGTTTTCTGAAAATATCAAGGGTAATAGAGAAACATAGTGAAGGATCCCACAAGGGAACAAATAGAGAAATAAACAATGTTAAGGCTTCTGTGGGAAACTACTGTGTTTTTTGATTTGTTTGTTTGTTTTCAGTAAATCAACAGCATGGGGAAAAGAGTGGAAAGAAAGCACGACTAAGAATAAATCTGAGGAGCAGATCAAACAAATTGACTGAGTGGCTGCTTCTTTAGGCAACTGAGGAAAGTTGATTATATCTGACTAAGTGTGACCAAGGACTGGCCCATCAATTTTAGATGTGTTAATGACCCAGCAGCTGAGTAAGAATATGTTTTCTACAAACACAGTTAGAAATGCATAAGATCAAAGAACACACAGGGTGGAGAGATAGCATGGAAGGTAAGGCGTTTGCCTTTCATGCAGAAGGTCATCGGTTTGAATCCCGGTGTCCCATATGGTCCCCTGTGCCTGCCAGGAGCAATTTCTGAACATGGAGCCAGGAGTAACCCCTGAGCACTGCCAGGTGTGACCCAAAAAAACCACACACACACACACACACACACACACACACAAAGATCAAAGAACACAAGACATAAAATTTGACATAATTAAAAGTTAAAAATAAGATAATGAAGCAAGTGAAGTCCAAGTTTCGATAGATATTCAACTGGGTGATTGGTATATATTGGGAGTTTTTCATTTTTATTTTCTCTCTTCTGTACATTTGAAATTTTCACAACAGTAGTTAAAGAACGTCCTTATTATTCTCCTTATATCTAGCACATAAGTATGAACAGATCAAGTTTCTTGGCAAGGCAAAAGTGTGCCTCAAATGAGAGAAAACTAATTTGGCACCTGTAATATAGAAGCCACGTTCAGGAAATAATATTGAGATGATGGTAACAGTCCATCAAAGATGCTAACTGCACTTGGAAAACAGACTTCACTATGATGCCAACTCAACAGAATGTTTAGCATTACCTCAACAACAAGAAGCCAATTGGATTCAAATTTATTTGGAAAAGGAGACATCCTCTGCTCTTTCTTTGGATTCAAACCATTCCAAAGAACTTCAGGGATAAGAAAGAAGTGGAGTTCTCCTTCTTCAAACTAAGAATGCACTTATAACCCAGATCTAAAATACTGTTACTCCAAAGCCTCTGGGTATATGAGTCCAGGAGGTTCCAGCAATATGATACATTTTATATGATGCATCATATAAGGGCTTATAAATATATATTATAGTTATACAATATTCAGTATTATATACAGTATTATACACTCGTATTTTAATACTTCTAAATATTATTTTTGTTTTAAATAGTACAATTATTGGGGAGTGAGTGGTAGCAGAGTGGTATGGCATTTGCCTTGCATGCGGCTGACCCAGGACTGACGCGGGTTCAATCCTCAAATTCCCATAATCCTCGAACTAGGAGCAATTTCTGAGCACAGAGCCAGGAGTAACTCCTGAGAGCCACTGAGTATGGCCCAAAAAACAAACAACAAACAAAAAGTACAATTCTTATTTAATATTCAATGATGATTAATAGCCTGTGTTTATCATGCAATTAATTAGTGACAAATATAAAAATATCCATATGGTTCTATGGAGCTGTGGAAATACAAAAATTTAAAGAAATTCAAAACCACAGATCTGATCACCATCATAATTTATTAATAATTATTAATCAAGAATCATAATTATTAACATGTGCTTATTTTGCAATCGTTAGTAACAAATATCAATTTATTATATGCTCCTACTAGATTGCTTGCAGTAATAAAACAATAACTTAAAGACCCACAGGTTATACTGCAATTGTGCCCCCCAAAGATAAGATAAGATAAAGACCTACCACCAAGTAATTGTGAATGTGACTTTACTGTGGAATCTTTGCAGATGTAATTAAGCTATCATGAGGTGATTAAGTGAGGACCCATCCAATAGGATGGTTTTCTTTTAAGAAGAATTGTTATGCCAATAGAGAGAGAAGAGAGCCAGATGAAGATGAAGACAGACTGGAGTTAGGTTGCCATGAAGTAGGCAGCATCTGGGGATACCAGAACTTAAAGGGGGAAATATATTCTCTCTCTCCTTCCTCTGTCTTTCCTCCCTCCCTCCCTCTCCCTCCCTTTTCCTTCTCTCTCCCTCCGTCCCTCTTCCCCCTTCCCCTTCCCTCTCCCTCTCCCTCCCTTTTCCTTCCCTCTCCCTCCCTTTTCCTTTCCTCTCCTTCCCTCCCTCTCATTCCTTCCCTCCCTTCCTCCCTCTCCCTCTCTCATTTTCATTCTCCCTCCCTTTCCCTCTTCTTCTCCCTCCCTTTCCCTCTCCTTCTCCTTCTCCCTCTCAGTCCCTCCATCACTCCCTCCCTCCCTCTCCCTCTCCCTCCCTCTCCCTCTCTCTCTCTCTCTCTCTCTCTCTCTCTCTCACTCTCTCTCTCTCTCACTCTCCCTCACTCTCTTTCTCCTTCTCCCTCTCCCTCTCCCTCTCCTTCATGGAACTGCTGGTAGCTTAGCTTAGGATTTTTTGTCTCCTGAACTGTAAGAACATTTATTTCTGTTGTTTATATAAGTTCCTTATGTTACAGCAGTCCTAGGAAATCAAGACATTATAGACGTACTGTCAAATACACTTAGCAAGATCATGCTTGGCCAGATTAGAGCGTTCACCTGCTTCATTCTTCTATCTAGGTAAATATCCCCTCATGCAGCCTTTTTTTTTTTTTCTTGAAGCTAGGCCACATCAAATCTTTGAAAGCTCCTTTTTACCAACATTCTTTTCTTCCATAGTTTGGGTCTTTGATCTTGAGAGTTAAACTGTACTTATTCCCTGTTAAGATTTCATTCGTCAATTCATCCTGTCACTCCCAGTCACAGTGATCTTTTTGTAACCAGTCCACCAACATTTTAAATGTCTCATTCAACTTCCTATCATCCAAAAGCATTGTTGGCATGCCATATGTCTTCAATCAGATCATCGAGAAAATACTGTTTCAAATGAAGCTGAAGAGAGGGGTCCTTAACCATAGCAGAGGCTTTTCTCAGAGTGGAGTAGATTAGGCGTCTGTACGAAATCTACCACTTCTTACAAAAACAAGTCAGATGCCTGCATTTCTTTAGCTTCTCCAAAAGTTGAGTCCTTTATGCTTTCTTGAGTTCAAGAAATTATTCATGAATTTTTATAAACATGTCATTATCTTCCAATATTCCCATGAAAAATTAAATTATTATATCATATAACCCAGGTTGATCCAGGCTGCATTGAAATTTAGAGTTTATAATGAAACATTCTAGAAACTGAAAATGTGATCCTGTGAGAATTGAGAAATATCAATTTTAGGATTTTGTATTAAACTTATATCTGTCGCATACTGTTGACATTTAAAATGTTGGGGGCTAGAGCAACAGTAAAGTGTGGCAGGCATCTGCTTTGCATACTTCCTACCCTGGTTCATTCCCTGGCATCCCATATGGTCCTCTGAGTATTGCTATAGTTAATATTGAGTTCAGGGCAGGACTAAGTTTGAGTATTGCTGAGTATGGTCCCAAAACAAGAAAAATTAAATAGAACAAAAAATGGAATTAGTCAGAGGTATGCAAAGCAAAAAAAAAATGACTTTTTTATTCAGTATCTACTAGGGAGGCGAGGGTCTGATGATTTAAATCAAATTTTCATGTAATGCCTTTTATTTTATTGAAGTTATTTTATTGGTATTTCGCAAGGCTTGGGAGTTTAGAGACACCTCTGGGAAACACTGTGCTAGTCTGACAGTGTTTGGGGATCAGTACACTCACAACCAGGATGCTCTTGGGTCCACGTGGTGCCAGAGCTTGAATTCAGGGCCTGGTGCATACCAGTCATGTACTAAACCCCTTTCAGCTCTCTGGCTAGCTTTTAGATTCCAGATGTTTTACAGATGTGCTCACTTCAGCTCTTGCACGGTACTCAGAAGTCCCACTATCACTCAGCACAGCCACTGAGTGAACATGAGATTTGAGGCATCTCCACAATTAACTGGTAGCTCATGAAATAAACGTAGTCATTACTACCCTATAAACGTATCTCATTTTTCCTTAGTTTCTAATAACAAAATTAATCATATTCTGCACACACCAGGCCTCTCTCTAGTCTGGAAAAGGGGTGATCTTGTTTCTGCTCTTTTCCTCTTGGTTCTGTTCCTTTTTTTTCTATTTCTTTAAACATTTCTCTTAAATATTAACCAAAAGAAGACTACGAAAGTCTTACTTTTCGAACAGTTATCCGCTCAAGTTACTTTCAAATAAAATTCATTTGGAGGCCATAAAGACCAGAGTTCTTTTGACATCCACAAAAGAGAACAATGAATTGTCCCAGGCACGTAATTAAATGATGCATTTTAAAAGAAAAATATCCAAGTTCTAGATTTGTTTTCTAAGTGATATTTATGTCCTTTGTCAGGGGAGGGAAAAACTTTTTTTAAATTAACAAGATTAGGACAAGAATTACATCAGCTGTGGGGTGAATAGTAGTCAGGGGTGACCCCCTAGGGTGGCGTGAATGGTTCCCTTAATGCCACACAAACTAACCTCAACCCACGAATCACATTCTGGGAACCCTTGCTCTCCCACTATCAAACAGCCTATGGTTTCTCAGATTAGCCTCCTGCTCCTAACAAAGTTTCTCTTCGACATAAGGCTGGTGGGTAACCACAGACATCTTTCACCAGAAGGAATGTAATGAACAGGACGGCTTTGATTTCTCTCAAAGCATTAGACATGTGCTGAAATCCTTGTAAAATTAGGAAATGTCAGGGCCAGAGGAATGGCTCAGAGGTAGTGCCTTGCATGTATGAGTCAAGAGTTTACTTCCCAGCATATCATGGTTCCCTAATCATTATCATGGTTCCCTAATCATTACAAGAATTTCCAAAGGACCAAGCCTAGAGAAGCCCTAAGTACAACAAGGTATACTCCCATACATACATATATACACACAGTTTTGAGCAAGTTTGCTAATTTCATTCATTCAACCTATAGCTTTTTGGGGGGTGGGGATGTCTGTGTTCGCACCAGGCATGTTCAGATTTTACTCCTGGCTGTGCACTCAGATATTATTCCTGGTCAGACTCAGGGAACACATGTGATGCCAGCGATCAAACCCTGGTCAGCTACATACAAAGCGAGCACTCTTCCTACTGTACTATCTCTCCACTCCCAACCTATAGCTTTTATCTACCACTTCCTTTTATCTGTTTAGAAGAATTCAGAACTGACACTCAGTAATCTTCAAAACTCCCTTACAGACCTTTTAATAGACATATGTGTATACTTCTAAAAAGGTAATGTATCACACCTTAAGGGTTCTAGAATAAGTAAGGGGTAATAGTTGCTCTGTCCAATTAGGGGAAACACTTATCTGTTTATTTCAGGGGATGCTGAATAATTTTTATGGAAAAGGGCTAAACAGGAATTTCTAAAAATCTAAAACATCAAGAAACGAGCACTAATTTTAATCAAGTTTCCTTACACCTGCCAGAACTATCCAGAGCACATCACCATTCAAAAACCAAGATAGTCTTCAATTCTATTTTAGCACAATAGCACAGGTCCCCTCTGCAGCATATTTTTTTCTCAGTTTACCCATTGCCAATTTATCTAATTGGCAGTCTTTTGGAGATTAACTTGGCATTGGAATATCTGAAGATAAATATCACAAAAACTTCAATGGTGTTTTTCAAAAGTGATCGAAATAGACTGTATCACTTGATAGAAGAATATTAACCATACCATGAGTTAACGAAACAGCACCTGGTGCTGAAAAAGAAAAAAAGTAACATGATGAACCAAATGTGTAGGTTCATGATGACAGTACAAACCCCTCAATATTAACTGAGCATGTTTGACAAGAAGCATTAAAACATAGTAGTTATTAAATAAAAAGGTTATGGAGGATTTTTTAATTCTATCTTAGACTTCATTAAAGGAGGAAAGAATATCTTAGTTCTTTTAGTTTGGGGCCATCCCAAGTGGTACCTAGAGGTGGCTACTAGCACTGCGTTAGCTGATCTTGTAAGGCAGAGGACAGAACAAGACACCCTTAGTACAAACCAGGATGTCCTTAGTTCAAGAAAATTTTGAAAAACAAATTTTTAATTTTGTGTGTGTGTGTGTGTGTGGTTTTAGGGCCACACCTGGCAGTGCTCAGGGGTTACTTCTGGCTGTCTGCTCAGAAATAGCTCCTGGCAGGCACAGGGGACCATATGGGACACCAGGATTCGAACCAACCACCTTTGGTCCTGGATTGGCTGCTTGCAAGGCAAACGCCACTGTGCTATCTCTCTGGGCCCCACAAACTTTTAATCTTATAAGTAACATCAGAAAATGTTCACTTGGGAGCTGGAGCAATATCACAGCAGATAGGGTGCTTGTCTTGCATGTAGCTGACCCAGGTCCTATCCCAACATCCTATATGGTCCTTCAAATTACTAGAGGTAATTTCAGAGCCAGGAGTAATTCCAGTGTGGTTAGGTATATCCAAAAAATATATAATAATAAAAATATATAAAATGTTCACCTTTCTCAAATGGCTAGGATGTAAGAGAAAGTCAGAAAGAGAAACTCTTGGGTGCAGAGGGATAGGGCAACTGTAGGGAATTTGCCTGGCACAAGGCTGAGCCAGACAGACCTCAGTTCGATCCCCAGCATCCTATAAGGTTCCCCAAGCTAGGAGCGATTTCTGAGTACGGAGCCAGGAGTAACCCTTGAGTGTCACCAGGTGTGGTCAACCCCCCCACCTCACCCAGCCAAAAAGAGAGAGAATTCTTCCCTCAAGAATTTGGCAGTTAGGGAGCATGGATTTGGAGTTATCTGAAGTCAACTCCAAACTTCGGTATTTTCAGAAATCAATCTTTTAAGAGAAATGTATCAAAGTGGCTGTAGAAGAAACTAGAATCCATTCCCAGTCCAATTCAGTGAAATGTCTAGCTTGAATGCCTCACTGTGACTGCAAAGCTGCCTTTTAGTGAAAAAGTCTTATCAAAAGACGAAGGCACAAAACTAGAAACATTCAGTAAGAATGGGAGTTCACACTAGCTGATTCTTTTCTCCCTCTTTTCTGGGCCATCATGATAAATTCAACGTTAGCAGAGAGCAAGGCAGATCTGCCTCCAAAACCTGGAGAGAAGTGCAGAGCACAATAAGCACATATCACCAGTTCAAAGAACAAAGCACAAAGAAAAGAATGCAAAGTGTGCCCTCTATCGGCCTCCATGTTCTCACTGTGGAGAAACTGGCTGGCAGGTAACCCAGCATAAGATTAGAAGAGGGGCCCCGCCATAGAAATGGTCAAAAACCGAAGAACCTATCAGCTCGTAACATAAGTTATCTTATGTTATCTAACATAAATGCACTGAGCTTTGCCTGGCTCTGACAAGTCTGTACTGTCAATTGACAAAGCAATATATACAAGTCACACCAGCACCTCGTCATCATATGTGGTCATCACCACACCATGAAAAAGTGCAATATTGATGTCCAGACTCTGCACTGCTGCTCGTTTATGAAAGTTTAGACCATATGAAAAATATAGCAGGCTCCCATTACGTTGTATTTATTTTGTGTTTTTATAAACCTTTTAGGGAACTGAAGGGGAGAATTTAACAACTCTAGTCTTTGACTAAAGAATTGTGAGCCAAGTATTTGTTTGCCAAAATAAATCTTGTGATAGTGCTTCCAATATGTGTTCATCTGTGAAGTATACACAAGGAAAATGGCTGAAAACCATAGTGAAAAATAAACTTAGAGAGCAGATGTGCATAGAAGCTAATCAAGAAGTTCTATCTCCTATTTCTTTAACCAATGCCTCTTAAAAAATGATTTTAATTGAGTCACTATGAGATACACAGGCACAAAGCTATTGGTGATTGAGTTTCCAACATACTATACTAACACCCAATCCTTCACCAGTGTTCATTTACCACCAAGGATGTCCCACACCCACCCCCAGCCTGCCCTCTATGACAGACACTTTCCTTCTATTATCTCTTTCTTCCCCCATTTTCTTTTTAGACACCGTGGTTTGCAATACTGTTATGAACTATCAAATGCTTCTTAACCTGTTGAATCACAGACTACCCTAAGACTTTAATGAAAGCACTAGATCCTATTCCTATAAACCCAAAGAAACAGAAGGTTTTCTTATTAGTTGCAAGAACTTCACAAAAAATAACAGCTCTATCTCTGGACCCCAAGAGAAATGCTGTTATATTTCATATACTAAACATATGCATAATGAGGAAGACTTCCTTGCGCTAGATTATTTATGTAATTAATCTGAATGCCATTTATCTCTTGTTTTATGGTTTGGTAGTCGGCCCCACCCTCAGTTGTTCTCAGGGCTTACTTTTTTTGGGGGGGGCACACCCAGCAGTGCTCAGGGGTTACTCCAGGCTATTTGCTCAGAAATAGCTCCTGGCAGGCATGGGGGACCATATAGGACACTGGGATTCGAACCAACCACCTTAGGTCCTGGATCGACTGCTTGCAAGGCAAACACCACTGTGCTATCTCTCTGGGCCCTCAGGGCTTACTTCTGGCTCTGTACTTAGAGATCACTCCCAGTGGTGCTCAGGAAATCATTTTGCTGCCAGGAACTGAACCCACACGTAAGACATACTCCTTACCTAGTGTATCATCTCTCCAGCCTATGAATGACTTTTAAAAAGATAAATACCATTTTTTTTTATTTTGCCCTAAATGATTACTTGTTTGGACAGATGATGAAAATTGCTATTGTGCCTTTCTCTAGATATTTGCTTAAAGTACAAGTTACTGGGACTGAAGAGATAGCTTTCTCTCTTCAAGTAAATCTCTTGCAAGTATTTTATGCTATGTACTATCTATAGTGAACTTTGTCAATCTCCAGCACTACAGATGGCCCTTTGAGCCCTTCCAGGAGAGCTCTTTGAGCACAGGGCTAAGTAAACCCTGAGCACAGTCCACTGTGGCCCCCAATTGATAATAAAATATACATTACTTCCCACATAGGCTTTTTTCCCTACCCTAGATGAAGTTTATCTACCATTTGGTTATTCTACCATTTAAATAATAAACGGATACATAAATATACAAACAGACTCTAATGTAGTCTGAAATACTTCAGATTATTACCAGAAAATTCAAAACAAAGCTGGGCTGGGGAAGTTTTTATCTTTAGATTCCAGAGAATAGTAAATAATGTGATAATATTATCTAATCACTCGTTCAAACTTCAATTCTGTTCAAAGAACTTCAAAATTAAAAGTACTCTTAAGTGACAAAAAGTAATTGTAAGAGAAAGCAAATCTCTGAAGTCAGTACTGTCATGTTGCCTTATTTAAGAAGTATGAAAGACCAAAAGTTCTTCCTAAAAAACAAAATGTAGTTTTCAGATATATGAAAAGTTAAAAAGAATAAAGGAATATAAGAGTGCTGTATGTGGTGCGTAAGATTCTAAGAAAAGTATACCAGAACAAAAAATTCTGGCATTAGGGGGCCGGGCGGTGGCGCAAGAGGTAAGGTGCCTGCCTTACCTGCGCTAGCCTTGGACAGGACCGCGGTTCGATCCCCCGGCGTCCCATATGGTCCCCCAAGCCAGGAGCGACTTCTGAGCACATAGCCAGGAGTAACCCCTGAGCGTTACCGGGTGTGGCCCAAAAACCAAAAAAAAAAAAAAAAAAAAAAAAAAAAATTCTGGCATTAGGAGAGAAATTCATAAACTCTACAAACACTCAGGGAGGCTTTACTATTTAACTTGAGCACCATTCCATCCCAACATGAAAATATACAGAAATAATCAATTATAGTTCACTCTAAAATGCTATTAGGATGAGGAACTTGGGAAACCATCGGGTGAGAATCTCTTGTGTATTATATGAAAAAGGCAACATTTATTCTACGATCAATATAGAGACCTAACAGTTTAGAATCTTGTTATTCTCTTCTAACAAACCCTATTTGTAGTTGATAAAAATAAAAATTCAATATGGCAGCCACTTCAAGAATGGAGCAAGAAAGATAGCAAATGCTGAGAGAAGTCCCAGAGGGCCTAAGCAAGAAAATGCCTCTAGAAATGGAAATGGGAGACTTTCTACAAATATTTCTCAGGTAGACTCACTGCAGAGGAATGAACTGATGAAACCATGACTCATAGAAATGACGAATATGTGTGGAAGAGGGAAACAGACGTGCCCCATTGGAGAGCATGTGAATAGAATAGCTTGTCATATATGATGGTCCTGAACTATCTCTTCACTAGGGCAGCAGCTTCCAAATGGGAGAAGGGAATCCATTCTCAGGTCTCAATGACAAGGGATGGGTAAAATCACCCACAGGAAACAATAAGCATGTGGTGAATGAGGACCCCAATACATGGAAATGAGCAGGTACTTGATAAAGAGACTTTCTTTGGAAGGAGCTGAGTAGCTTTAGAAGGTACTAAATGAAGGTACTGAAGGTAGTAAATGACAACATTGGTAGATTTGACAATGACATCAGTCAACAGCAGATGAAAAACCTCTTCCATACAAGGAAAATGGGGGTCCTTTAATGATAGATTGACATCTGAATAAAAGAGGGAAAAGAAAGGATAACAAAGTGAAGAAAAATGTGACTAGTAAATAAAAAGACATGTAAAGAAAAAGAAATGAGTAGTTTTGAACTATAAGGGACAGTGGCATGTTTGAAAACATGGGGACATAATGAATGGGTTTCAGGGAGAGAAGGATGGATGAAATGTGGGCTTTGGAAAGAAAAATCAAACAACATACTCATTCCCTTTCCTCCTCCTCCTCCTCCTCTGATTCCCTTCCTCCTTTCTCCTGTCATCTGGACAAAGAAACATGGGAATAAAAAGGAGCCAGGAATAAAGGAGAAAACTGTTTAGTTATGAAAATCTGACCCTTTATGCCCATACAGGCCCACCCTCTCTGCATACACATGCCTGCATAAACTTAAACATTTATATACATAAGCATAGAGTTACTCCCAATAATATAATTATATATGTGAACCCCTAATAATTATATTATATAATTATATAATCATCAATAAATAATATTGCAGATTAAAAAGTATAAACGTGTATCAATAGTAACATAACATTGCATTAAAATGATTTTCAGATCGTGATATTTGGGGAGAAAAGAAAATTTAAAAATTTGGGGGCAGAGTGGATAATAAAGTGAATAGGGCATTTGCTTTGCACATGACCAACCTGAGGTCAGTCATCAACACTACCTATACCCCCCCAATTCATCAGGAATGATCCCTGAGTGGAGAGGCAGGAATAAACCCTGGGCACTTCTGGGTGTGGCACCAAAACAACAACCACAAAAAATTCTCATCAGTTTTTATCACCTCATTTAGTCGAATGGTTACCAGTTAAAACAAATAATTTATCCAACTTCCATTTCCTAAACTTGGGGGGCTTAATGAGACTTATTTCCAGAGAGGCAAGGGGGGTTGTTGAAAATGCAATCAATTGGAAAAATAAAACTTGTAAAGTAGCTTGAATCAACCATACAGGCCATTTGTTTCTGACCAAAGCAAGAGGTGCTTTTGCATTAAGGAATTAGAAGTGGCATTACCAACTTATGATTTCTGTAAATGCTGGACCGCTCCCAATCTGGCTTTATAAGCAGATAAAGAAAGCCAGAATGAAATGAAGGCCCAAAGGAACGTCACCTAGTCTGAATCATTTCCAAATGTCAGTAGCATAATAAGTTGTTGATTGTAGCATGGAGACTTTCTAACCTCTCTACACTGGGAAGATGCTGGCTAGAAAAACCCAATTATGCTGAAAGAAAAAGCAGCCAATTGACGAGAGAGAAAGAGAAAGTGAGAACAAGAGAAGGAATATGTTTATGCGGCAAAATTAAACATTGCATAAGCTTTCTGAAATTCCTTGCAACTTAAAAATGTAAAGACATACAAAATGTAGTTGGAAGTTTATTTCATGTACATGTAGGTTAATATGTTCCATGTGCCATTTTGTATTTTAAAAGAATACTCTGAAAAATAGCTTGCTTTGGAAGTATATATAAAGCCACATCTCTCTGTTCATTGTTTTAAGATATATACATATACGAACTCTGTCTTATAAAGCTTAAAAGAAAATATTTGTTTTTTTACCAGCCTCAGTTACCAGAAATACACTATTTTTGACAAACAGAAGGCAAATCTAATCTTGGGAAAATGAGCTTATGAAGAAAAGGCTGAGGCTTTGTAGTATGGGGAGGAGAAAGATTATAGTTGAAAACACTGGTCATAGCACGCCCCCTACCATCAAACCATCAACATACCCACTGCATAGAAGACACAGCTTTTAAAGAATTTTATTAAAGAGTTTTTTATAAACCCCTGGTAAAAAATGCCACTAGACATATAAACAGAATAAAGTAGATATAAATTTTTCTATGTGCTCAGTACATGGAATCCCAGGAGGCGGTAGAAATATATGCTTTGTCTATCCATCTTTTAGTAATTGAGTCTGAAATGTGGCTTAGAACACTACCTCAAAATAAAACAAATCATAGAAGATCCCAAAACAGTGAGAGATAATAAGGGTTAAAAGGAGCAAATAATGACTAAGCATTGGAGGGGGGTCCCTTGGGGATAAATAAGTTATGACTGTTCATATGGTGACAGAACATGCGTTGTCAATTTTTCAAAGTGTTGGCAAGTGGATTCTCTTCATCAGATAGGCATTCTTGGTATTGTTTGTGCCTAATTAAAACTTTTTAAATATTGTTGCCACGTCCAACTTGCAATGAGCAAATAAATTTTTACTTTAGGATTTTTTTTTTTTGACACAGGTTGTTTATCATGGTTCCCCTCAGTTTGACCAATTGTGGAGAAGTTCAACATTCTAGCCTCATCACCCTCTGCCTCTATTTTAAAATAAAACAGAATTAAATGATAGATAGGCTCTCTATTTCAAACTGGGTGCAATTGATTTTAACTGACGAGATTATCTGCTCTCTGCCAAGAATTTTATTTCATTAAGAAAATGATATTATAGCGCATCTGAGATCATAGAGCAGACTAAACATAATGCAAAAGGAGTTCTGAGAATGCTCCACGGTGAAGGTTTGATTATTTGCAGATGGAATATAGAAGGGAAAAAAAAATCAGATCCTAGGCATTAGTCTAACCAGTCCTGGTATCATTGCGTATCACTGCTTCCTGCCTATCTTGCTATCAGAAAGCCAGGGAAATAACCATCTAAGCCACAACGCCTTCTTTCTTTAAAATAATACTCACTTTTCTTCCTAGAAAGTAATATTTAACAGCCAGGATACAAAGGGAAAGGGGCAAATGTTGGTACCACAATAAACTCAAGCATGTCAACTGTCACTGCTGACATGATTTGGCGAGTAGTCAAGCATTCACCAAGAAACTAATTTAAATCAATCTCCTTTGGGAAAGCCAATTGTTTGGAATGCACAACAATCGGTGTAGGATCAATCAGGAGACATGAGATCAATTAAAACCAGCTTAAGTTCTTGAAGAGGGACAATTCACACAACCTGAGTTAGATCTCTATTCATTTCGGACCCTTACAATGCAACTCTTAAGCTTCCTTGCAAAGCAGAAAAGCTACTATCACTCTCCACTGTCTAGCCTGCCCTTTAAGCAGTTCCACTTTTAATTAAAAACACAGTATACCCTTTGTTGGTAGAGATAGTGTGGACACTCTTGAGGACCACAGTTAGGTCACCCAGAAATGTGGGGTTAGGGTAGAGACATCTGTTAGCGCGCGCACACACACACGGACTTTATTTTTGAACTACACACACACAGGCACACACACACACACACACACACACACACACACGGACTTTATTTTTGAACTACACACACACAGGCACACACACACACACACACACACACACACAAGCACACACACACACTTAGGGACTTTATTTTTGAACTACCTGACTAATTTGCAAATGCTTAAAAGCATTTCAATTCTATTCCAGCGAAGATTGGTGAAAGTTTCTATTGCCCACTTTGGGATTGAGTTGCTAAATGTCAACGCTTAGAAATGCGGAGGCTCAAGACTGGAAGAGGTTTTGCTAAGGTTAAGTCAGCCTCTGAAGAAAACAGCCCTTTGCTGGGCAGGGGAGAAGCATGCAGTATCAAAGTCTGGCCGCAGGGGTGCTGTCTAGTTCTGCTCCTCCAGGGCACCTCTGTGCAGTAAGCTCCACTCAAACAATTGGCTTGGTACCTTCTCCCAAGCAACCACAGTGAACAGGCTAACACAGTGACATCACTGAATTAGCCAAGTCTTCTACTAGACAGAACTTGGCAAAGGGGCTTTCAATCAGCTTATACTTCACACATTTTTGGGAGTTTTTAATCAACTAAATGAGCAGCAACTGCTGTTCATATGGGGGGTGGGGAGAACCTCTCTAAACACTTCTCAGAACCATGTAATCAGAAAAGTGCTGGTTACTGGGTTACCTGAGAGAGAGACTATGGAGTGGAGAAAGGAGCCAGTAGGGAGAGAAAGGAAAGTTTGCCAAGACTGATACCCCCAAATATCCAACACCCATAACCTCCAAGCATTCTCCTTGTATTGACATACAGAATCACTCCTGGAAGTATTTTTGCGAATATCAAAATTGAGCCTCAAGACAAGTGATCTCCCCGTCTAATAAATCACAGTTCCACATCATGATTTCCAAAGCAGAGGGTGAGCAAAGTCACGGATCTCCAGTGTACCTCAGCTCTGTCCCAGGGTTCCAGCCCAGTTTGGCCCCGTGGATAGGTGGGGACTGCTCATTAATGCCCTAATTGGCTGCGAAAAATAGAAGACAAGGATCGCACTCCAAAATCTAGATGCAGAATTCACTGAGTAATAAACAACCTGCAGCAAAAGTAGTGTGAGACCTTCACATACCAGAAAAGGGGGAGGGGGCTCAAGACAAATTCTACCTGCAAGGAAATCTATGCGCAGGGAGAGAGAATACAGAAGGAAGGAGAGGAAGGAGGGGAAGGAGGGGAGAGGAAGAGAGAGAGAGGGAGGGAGAGAGAGAGAGAGAGAGAGAGAGAGAGAGAGAGAGAGAGAGAGAGAGAGAGGAGAGAGAGAGAGAGAGGAGAGAGAGAGAGGAGAGAGGAGAGAAGGAGAGGGAGAGAGAGAGTGTAAGGAGCAGGAGGGAGAAGGGAGAGAAAAAGAGGGGGAGAGAGGGAGGGAAAGGGAGAGAAATGGAGAAAGGAGAGAGAAAGGAAAGGGGGAGAGGAGAGGAGGAGGGGAGTGAAGGAGGGAAGAGGAGAGAAAAAAGACTGTTTTATCTAAAAAAAATAACACCTGTGCTTAATACACTTTAGATAAAATAATGCTGCATTATTACGGGGTAGCTGCATTCCTAGCAGAATTCAAATTCGCTCGCAAGGACGGCAGGATAAAGCCAGCTCGGAAGAAACCTAACTCACTAGCCGCACCGCACCCGCAAGTGATGGAGGGAGGGACTGAAAAGCCACAAGTGAATGTTATCAAGACTAGATAGAGGGAAGGAAATGCGGAGCGCAAAGCGGAGCCTGACTCCAATCACACCATGCTCCCCCCAAACCATTCAGCTGGTGGGGAGCGGGGGTGGGCGCTACCCAGAGAACCCGCACGCCAACTGATGCTCCGTTTGGAAATCTCAATACATCACCTCCATCCACCTGGTCTTGAGTTCCAGCAAGAGATCCAAAAGTCCCTTCTGTCGGACCTGCCAGGTCCTGCAACCCCCGGGGGGTGAGGTCACACCTCCACCCACCCACCACCCTCAGAGCGCACCTTAGACACCAGCAAACCAATTTGGGGTCCACGGGGACGGGGCCAGTGGAGAAGAGGAGCGCCAAGGGAAAAGGTTAAGAGAAAATTTCCGAGAAAGATAAAAAATTGAGAGACAATCAAGAAAGATCAGAGGAAAGGGGGAAAAAAATAAAGTTCAGAAGCAGCGTCATCGGCGTGAACCAGGGTCCCCACCGTTCCAAGCGCCCGCGCGCCTCCCAAAAGCGGGGACCGGCTCCAGGCGCGTCCCGCTCGGGTCCGCCTTTTGCAGAAAGGGGCGTCCGGGCGCGCGGGCAAGAGGGGTAACGGGGAATCCTCCTGGGAGCCCCGAGAACCCCGAGGTTGCATGCTGCGACCCTGAACCCCTCGCCCACCAATAGCTCCAACGGAACGTGGGACCCACCTCGCTTGCTGCGCTTCCAACGGGCGCCTTGGCAGTGGCCGTACTCCATGCAGTTGAGGATGACGAGCGCAAAGGAGAAGAGGCGAAACTGCATCTGGGCGGTCGGGCTGGGGAGAGAGGCGCCTCTCAAAGTCGGGGAACAAGCCGAGGGGTGGGGGGATCCCCAGCAAGGAAGACGCAGCTGGGACCAGACGCGGAGGAAAGGAGCGCGAGTCGCTTTTGGGTTGGTGACCTCTTCTTGGGTTCAGTGGCGCCTCGAATCTGAGAGATCGGGACGAGAAACAAGGGTGGGTGGAAAGAGCCGGGTTGGGGAGGCTGCTGCTGCTGCTGCTGCTGCTGCTGCTGCTGCTGCTGCTGCTGCTGCTGCTGCTGCTGCTGCTGCTGCTGCCGCTGCCTCTTCGCGCGCCCCGATTTAAGAAGCAGAGGAGGAGAAGGAGGAGGAGGAGGAGGAAGAGGAGGAGGATGGGGAAGAGTTTGGGAGGGGAGCGAACCCGCTGCCTTGGCACGAGCCACGGAGGAGCTGAACCCCTGAGCGCGCAGCTGCGTGCGCCACGGCCACTGGGCAAAAAGAAGGTTGCAAAGGGGTTGCAATCCCGGGATGTAGCCACGACGTCTGCGGGGTTGCAAACGCCGAGCCCCGCGGGGTGGGTTCCCGGGGCGGGTCCCTGGCGTGGTCAAGTGGGGGTACCGGGCCCGGCGCTGCTCGCCTACCGTGCCTAGGCGCAGCGGTCCATCCCGGGCTCGGGAAGCGAGAACCGCCCCTCCAGCACGTGCGCTGGGGGAAAAGTTTGCCCAGACCCGCCCGGAGCGCCTGCCTGGCCCCAAGGGGAGGCCGGTGGGTGGGTGGGCGTGCGCCGCAGTCCCCGAGATGCTGCGAACCCCGCCGACGAGGGAGAGCGAGCCTGGGGCGAGGCGCACGGCCGCTCTCCGGGGCCCACGGAGCGCTTTCCCGGGCGCGCTCGGTTGCCACTTCGCAGCTCCGGGCTCTCCAGATCCGGGAGCGCACTGGCTGGCCCGGGGCGCGCGGCGGGGATGCGGCGGGCGCACTTTCCGAGGGAGCCGCGGGCCCGGGGCTGGGATGCTGCTATAAGTAGGGGGTGCTGTGGTCCAAAGCACCTCGCTCGGCCCGGCCGCCCCGGAGTGGAATCCCTGGGTCCTAATGCCAGAAACGCGCGGGTTTCCCTGAGGTCCTAGAGCGCGCTGAAAGCTCCCCAGCCCTGGCTGGCCATCCCCACCTCCGGGCTTGCTGGGAGCGGGGAATATTCTAGGAGAACAGCTGGGGAGCTTTGGGAAGGAGGGATAGAGACCATCACCACCGCCACCACCACCCAGATCTAGGGCTCCCAGAGCTCTTTACCTACCCGCCAGGCGTCCACTTGTGGTTCCGTGTGGGTCTCCACCCAGCCCAGCGAACCTTCCAGCAACAAACAAGATCTGCTTTGGCGATCTGAGGTCTTCTTCTTCCTCCAGATCTCTGAGAGCCCTGGAGTCTGGCAAGGACCACTTATTTATGCCTGAGCCACCTCCCCTCGGATGCCACACCTTTGCCACTAGTTTTTAAAGTGTGTAGTTGTGTGTGTGTTTGTGTGTGTGTGTGTGTGTGTGGTGAGGGAGGTTTTGTTGTTGTTGTTGTTGTTGTTGTCATTTGCTTGCAGACCACACCTGACTGTGTGCAGAGCTTCCTTCTGACTTTATTATGCTCAGAGATCACTCCTGGCACACAGCTCAGGGGACTAAGCCTATATATAGGCAAATGAGAAATTACGTATTCGTAGATCTGGGAAATTGGTGGTGGGAATGTTGCACTGGTGAAGGGGGGTGTTCTTTACATGACTGTAATCATACAACTATAATCATATTTGTAATCACGGTGTTTAAATAAAGATAATTATAAAAAAAGAAATTACGTTTTTGACCTATATTAGGTATTAAATAGGAGATATGTATTCTAAACTTTATAGGACATCTGCTGACATAATACATTTCCCACAGTAGTAGGTGTGAAAGGATATTTCCAATAGTCTGGCTTATCCTCACAAGTGGTCTTTCTTCACGGTTTCTCCTCCAGGAAAGCTTATTAAATAAAAACCTGTGAGCTATTGCTTTCAGTATCAAAAAATTGGGATCTTGCTTCTTTTTAAAAAGTGCTTTATTTTAGTAGAAATAAAAAAAATGATCAGACTTAAACAAGAAATCCAAAGCCAACGACAACAGAATCGATATACAATCTACAACATGCTAGGCACAGAGGGGACCACTTATACTAGCAACCCCGGGGGTAAAGGAGGGGGATATGGAATGTATGCTGGGAACAGGGGTGAAGGGAGGACAACATTGGTAGTAGGAATGCCCCTGATCCAATGTCACTATGTACCTAAAATATTACTGTGAAAGATTTGTAATCCACTTTGGTCAAAATAAAAATTAAAAATATATATACTACTATTTTCTCTCAAAAAAGTGCTTTATTTTCCATTAAAATGGGGCCTCTTTCATAATTCACTCCCCACTTTATCCCCAAATTCTAGGAATTTAGTTGCTTTGCCTTTGGGAGATGTTCTACATAAGTAGTGTTGCATGATATACAATTAATGCTTTTCTGTTTCATTCTGGAGAAATCCTCTGTCTTACATTCATCACTGTGTCTGAAGTGTATCTCTGTAGGCCAAAGAGAAGGTTTATGCTGCTAACCAAGGCATAATTTCCTCTGTAGATATAGCTAGGTACCATATTATTATATTCTCATACTTTATATGTTATACTGTATATATATATACAGCTACTCTATTATATTATGCAGTGAAATTTCCTTTCAATGAATTCAACTGAAATCACTGAACTTCATACTGAAGTTTCCTTTTCAACATTTTCAGTTCCAGAATGTGCTAATAACTGAAGACAATTATATATATATATATATATATATATATATATATATATATATATATATATATATATATATATATATATATATCCAACAAAAAGATCATTAGCTATTAACAACTTTTACTATTACCTATGCCCATTATTGCCTACTCATAACTTTTTAAGGACATTCTTGTTACACAGCAATATTATGTGACAAACATTTCAGGTTATTATATATACTCTGTGTCTGAGAACTCCCAGGTAAACCTGATTGAGGTCATAGGTTCCATTTCCTAGATAAGAAAATCCAGCCCTCTAAGATTGGCCCACAGGGCGCAACTTGAGTTGACAAAACATTACAGAAACAGTGGATCTGTGTCTCAGGTTTCAGTCTTTGATTTTTATCACAGAATTTGGAAGCAACTGGAAACATTTCAGCTTAGGGAGTGGCCCAAAATTTGACATGATGATTTAATAGTCCCAAAAATATCCCTTTCTAATCATACATACCACTTTCCCAATACATTAAATTTATTGAATTTCTAAATGACTTATAAAGCTCATGAGAAGAAAGACTTTAAATAAGTCCCTTGTATATTCTTATACATCTTTAAGACCAATTTGAGGGCAGTAGTTATCTTTTCCTTTAAAATTATTTATTATTTAAGGAGGTAGCCACCAAAGCTAGCTAATTATTGATCTAGCTCTATCTCTAGTCACCTGGGATTTGGATGATTTTTAGGCAAGTGTGGATCTTTTGGAAACTAGACCATATTCTCTTTCACCTCTATCATATTCTAATTCATCATCAATTTTCTTTTATTTTTTAAGCAGCAAATTTATTAGAGTCTCACCAATGTGAAGGCTAGCTTCTTAGTGAAGGGTTTTCCATGTGGATTGAAAAAAAAAATAGAATCTGTGTTAGTCATTTTTATTTCATGTATAGACTGTTTTCCACCTTTGTCTTAAAAGATTATTTCCCATTATTCTAATCATTTGGATTACACCATGGACCTTCTTGAAACTAAAAATATTTCTGTTTAGTGAATCCCTCAATATTTTTTTCATTTTCTATTAAGAAATTGGAGCAGTGCTGCCTCTATTGGAGATGGGTTAGTGAGTTTTTATAGACAAAAGTGGGCTCTGGGAGAAAATATGATTGCTGATTTTTTTTCTTTCTATTCTTCCTCCTGCTCAGTATCTGATATTTAAAAACCACTTCTGAAGCTCAAAAATATGTTATTCTTAGTTTGAGGAGTACTTATTTCGAGTTGTACTTAATCTTTTGGGGGCTAGTTTACTGATAATGCAGGATTTTTTGCCATTTTTTTCAACAGTGTTTCTGATTTTGAGAACCCAGGAATGTTCTTGCTACTAAAAACTACAACTCGAGTGCATCCTAAACTATCATTAACTTTAATCCCATATTTCTGCTTCCTTTCATTTCTAAACTCTGTTATTGTTGAGCCTCAAAGCTCACGGTTTCTCCATCTTGGAGATGGAATAGACTTTTCTTCAGAGTTTAAAGAGTGATTTCATTAAACTAGTTTTGTAAATAAATATGTGCCTGGTGTCTTTTTACATGGAAATACACTGATGAGGCAGACTTCAACCCACTCATTGGTGATAGAAAAGGTTAACTGAGGTCAGGGACTGGTGATGGTGCTAGAAACAATGTCTATGTTTTACTTTTATTTGGGTGGATCACACCCAGCTGTGCTCAGGGGTCAGAAATTACTCCTGGCAGGCTCTGGGGACCCTATAAGATACCTGGGATCAAATCCAGGTAGGCCACGTGCAAAGAAAACTCCCTACCCACTGGGCTATCACTCTGGCCCTGTGCTTTACTTATTTAACCTGTAATTTATTCACATAGCTAAAATGCAATCCTTAAAAAGGGGGAGAGTGGCAAAAATTTTTCTCTCAGTTGTCCAGTTCTTGTCAGAGACAAGCAGACATTTGTTTATGATTTGGTTTGGACTATAATTCCAGAGATTGTGAACCTAGCAAGAAAATATGTGTCACAAACACATAGAGGAATATGTACATATGAACACGACATTCTTCCCCATCTTTTATGCAACTAGCATAATACTTATCCACTAATCTGTACCTCAACTTTTAGATGCGATTCAGTCAGCACCAATTCATCAAGAAGTTCCCTGTTATTTTTTATACAATCGCATATTCCATTGTATGAACGCAAACTACCAGCTCCTTATTGATAAACAGATTGTTTTCATTCCTTTTCTCTTATAAGCAACGCCTCATTGACTTTTTCCATGGGTCATTTTGCCTTTCAATAACAAATTCCAAAGAGTGAAGAAAAACAATAAAATAAAGAGTTGGGTCAAGAAGTTGAATATATAACATGTGTGTTTTCTTATAATTACCATCACTAGAGGTACTATCAGAAGATACTGAGTGAACCAAGACTGTCTACCTATATACTGAGCAATGTGTTTTAATCTTCAATACTTTCAAGGCTCAAAGTGGTATCTCAGTATTAATTTTTCACTTGCATGTACCATCAATAAAATTATGTCTTTAATATACTCAAATCATTTCTATTTTCTTTTTCATGAGAACAAAGCATTTTTTCCTAGGGAAGTGGTCTCTTTCCCAACACCATTCTTTAAAAAATGATCATTTATGAAGGCTTATTGGATTCTTTTAAATTTTAAAAGCTATTTGTATGTTGATGATTTTAAAACCTTATGAATGAGTGGGTATATTAGATTTATTATTTTTTGAAAAATGTTTCCTAAACATCTTTACAGATTCTATTAGTGTTGGTTCTGACTCTCATGTTCATAGGCTCACTGATTCAGGCTTCTCATCTTTTATGTCATCGCAGATTTCTATTCTTTGATTTAAAGTTTCCCACAGTCTTCTCTAAGCACTGTTGATATTTGTTGACATTGTACCAACTCTTCCAGTCTAGATTTGTTCCTTAATAACTTTGGATCACAGTATGGAATTTTTATCATTGTGTTCAGAGGGACTGTATAATTTCCCCTATTAAATAGAATCTATGTGTCCGTTTTGCTTGTGATAGCCTAAGGTCATTTCTTTCTGTTTTATAGGAAATAATGAATATGAACAATCTTCAAAGAAGGTACTGGCCAGCCCTTATCCAGACTGACTTGTTCTTTTTTAAAAAAAAAATAAATAAATACAGCATGCTCACATATTTAACATTTGAAAAATGTGTAAATATTGGACTCCTCCAAAAGTTAGTACTGTGTTCTGCCACTTGCAAGCTCCTTAGAAGACTGATATGATAAGGCCTAGTTCTCTTTCTCTCTCCATCCTCATGGAAGAGATCCAAGAGGCGGTTTGGTTAACTTCAAAGGAAGTCCAGCTCAGATGAACTCAAAAGAGAAAATTCAGGATTTGATCTGAAGTTTTAACATTAGTTTCCTCTTCTAATCTTGCGTAATCTGAAGTCTTTTGAACAAACTCCCTATGTGTCATTACTGTGTGTGTGTGTGTGTGTGTGTGTGTGTGTGTGTGTGTGTGTGTGTGTGTGTCTGCGCTGGCTTATAAAGAAGTATTATGCTAATAACAGGAGAACCTTAAAGACTCTTAATTATTTTAAAAACTAGATTTCAGTTTCATTAAGATGAAGAGAAGTTTCTTTTCATTGGTTATGGACCTTTACTTATGCTAATTAAGATGAATAATCAAATAGGTTATCCTTAAAAGTAGGAATTATCCTCCTCAGAAATTTGATGTTATTTTTTTAATTTTTCTATCCCCAATCAATGTGCCTCTTCCAAATAAATGATTTGCCAATAACTTGAGTCTATAATTACTTTAATTATAAACTAAAGAGGAAATTTGTGGCTTACTCTCAGAGGGTATACAAAAGTGTCAATTACTTTATAGTTCAGTCTCATTTCGTGTTTTTTGTTTTTGTTTTGGGACCATACCCAGCTGTGCTCAGGGCTTACTCCTGCCTTGCTCTGTGTCCAAGGATCTCTCTTCCCTGTGCTCAAGGGAACCTTATGGGGCGCTGGGAATTAAAACTGAGTCTGTCGGCCATATGCGATGAAAATGTACCCCAATCATCTCACTTCTTGCCCTGTAGCTTTACCCATTGCTTGGTTAAAATGTTGCTGTGGGAGGGCCAGAGAGATAGCATGGAGGTAAGGCGTTTGCCTTTCATGCAGAAGATCATCGGTTCAAATCCCAGCATCCCATATGGTCCCCCGTGCTTTCCAGGAGCAATTTCTGAGCATGGAGTCAGGAGTAATTCCTGAGCACTGCCGGGTGTGACCCGAAAACCAAAAAAAAAAAAAAAAAAAAAGTTGCTGTGGCTAGAGAGAGATAGTAAAAAGTTAAATCATTTGTGTTGGCCCCAAGAATCAAGCACAAAAGTAAAATTTTGGGTGTCTCCCAACCCCTACAAAGCCCCCAAAAGTTGTTTTTGTTTTGTTTTGTTTTTTTGTCGAATTTATATGGTAGAGTCATTATTTTTATTTCTTATATTAGTCATTTAAGAGACCACTTTGGGATTATGTGACCATTCTCTACCTATATGAAACTTTCACTCACTATTTTTAGCATTCATGAATTATTTTTGTTCAAATTTGTTATTTTACTGTATGAAATACTTTATCTTCTCCTTGAGTGAGGGATTTGAGTACAGACTTGTGGGATGCTATTTTGTGCAGTGGGTATATACTATTGATTTTTGTCCGATTTATTCAAGATTTTACTTATGGAAACATCTTAAGTTAGATTCTGTGTCCTTTTGATACATCTCAAACATTCACTGAGATCTTTTCACATGTAAGTATAACCATAACTTTCAGGTTTATTTTGCATTTACCCTGTTCCAGGCATGGAAAGAAGCTCTTCTCCAAGCAGCTATGGTTCCTATTAGTGAAAAATTCATATTTAGAAACCAAGATATAGGAACCAGTTATATGCAATGCTCTATCTAGAATCTCATAGCTTCATTTTTTTCTCAGCATCCGAGATAAAATTATGAGTTCTTTATGGTTCAGTTCCAATTCAACCACAGAGTTTATTCTAACTCTTCTTCCATACTTGTGACTTCCTCTGGAACAGTGATAAGTATTAATTGGAAATAAATAGTAAGAGCAATTAGTAAGAGCAATTACTATTCTTATGTGAATTTCAAGACAAACTTCACAGAGATTAATAAATGACATTGGTCTAAAAGATTGTGTAGTGTCTTATCAGAATAATAAGCAGCATTTAAGTCACAGTATTAGAAGAAAAACAAAAGTATAATAAGATATAACTGTCTAATAAACCAACATGTTAGTGGTGTGAGGATGAAGAGAGGGAGAAAAAATAAGGGAGTAGGTCAATAATAGCAGCCATATTTACAATCAGATTGCAGTTAGATTTTCATGATAACATAACTTTATTATCAATAGGAATTAAGTAGAAAGTGTAACATACTTAGTTCTTCTTAGTCATATAATTAATTTAGAAAAATTTAAGTAGAAAGTGGAACATACTTAGTTCTACTTGGGAATATAATTAATTTGGAAAATCTGGAAAGAAACCAATTCAGAAATTAATTATATACACACATAGTGGATTCTCATTATGGTAGTATTTGTGTCCTATCAAGCCTCATCAACACTGATTAAGAAACACTGAACCTTTGCTCCTAGAAAAAGTACATGATTTACATCCCGCTTTTAAGTTCAGTTGGTCATACATGACCTTTTAAAAAGTTTTTCTGCTTAAGGAAACTTTATTTAATTCATTTTGTTAATTCATTACCATCAAACACAAGATAGATGGGTTACTATTTATACCTAATGAAGCTTATTTAGCACTTAACATTTTCTCCATGAAGTATATCACAGCCTTTTTACAGGAAGGATCAGTAGATATTACTTCAACACTATGATTGGAGTCCATCTTAAATAATAAACTCACCAAGAACACTGTTCACAAATCTCAACAGTCTGTCAGAAATCATTCATGGATTCAATTAGAGGTAAAACTGAAGGCAAAGGCACACTGAAGCTTTGCTTGACCTCAGTTGGGAGCATACACATCAGGAGACTAAAATTCTTTGTGTCTCTGTGCCTGAATGACTGTGAAGGCACCCTAAAGATTAATTTTGATGTTACATATACATTTCAATAAGTAATATAATATGAATCTATCAATAATGAATATCATCTGAATAACATATATACTTACATATGCTTAAAACTGAGTGCAATCTTATGGAAATGGGATAGGAAAAATCGTCTAGTTACATATGGAAATGGGGAAGGCTGGGAGACCAGAATGACACTGGATTTTAGAAGGATGAATGTTGAATGTTTTAACAAAACATTATGAATATGAATATATAGTGAAATATGAATACATATATAATGAGTCCCGAAAAAGTCTCGAAGAGAGAACCCACAGTTTTGGAAAAGTAGAATCTTAGAACATGGACAACATCCTATCAGAAATAGCCAGGACATAAAAATGTCTTTCCAGAAGATCATAATTTGAGATATAAAATATCTTATTAGACATATCCCATAGGAATAGAAGCAATGGTTTGGGAAGAAAGGCCAAGCCTCAAAGAGATAACATTGAAAAATATAATATTAAATTAATGATTCTAGAAGAGATCCAATAAACAAGCAAGGAGAAAATTTAAGTGGAAAAAAAAAAAAACTTGAGTGTAAGGGGAACATAACAGTAAATAGTACATAAGACTAACGGGCCCGGAGAGACAGCACAGCGGTGTTTGCCTTGCAAGCAGGCGATCCAGGACCAAAGGTGGTTGGTTCAAATCCCGGTGTCCTACATGGTCCCCTGTGCCTGCCAGGAGCTATTTCTGAGCAGACAGCCAGGAGTAACCCCTGAGCACCGACGGGTGTGGCCCAAAAACAAACAAACAAAAAAAAGACTAACGATTACTTTCTAAACAGGGGCTGGAATAATAGCATAGCAGGTAAGGTCAATTTGAATTTGACCCCGTGCATCCCATATGATAATCGCCAAGGGTAATTTCTGAGTAAAGAGACAGGAGTAACTCCTGAGCTCTGCTAGGTGTGGCCTCAAACAAACAAACAAATAAACAAACAAATGCCTAAACAGTGCAGGAAGTAAAGGGACTATTATATATAGAGATTTGTACTTAATATAATTCTAAATGTGCAACATTATTTATCCATTTGACAGTTATCATGGGGTGATTAAGTACTCATAAGTTCTTAAAGAATCAAATTCAAAACTCGTCTGTTGGCTGGGGAAATTGCCAAAGGACTGGGGTGCATGGAGAGCTGCCAGCATCATATTTCTAAGCAGTACCAGATATTATACATAACAAATAAACTATATGTATGTCTTAAACCTATTATTATATCTTGATTCATACTCTTTAAGTATTTCTTTAAATACTGATACAAAACAAAAACTAAGCAGTTAATACATACAAAGTAAACACCGTTGACAAGAAACACAAATAATATAAATATACCAACAAAGATTTCAAGTATTAGCGTATCGGGGAAACGTATAGAATAAATGACTATATGTTACCATGTCTTTAAAAAGTAAAATATGTCTAATAGCCACAGGAAACCAAAATAAAAGGCTATGGGCAAAGTTTTGAAGGAACAAAAGGAATCTCTTTGCCCTTTTGTATGCAATACAAAAAAACGAATCAATATCTCTTATTATTTTCATCAAAAGGTACTTTTAGATCCCCACAAAGTGGGGAGATAAAATATTGGTTTTGCCTGTCAATTTTCTATACTCCCATTTCCAAAAATAGCAATTTTCTTTTTCTTGAATGTGTGCATGTGCCTGCATGCATATATAAACAAAGACACACACACACACACTCACACACACACACACACACACACACACATACAATGTCCATTTATTAGGAAAATTCACCCTACTCCAAGATCCAAGAATATTAATGGAGCCTCAGCTCGACCAATTGAAATCTCCCTCTCCTTCAGCACAGTAATTGTCTAAGATGAAAATTGAACTTTTTTACTGGAACTATCCAGAAGTGAAATTGCTGAGGTGGCTAAATTGGTAGCTATCTTGGACAAAATGAAGAGAGAGAAAAATGGCCTGTGAACAGTTAATAAAAAAAAAATATTCAACGTAAGAAAATACATTCTTGATGATAGCCTTTAAATACACAGATCTTAGGCCTACAAGACCCTCTTGGGCCTATAGACCCTCTTTTGATTCTATGGCAGTAAATTTCCCTTATCAATTTCAAACGGGTTTTGGTAACTTATGAACAAAAGTCTTGGCATATAAAAATTAAATTTAGAGCTTTGGGCTGGTCACCAAGGATATCTAAGAAGAAAAAAATAATCAGAGAATAAGAACTTAAAATAATGACTTATTACAATAGCTAGATAACAAGATTTAGCTCTTGCCAAACCCTCCTAAAAATAATCTCTTCCCACTAAACTTCCATATCACTTTATCTATTACTCTTCCTGGCATTAAAACGTTGTATTGTAGCTAACTTTATATATCTTAATGTGTCCTGCAAATCAGCACTTTCTGAATAATAATCATAAGATTTCTGAGTAATAAAATATTTTGGAAAGATTTAGTTGTATATTTTTCTTTTATACTCTTTTTGGTTTGGGGAGTCACACCCAGTGGTGCTCAGGGGTTACTCCTGGCTCTGCACTCAGGAATTAGTCCTGAACACAAGTCAGCCACATGCAAAGTAAGGCTCCCACTCCCAGCCCTCCTTCAATGTACTATTTCTACAGCCCTGACTTTCTTATTTCATTCATTGAAGTAAGAACTATATCTGGTTAACTTGGTATACCAGGTATGCACAAAAAGCAATATTGATTGAGAATAAAAACAAATTATAAGAAAAATGAAGAGGAAAAATTAAGAAATATGAATGAATGCTCACTTTGGCAGGACATATACTAAAATTGGAATGATACAGAGAAGATTAGCATGGCCCCAGCACAAGGAAGACACGCAGATTCATGAAGTGTTCCATATTTTTTAGGAAAAAAATCGTAAAAAAAGAAAATATGAATGCTGTAATAAAATGTATGTATTTGGAAGAAGGAAAAACAAGAAAGGTTAAAAGATTAAAAGAATAAAAAGAGATAGAGGAGATCAGAAAAACTGAATAATATTCATGTTCCCTGATATGAATTATATTATACTTGCACATATAAATATATATTATTATATGATCTTGACCCTTCTAAAATTTGCTTCACAAATAATAAATTTTCTCTTTTTTTATTTGTTCTGTTTTGGGGGACCACACCCAGCAGTGCTCGGGACTTACTCCTGACTATGAGCTAAAGAATTATTTCTGGCATGGCTCAGGGGACCATATGGGATACTAGAGAAACAAACCTAAGTCAGCCACATGCAAGGCAAGCAAGCACTCTACCTATTGTACTTTTACTCCAGCCCTGAGAATTATTTCTTAATATTCAGCATGCACATCAAATAACATGATGAACACCCATTGATGTGTTTTTCTGATCTAAATTATACAAATAGTATGGAGATGGTAAATCAGGCTCAAACTGGAGTAGTCTGGGTTTATGAAAGTGTCTCTTGATTACCTTGGTACACTATACTGTTGATTTTTTGCTTCCTTTTTCCCTTCCTGTAATTATTCATCTTATCCATTGCACATAGACGCTTCAGTGCTATCTTGTGGAACAAACACATCTGCCTGCACCCACTAACATCATTCTTGGCTCACAACTTCCTTGGGCTAGCCAGATGTGAGTTTCATATCACACCCAAGAAAACACTTCAGGGCATGGTGAGTTTTCCTTACCCTTTGTTCTTTGGATATATGAAAATATCGATTTCTAACTTAAGACTCCTGCTTAAATAAGTATTTATCTTTAGGAGGGTGGTGGTGCCTTCAAAACAGCACTTAGGTCTACAGATTCCCTACTTGGCCCGATGGGCAAAACGTCCTAGGATTACTCAGAATATCGCCTCTGTGCTTGGGGTCCTCGAAAGCTGCTTGTAATGCTCAGGAGATTACATAGTATCGGGGATCCAACCAAGGTAAGTCTCATGAAAAGCATGTGTCTCCAGGTCAGAAAGACAGCACAGCACGTTAGGCACTTGTCTTTGATCCCTGAACTAAACATAACCTGGAAATACCATCAGGATTTTAGACATCTGAGCACAGAGCCAGAACTAAGCCCAAAGCATAGTTGGGTGTGGCCTTAAAACAAACAAACAAACGAACAAAAAGGCACATGTCCTAACCTACTATACCATTTCTTCTGCCCCATAAGACATCTTTCTTCTGAATCCTGGAAAAGGAAACCTGCAACAAAGACAGAGCTAATCCTCAGACACCTTTGTTGCTCTAAATTATTGATAATGAGAAATCACATGTATGTAACCAATGCAAAGTTAATGTATACACCATTAAATTGCCTTTGGTGCACAAATATAAATAGCTTTTAAAACGTTTCCTGTATTATTTTTTCCATATTAAAATGCCCTGATACAAAATTAATTTAAGTCATAGCCATGTTTAAAATACAATTTTTGTATATATCAACTTTTCCCAATTCTCAGTATTTATGTTGTACATGAAAGAGAACCACAAAAATCAATCCCTAATCTGTATAATTTGCATGTCTGAGAATGCAATAAAAGATAATCATCATATCTCAACAGAAATTGAGTTTGCTTTTCTCGCATTGCAGGGGAAAGTATCCTTTATTTTTAAACATTTAAAAAATTATAAGGTAGTCTGTGTGTATAGTGAAGACCACCTCTTTCTTCACCACTACCACCATAAAAATATTTACAGACTATAAATATCTTGGTTTCAGGACCCAACTGGTCATCCGATAGTTTAGTAATAGTCTCAGTACAGAAAGAAAAATATGTTTCTTGGTTTTAGAGGAAGGAAAAGGAAAACAACTCCAATAGTTGCATTTCTGATTCCAAGCTGCAAAGGAAATGTTTTCGTCCATGAAAGACCAGTGAAGCAAGACTCCCCTGAATTTTTATACAAAGCTCCAAAAAAAGCATGTATTAGAAGTTCGCGCCTTCTCAGAAAAGGTAGACTTTTCATTTTAAAAGGTGATAATGAGTAAATGTACAAACAGGAAAAATAGTATGTGGGTATGTATATATGTAACTAATCTTATAGCCTTCCTCCTCCTCAAAAAAATGTTTACTTTCCCTCTAAATCTAAAAATAAAGCAAATCCTTATTTTAATTTTTCAAATTAAAGGGAAAAAATAAAAACTAGAGAAAAATAAAGGGATTGATTTAATTCATTTGAGTTTCAATTTCAGGGATATTTTTCTATTTTTTTCTAAAAGGCTAGATACACATAAAAATAATAAGAAAAATATGTTGTTCACTGCATCCTGAATCCTCATCTTTCAAATTGGAGCTGTTTGTGAGTGTCAGTTAGCGTCTGCCAACTTTAGAAGCAGTATTCCTACTGGAAACGCCTAATGCAAGAATATCATATTTCTTCTGGAGAGTACTCATTGCAATTTGCTAATATTCTAAAGGTGAGAGGGCAAATTCAGTTTGCCAACTGTACCCACCAAGTCAGTTTTGGAAGATGTCGACTGTTAGATGTTCAAATTAGATTTTTTATAAAGATTCCAAATGTTTTCTTTTTTTTTTTTAAGAAATAGTCATCCATCAAATGAGTTGGTTAGAATTAGTTTTTATTGGGAAAGAATCAATCTACCCCCCCTTTTTTTTGGTGGTAACCCATTATTCAATGAGATTAATCTTGGGCCATAAATCTCATGTTTCTAAGGTACTTGGCAAGCTCTTTGCTGCGTCACTGTAAAATATTAGTAAATTTAAAATAAGGCACTGTGTCATCCAATGTATGCATTTTTGAAAGTGGAAGCCAAATGTAAGTAAATTGAATTGGCTGAGTACTAAGAACCAAAGAACTGTATGAGATAGCTTGGACCAAATACAATCTCAGCGCACCTCCATTTGGCTTTCTCCCTTCACTAACAAAGTTTTCACGTGGCAAATCTCTGAGAAGTTAAGAAACTTGTCTTTGTTTACCATAAAAGATTATAATAAACTCATTAAAATGGAATTTGTAATATCCCACTGCTTTTTTCTTTATCACTTAATGGCAAACTATTCTACCAGCTTTGCTCCTATGTTATGTGTTTCCTCCAATTCCAACACTGACAGGTCCTACCAGCTCTGCATCTAGACTTCTCAGAGTATTTTTTTTTTAAAGAGAAAAAGGTCATCTTCCTTGCTTCCCTATTTGTTCCAGCTAGGCCAAGGTCTAGTTAAGAGACATAAACTTAAAAAACTTATTCAGCTATTTGGGATTGAGTGAGCAATTCAAGTAAGTCAAGTGAGGAGGTGACAAAGATGTTGAGTTGCATCTCACAAATCTTATCCAGAAAGAACAAAAACTACTTAATTCTGGCCAAATTTTCTTCACTTTATTTAAGGAAACCAAACCTAATCAATTTTTATTTTTTATTGCTTTGTCCATAGTCTCTATTTAATTTTATCTATGTTTTGTACATCTTTTTTTTCTAATAATATATTATTTAAACACAATGTTTACAAACATGTTTGTAGTTGTTTTTACTCAGTAAAAAGTACAACCCCCTTCACTAGTGCAACCTTCTCACCACCAATGGTACCCAACTTCCTCCTCCCCACCACCACCTACCTGTATTAGAGCCAGGCATCTTATTTCTCTCACTGACTATCATTCTCATGATAGTTGTTAGTGTAGTTATTTCTCTAACTGTACTCACCACTTTGTGGTAAGCTTCATATCATGCGCTGGTCCTTCTGACCTTCATCTCTACCTTGTAGGGTACTTATCTGAGACCCACCCATTTCTGGGAGGGGTCTTGGGAACTGGATAATAGGTGTGACTTTACCTGCAAGACCCGGCCCATTCCTGGGAGGGGTCTTGGAATAGGTAGATAAATTTTATATTTCAAAAAAGGAGGAAATGTAGGGTACTTATCTGAGACCCACCCATTTCTGGGAGGGGTCTTGGGAACCGGGTCTTGCAGGTAAAGTCACACCTATTATCCGGTTCCCAAGACCCCTCCCAGAAATGGGTGGGTCTCAGATAAGTACCCTACACTACCTTATCATTTTTTGGGGGGGTGGCTTTTTGGGTCATACCTGGCAGTGCTCAGAGGTTACTCCTGGCTCTGTGCTCAGAAATCGCTCTTTGCTTAGAGACTATATGGGATGCCGGGGATAGATCCTACATATGTCCTGGGTCAGATGTAAGGCATGCCAGGCAAATGCCCTACCACTGTGCTACTACTCTGATCCTTATCTTATCCAATTTTTAATAAAAAGAGAATAATTTATCAGTCAAGGGCCAATCAAGGAAGAAGAAGCTACAAATTTGAGCAGGGGGAGGGAACAGTTTAGTCAACAGAATGGTGCTTTTTGAGTCCAGCAGTGTTGAATCCAGTTTCCTGGTTGGGAAGAGTGGGTGGATGTGGTACCAAAACTCAAATAAAGAAAACAAAAAGACTCAAACAAAGGGTCTTATACATGCAGTACATGATATCTAGCCTTTTAAGCTACTTACCCAGACCTATGTAAACCCAAATTTTAATGACATTTCCAACTCTCACATGCAGTTATTTAAATATTTGTAAATTCATTTAGCATAGAAACATGATTTTCCAAAATTAGAAAACCTATACTTGGTGGCACTGAGTGCTAGTATTTCTCTAGGTATATAAATGATGGAGTTTCTCATAATATATTTTAGCAGTTATAGTCTCAACTTTTATAAATGCAGGAATATGGAAGAAAGGGAACTTTATTATATGGTTAATTGGAATGTAACATGCATGTGTATATGCATTACCTAATTTATATGTAACTATAGAAAGTATTGTTGGTATAAGGGAACTACCAGATTTTGGTAAGTACCTCAGAAAACTGAATGTGCAATAAATGATAAATGTAATGCAGAGAAAGAATTATTTGAGAAACAGAAAGTGCACTCTGTAGAGTAGGCCAAGCCAAATAAGGCTGAAGGCCCCAAAGATGTATTTTCGAAAATTTTTATTGTGTTTTGAGTTGGGGGTCAAATACCTAAGGGGAGTCAGGGTGGCATGTTGGGTGAGTAGGGATTCTGGCTGGGTCTTAACTGATATGTGCCAGTTGTGGGACATAATTCTACTTACAGGGTTCTCAAACTCAATTTACCTGGGGGCCGCAGGAGGCAAAGTCGGGGTGATCCTTGAGTGCAAAGTCAATAGTAAGCCTTGAACATTGGGGGTGTGACCCAAACAACTAAAACAAAACAAAACAAAAAAAGATTCCTCTAGGGCAGGGCCACAAAATGTTGTATGGAGGGCCGCAAATGGCCCACGGGCCGCGAGTTTGAGACCCCTGATAGAGGCTGTTACTAGTCTTGGCTTTTCTACCTTGTGGCCTCTGGTTTCATGGAATGTATGTGAAGGGTGTGTCTGCCCTAGCTGCAGAGGAGGAAAAGTCCTGGGTTGATATTAGAAGGGTCTTCCATTGTCCTTGTTCCCTATCTAAACTACATTAAATGATAGCATTGGATTATTGCAGTAACTGCAACATGTTGATGTTATCATCATCCCAATTATTCTCTTTATGCTTGCCATTCCTAATATTTAGCTTCATTTTGGTCATCTTATAAATACAACATGATTTCTCTCCCTGCAACTTCTTGTTCAGATTATAGGAAAAATGTAAACGAGATAAAAATCATCTGATTATCTCAGAGGCTGGAGGTTTAGCACAGCAGTACGGCGTTTGCCTTGCACACAGCTGACCCAGGACGGACCTAGGTTGGATCCCCGGTGTCCCATATGGTCCCCCAAGCGAAGAGCGATTTTTGAACACATAGTCAGGAGTAACCCCAGAGCGTCACTGGGTGTGGTCCAAACCCCCCCCCAAAAAAAAATTAGGGTGTTGGAGTGGTGATGCCTTGCACGAGCTAAGCTAGGACAAACTGCGGTTCCATCCCCTGACAGCCCATATGGTTCCCCAAGCCAGGAGCAATTTCTGAGCACATAGCCAGGAGTAACCCCTGAGTGTCACCGGGTGTGGCCGAAAAAGCAAAAAAAAAAAAAAAAAAAAAATCATATAATTATCTCATCCAATGTTGAAAGAACATTCTAAAAAATGTACAGCATTCCTCATGACAAAATACTCCACAAATCTGGTATAGAAGAAGCATGCATAGGGCCGGAGGGGTGGTGCAAGCGGTAAGGCCTCTGCCTTGCCCCTTGCCAGCACTAGCCTAGGACGTACCGCTGTTCGATCTGCTGGCATCCCATAGGGTCCTCCATGCCAGCAGCGATTTCTGAGCACATAGCCAGGAGCAACCCCTGAGCATCACCGAGTGTGCCCCCCCCCCCGAAAGGAAGAAACATACTTCATAATAAAATCCACACACGACAAGCCCTCAGCTTACGTCATACTCACTGAATAAAGGTTGAAAATACTTCCTCTAAAGGCAAAGACAAAAAAAGGTTAACGCCTCACATTACTACTATTCAGCGTTGAAAATACTAACCATAACAATTAGGTATGAAAAAGAAATAAAAGGCATCTAAATCTCAAAGAAAATGATTATTTTCTGTTTTCAGATGATGTAATTCTTATATAAAAGATATCCTTTTTTTTGGATAACTCCAAAATACAAAGGCAACAGGCTTCATCAAACTAAAAAAAAAACAAAAAAAAAAAAACAAACAAACAAACAACAACTAGCAACAAAAGGAACAAATAACTAAAGGAAACTAGTAACAAAATGAAAAGCCAATCTGCTAAATGGGAGAGAAAGTTTGTAAATCATATATCTGGCAAGGCATACATATATTCAATGCATAAAGCAATAGAGCTCTAAAGCAAAATCAAACAAAATTAAATAGGGACAGGAGAATATAGAAGGTTTAAGGTACTTATTTTATATGTAAACAACTCCAGATTGATCCCCAAGCCCTCACAGTCCCTTGAACCATGGAAGACAACCCCAAAACACAGATCCAAGAGTAATCTTTGAATACTTTCTAGGTGTAGGCCCCAAAATAAATAAAGCCAAACAAAACAAAAAGTAAATTCTATTAAAGTAGGCAAAAGACATGAATAGATTTTCCCAAGAAAAGTAAAGGTAAAAGATGAAATTGATACAGCTGCTATAGAAAATAGCATGGTGGATATTTAAGATAATTAAAATAGAACCATTTGATCCTACTATTTTTTTTCAGGGTATTTATCTGAAAAAATAAAATATACTGACATTTGTGGCAACATGAATAGAACTTATGAAGGTTATGCTATTACATAAATCAGAAAAGTATGATACTACTTATACATTAAATAAAAAAAAACAAAGTCAGAGTAACAGAGAAAATATTGGCATTTTCATGGCTTGAAACCAGAAAAAATGGAGAAATATTGTTTAAAGCAACAAAGGTTTTCGTTGTAAAATGAGTAAGACCTGGATATATACATATACACATATCAATATTAAATTCATATACTATGGTGAATCTAGTTGATTATATTGTATTGTATACTCGAAGTTACTTCAAAGTTGTTCAGAGCTTAGATATTCATTGTTCTACAACAATAGGTGATGTGATGGATGTGTAAAATAATTTATTACCTTGTGTATCTCATATTATAAAATATTTTATGTTTATTGTATCTCAGTGCACTGAGAAGAGAGATGAATGAAGCACTAGAAAGTTTACAGTGGTACCACGTCTTGATTCAAAGATAATTCCCAAAAATTTATTCTCATCTCACAGACCAGAGTAGTATTGCTTCTTACTGTAAAATGCTTCTCAGAACAAAACTGAGATTCCATAAAGGAAAATGCAAGAGTTAGTAGATGTTAGTTAAACCACCATTTATTTCTATAATGTTGACAGTTGGGAGAAGAAAATTCTTGGAACCAGTTTTGTGGAAGTAGTGAAACAAAAGCTTCCAGTTAAAAGAGGACATGTTTGGTACCCAAAAGAAGACAGAAGGAATTCATTCCAGTAGTGTGAAAAGCATAACCAGAAGTGGAAGACGTTTTCTTAGTTTGAATGATTAACTGACACATCCGGAAAACAGATGGAGAATATTGTGGCAGAGAATAGTCAAAGAAGATGGAAGTGGTGAAGAGAGTTTAAGTTGTGAAGATCTGTAATAGGATGGCTTTGAATTTGAATTTGACATGGAGTATATTGACGATCTACTGGAAGGCTTGAAGCAAGTGAAAAAACATATTAACTAATAGTTTACAAAAGTTTATTGAGGTTTCAGAATGTGGTATAGATTAATGTGAAAAGAGATTGGATCTATTTGCTTATGAAGTCACTGAGTAGCATTCAAGTGCTTTCACTGCAACAATAGCTGTTGCCCAACTGAAGGCCCAAGAATTACCCTCACACAAGTGTTTCCTGATTAATGGTTCATAAACTGGCAACAATCTATGACGTATTTCTCTGATCCTCCCAGAAAGTTTGCTATTTGTTCTTAACATTTTACTAACAGTCATTGTCAGAATAATACTGTCACAATGTTTTTCAGTATAACAGACATTGTCTAACTTGAATTGTGGTGATTGGACTCTTAAGAAGAAAATATAACAGGGGACGTTTTTAAAAGCAGGTCATTTTTATTTTGGTCAACATGTTTAAAGTTAGGTGCTGACAGCATGCATGTGTGGAAAAGTGTGAGAGATTAATTTTTATTGTGTCTTTTTCAGACACTACATCAAAAATCTGGTTTTACAACCTGCCTAACTTACTCTTTTCCCACCCCACCACACTTCATCCCTGGAGTGACTCAGATTTCTGCTTCAGGCTGGAGCTTAGTTCCTCCCCTACAGAAACCAAGATCATGTCTGGAGTGTGGACCAGGATGTAGGTCAGGGTTAAGATCGAGTTTGGGGCTGGGGGGAGGAATTTTACTCCCTACTATCAGAGAACCAATTCTGGAACCTTAATCTCACACTTCATGGACTCAATGACCGAGCATTGAGCCAATTTGCCTGTGGACAGAATTCACTTTTGAATCTCTTTCCGGGGATTTTCCCCATTTTTTCCTTGTTCAACATCCTATTGTAAAGCCTGAGCTGACACTCAGTCCTTGGAAGCTGAATCATTCCCGGGGTATACTCCTCCTCCTGAAGGTCAATATCATATTGAAGATAATATTCCTCCTCCTGAAGGTCAATATCCCCTCTTGTCTAGCTATCCAGATGCTTCCTCTCTGTTTGGGAATGAATCAAGATGTAGCTGGACTCTCCCAGCCAGTATGTAATTTCAATTTCCACTGTTTTAGTATTATCTGAGCTCCTACATCAAGATGCTGAATACGCATTCAGACTTGAGTATAGTTTGTTTTTGTTGGGGAGGGATGGAATGGGGTGGGAGGGGCAAGCCCTGTAGTACTAAGGGACTTTTCCTGGCTCTGTGCTCATGAGTGACCCCTGGTGGAATTCAGAAGATCAAATCAGTTGGCCTGAAGCAAGAAAAACCGGGCCTTATCTCTCCAAACTTTACCAAGTCTTTTACACATGTTATCATATCAAAAAAATCTATTAGCTTTTTGCTTATGGAAAGATTTCCCCCAGTTTCAAATATATATTAAAACATCTTGTTGCCTACTTTCCCTTTCCTTAACATTCCACACACACATAGGTCTTAAGACCCTAAAGTAGATGTGTGTGTGTGTGTGTGTGTTTGGGAGAATTTATTGGGGAGCTGATTTTAAATATCCAGAATAGATAGAATATAAGAATGTGACTCAGGGTTTAGGTTGAAGCTCAGTGGCCTGGGTGGTTTTGGTCGGGAACTTCCCTCAACACAGCTGGTGAAGTTCTGAGGATCCCTATTTCTGCAAAGCAGCTACTTTGCCTGAAGCCCAAAAATTGAACTACTTAGCAGTTACTCTAATATTCCCAGAAGTGCAATGGATTCCTAAACACTGAAGGGGAGAAACCCTGTAGTAGTAGTGGTAGTAGAGGTAGTGGTGGTGGTGGTGGTGGTGGTAGTGGTGGTGGTGGTGGTGGTGGTGGTGGTAGTAGTATACTGTGAAAAATAAGAGGCAGAGGTCCATCAGGGAGAATTCTCTGGGAGTTGACTCAGACTATTGACTGTATAAGTTACTAAGAAATCTAGAACAGGACTAGGAGATAATGCAAAGGGCTAGAGTATATGTTTTGCTTTCAAAGGTCTAAGATTGATCATTAGCACCATATTGTCCCTCATACTACCTAAGCACATGGCCTGTAAAAATATGGAAGGAAGGAAAGAAGGATGGAAGGAAGGAAGAAAGGAAGGAAGGAAGGAAGGAAGGAAGGAAGGAAGGAAGGAAGGAAGGAAGGAAGGGAAGGAGGGAAGGAAAAAGGAAAGGAGGGAGAGAGGGAAGAAGGGAAGGAAGAAGGAAGGGAGGGAGGAAAGAGGGAAGTTAAGAAAGTTACTAGAGGGGGCTGGAGAGATAGCATGGTGGTAAGGCATTTGCCTTGCATGCAGAAGGTCAGTGGTTCGAATCCCGGCATCCCATATGGTCCCTTGAGCCTACTAAGAGAGATTTCTGGGGAGAGAGTAAGGAATAACCCCTGAGCACTGCCGGGTGTGACCCCCAAAACAAAACAAAAGTTAGGAGAAAGACAAATGCTCAGTGACCTCGCATATGTGGCATATAAAAAAACAATGCAAGGGCGTGAAGTGTCCAGTGAAAACAAACTCACGGACTCTGGCAATTAAAATGGAGTTACAGATCCAAAAGGAGGGGGCTTGGGGAAGAGAAGAAGTGGAGAGAGAAGTATCGCATGAACTCTGATGAAAGGGCTTTGGTGCTGCTTCTGTAGTGATGGGGGTACAGTAAATGGGTACAGTAAAAGTATAATATGAACACTATATAAACATATTACTTTAATAATAATAAATTTAAAGAAGCAAAAAGCAACCCTAGGCTACTAGGGTTTATATACCTCGGATTCAACACTCCAAAAATGGCGCAGATGCTACACAGCTGCAGAAACAGAAGGATTATTCCAATGGGGATCAAGGAATCTTAGCAACTAGCAGTGTGGACCTTAAAGGAAGGAAAGCAACAAAATACAATTAAACATCTCTGCAGCTCCTGTGGCAGTGACTCAAAGACAAATGTAACCTAGTTTGAAAAGAATAAAAGAATCCTAAATAATGTAACTGTAAATACTTCATGAGCCTTGCCTTCCGATGGTTTTAATTAAGTATAAAAAATAAGGCAGGATGACTGATATAGTACAAATTATATGTGTATAATATAGTATACAAATAGATAAGATGATGACATGATTGTATAGGTTTATAACTCAGGGTCATGAAAGATAGAAACCACTTTACAGCTGATTGGAAGGATCAGAAGCATCTTGACAGGGACCTAAAGAGATTAGTAAAATTTACATAAACAAAGATGGGGGGAAAAAAATAACAAGTTGGGCCAGAACAAAGAAGTTAGCAACATTCAGTGGGAAGTCCATTTGGCTGGGATTGATGTTGTCTAAAGTGTCATGAAGGTGATAAAGACAGAGATGAAACAGGGTACATTGACACTCCCTTCCGCCAACAGAGAGAACAAAGGGATAAGAGGCACAGTGCTAACAATGTGAGAGACCAACTCGAGACAGCAAGCCATCGGGGCTGATTCAAGAATTAGCTAGCACATAAATGCAAACTAGTGTCCTTTTATCCTATCAATGGCAAAAGGTAGAATCAATCAACATAAAAGGAGACAACACCTAAACTGTGAGTGCTTGAACCTACCCTGAGAAACTTGCCCAAAGAAGTTTCCAAAAAAAAAAAAAAATCAGATAGGCCATGCAATTGTTTGATAACTCTCAACATGAACCAAAGATTCAATTTGCCTGGCAGTTGTTTTTCACAGAAAAAGTGTAGCCCTCAATACCAAGCATGAGACTAAGAATAGATATCAAGATTAGAAATGTAAAGCTGAAGTGATAATACGGGCACTTGCCTTGCACACAGCCAACCCAGATACAATGCCTGGAACCCAATAGGGTTCACGAGCATCACCAGGAGTGATTCCTGAGTGCAGAGCCAGGTGCACTTAGCATGATCAGGTGTGACCCCAAACCAAAAATAAAAACAAAAGAAAGGTATTACTGTACTTTATAGAAAATTGACTAAGGCCTTAAATTGACACCAGGCATTTCACTCCTGGCAAGATGGCTCTTCAACAAAAATTCATTCTCTATGAAATAAATTCTCCACATTCACCTCAGTATGTGAGAAAGGAAATGTCATGAAGGTGACAAGCTTGTTTATTCACTGCTGAATTGTGCACACACACTGTGCAGGTGATTTCCTTTTCACCTTATTAAAACATGCATCCTACTGGACAATTATTTATTAAGTTTTTCCTGGGTAAGTAGTCTTGAATAGCTATCCTGGATAAAGCTTTGGACAACAGAGCTCTGGCCCTTGGATTTGGAGCTGTTGACTATCTCAGGACCCAACCAAGTAATCATTCTCTGAGCTTGCCGTGTGGAGAAGCCCACTCTAATTTCATCTAGAATTCACATGATCTTCCTCTAGTTATCAACATATTAAAGCTAAATCTCCTTGTTCAAGAATCATGATAAGCACAGAAAACCATAATGGACTTGGTCTTTTACAGATTCTTTTACTTAAAAAAAAATAAGTTTTCTCAGCACTGTTTGCCCTATGGAAATATTTAGGCATAAGTGAGTAATTATGTATTAAATGTAAAAAGTCCCTGAACAACACGTTAGGAATTAAATCTACCCCCACTAAGATGTATATAAGTATAATTCACATTCAGAAATTATGACCCTGATGGCTCATTACTTTGGGGTTTGTCTTGTTTTCATCATGAAAATCAAAATAGCCATGTTATATCTTCCCATAGAGTTGTCAAAACCATCCTTTCCCTCATGCCTGCCAAAATGTACTTTCTGGATTTGGGAACTGAGAAAAGTCTTTCTCATTAAAACCCTTGAGGGCAGTTATAAAAAGAAACTCATTCTATGGCAATGGATGAGGAGTGATCGGTGATGTGCATCTCTCATACAACAGAAAATATCTTTAGGCTTAATTTCTTGGAGCACCAAAAGCAGAGCCAGGTTTAAATTCTATTGAAAATACTCCCCTAACCTTCATAGCAGAAAGGCTGTTCTCTCAGTAGAAAGAATGAGCTTATTCTCTCAATCTCTCAGGTCAGAATTGCCAAGGATTTGAGCGATATGGGAATGAAGAAGATTCTAGAGTGTCTCACTGTGAACCTCCATTCTCCTTGTCACTCTCCCACATCTTCTGCCCTGACTTCCTCTTTCCCCAAATTGCACTTAACTAATTTCTCCCACATCTGCAGAGAATCTGCACACTGAGGGATTTGTGATTGAGGGGAAAGCACACTCATTTCTTCCTCTCCTGTTGCCCTGTGTGTCTGGGAGTAGAAGAAGATGGAATAGTACAGGGTTTGGAAGAGAAGCTGGGAAGACAATCTGGAATCCTGAGCTGTCTTGTAATTGTGTATCAGGATGTATTTACAGGACCCCCAGAACAGCAGAGCTGCTTAATATCACATCCCTCTTCTGGTCTCAACAAATTGCCACATCACAGTGCTCGGAGGGGCCAGGCCATGGCCCTTATTAATCCTATTACAATAAGCAATCCCTTTAGAACCAGACCTAAATCCCACCCCAGTTCTGACACAATAGAATTCTCAGAAACGAAATCTCCTCAGGGAAAGAGCAGTAAATCAGGACACAATTCCTCCCAGGGAATCTTCTCTGACAAATGGATTTTCCAGGCAAATAGGAGCAAGCAGCAAAACACACACACACACACACACACACACACACACACACACACACACACACACACACACACACACACACACATGAGCTCAAGTTTCACTGTGATGTGATTACTACCTTGGGAGAAGGAGAGGAGGCTGGCTGGAGAGAAAAATCTGAACCTACCTTGGATTTAAAAAAAAAAAAAAAAAAAAAAAGCCCTGGCATTTTGGCAGTCTATCTACAAATGCTTTCTGAATGCCAAGTGCACTGTCGAACCCAGCCAGAAACAGAGACCTTGGGGCCTTGTGATAAGACACTGTTTCACTCCTGGGCTTCTCAATAGTGTCAGGTGAGCAGAGCCTTGTGCTGCAACTTTAGAAAGGGCTGCGAGGGAACTAAATACCTGCCCTAGCACGATGCCACACGGCCAGGCTGGGGGAGGAGGAGGCCCCATTTTTCTTTCTTTAAAGACAGATCTTGCTTACTTTGCCCTTTCACTTCACCTTTGCTTTTTTCTGTTGTGTCTCCAAGTCAGCTTTATCAGCCCATGGGCCAAGTTGGACCCGGTGCATAAGACAGGACAGGTTGGCTGGATACTTGCACCCTTGGGGGTTTCCAAAGGATAGAAGAGTTCAGTGCTACCTTGTTCATCCTCCCTTTCTTGTTTTGCAGAACATTAGGAGCACTGTCATGGGAGTTCAAAAGGATGGACTTCAACTTGGGCCAGGCGCTTCTAGGCAATTCATCTTTTGGGATCCTCTCACTCATCTGTAAAATGAGCAACAGTTGGTATAAAATACTTATTATTTTATTTTTAAGTACTTATTAAAGTACCTGAGCAGCCATTTGTAACTGTAGTGACTCACAATGCTGGTGGAAAAATCATAGATTTTATTATATATGGATTTTGTTTAAAGTGGTTTAAACACTCTTATTGTTAGGACCTCGACCAATTAGTCCAGATTAAACTCAAGCTTCACGGGCTCTAAAAAAAAAAGCATGCCAACATTGTAATCATTGCTTCTTGCTCTGTTTATGAAGGTAAAAACATTTAAACATCCAACTGCAGAAATTTCTACGCTGCAGTATGTAATCATTTTCTAATAAGTAATAATATCAGCGCTATTTCGCCATGTTCTGAACACTGTGGGAGGCAAAGGTGAGACTGCTCTATGTTCATGAGAACAACTTCTGGGCTGAGACTGCCTAATCCATTACTCCTATTGCCAGTTAACTATGTGCCTCACATTCTCCCTGAGTGCAGGAGTACCTACTTCCTTGCCATAGCTGCCTTAAAAGCAACCATCATGGCTTAAAAGCCAAAGTGTAGGAACAACCTAAGTGTTCACCCACAAAAGAATGAACAAAAAAGATGTATTGGATATGCACATGGACTATTTTCCATCCTTCAAACCAAAGGAACTACTATCATGGGAACAAGGTGGGTAACTTTGAGGACCTTATTTTAAGCAAGACAACACACACACACACACACACACACCAATACTGCAGGACCCCACCTATATGAAGCAGCTGAAGTCACCAAACTGATGGAATGGCATTTGCTGGGAGTGGGAGTGGGGGAGGAAGGGGAACATGAGTATAGCTCTTCTATGGATATGAAGATACAGACATGCACAATAAGAAAAGAGATGGAGGCCCAGAGATAAATAAAACACTCTGAGAAAAGCACTTGCCTTCCAAGCAGCTGACCTCAGTTTGATTCCTAGCTCTGTATCTGGTCCCCAGAGTCCCATCAGGCGTGAGCCCTAAATACAAAGCCAGGAATAGTCATGATGGTTGCTTTTAAGGCCTCCTAAAACAAAACAAAACAAAAAATAAACACACACATAAACAGAAAAGTGTGGAGATTTGTTGTGCATATACTACTAAATTGCACACATTGTTAAGGTGAATATGGGCCAGAGCATTAGCTCAGTGGTAGGGCATTTGCCCCGCATGTGGCCGACCCAGGACAGATCCTGGTTTAATCCCCGGCATCCTATTTGGTCCCCTGAGCCTGCCAGGAGCGATATCTGAGCTCAGAGCCAGGAGTAATCCCTGAGCACCACAGAGTGTGTCCTCCCCCCAAAAAGTGAATATATGTCATGTGGTTTATGAGTCAGAAGATAGTATAGGAATGAAGGCACTTGTCTTGCAAGTGTCAGATTTTGTTTCAACCCCCACCATTAAATATAGACTTCTGAGCACCACCAGGAGAGATCCGTGAGCATAAAACCAGGAGTTGGCCCTAGAGCACAGCTTAATGATATTAATTAATTAATTAATATAAACAATGCAGATTTAAAGTAAAAAGAATTAAATTGTATGTATCATGCTTATTACCTTAAATTTATTTCTGTGCAGCCCATTCTGCCATAAGTGATGGTCTACTCTATAAGGTCTATAAGGTCTGTCAGTTCTTTGTCAACCCTGAGCTTTATGGCACATATGCATGGGTCCAAATCTGCCCGAATATGTGCCATTTTGCTAAGAGTTAACCCATTAACATCACTTGAATGTCCTGAAGTGTTCAAATAGAAAAACTATAGAATGAATGATAGCTGAAGTGTAAATCCTTACTACTTCGCTCCTGCTCTTCCTCAGGCTTCTAGCTGCTCCAATTCCCAGTATCCTCCAGTGTAGTACCAGCAATCAAACTAGGGTTGGCAGAATGCAAGGCAAGTACATAACCCCTGTACTATCTCTCCAGCCCCAAAGTTCTAATCTCTTCTCATTTCAGCTTTGTAGTCTGCAGATGTAGCCTTCCACCCCTCTATGTAAAGGAGCGAATATAATTAGTTATGATTATTTAGATATGTCAAGGGAACAGTGGCTTTTGGATTTTATTGGTTAATAAGTGTAGAAATGGAGCATGGGGACAAGCATTATTATTATTATAGTACAACCCTATTAGCATTAGGGTTAGACTGAGGAAATAGCTTGGTGGTAGAGTATCTGCCATGCTTGTAAAGCCCAGAGTTTGAGTTCCCACATCCCCCACACACAAATTAAGCATTAAAAATATGGGGCTAGAGAGAGAGCATGGAGATAGGGCATTTGCCTTGCATGCAGAAGGATGGTGGTTCGAATCCCGGCATCCCATATGTTCCCCTGAGCCTGCCAGGAGCGACTTCTGAGCATAGAGCCAGGAGCGACCTCTGAGCACTGCCGGGTGTGACCCAAAAACTAAAAAAATAAAAATAAAAGAAATAATAATAACAAAAATAAAGTATTAAAAGATTCACTCAGGCTAAGCCACTAAAGGTATAATTATTGCCTTCTTTTTTTTTTTTTTTTTTTTTTTGGTTTTTGGGCCACACCCGGCGATGCTCAGGGGTTACTCCTGGCTGTCTGCTCAGAAATTGCTCAGAAATAGCTCCTGGCAGGCACGGGGGACCATATGGGACACCGGGATTCGAACCAACCACCTTTGGTCCTGGATCAGCTGCTTGCAAGGCAAACACCGCTGTGCTATCTCTCCGGGCCCTAATTATTGCCTTCTGGCATAGACACTTTCAGTAAGGTCTGAACAGAATCACTTGAAACTATCCAGGAGTCATCTATAGGTTTTAAAAAAGTTGAAAGACATTTTTAGTAGTATCTCAGAGACAAGAGAGATGAGGACTGGTAGATGCAGCTCATGACCTGAAGCTCACCACATAGAGTGATGAGTGCAGTTAGAGAAATAACTACACTGAGAACTATCATAACAATGTGAATGAATGAGGGAAGTAGAAAGCCTGTCTCGAGTACAGGTGTGGGTGGGGTGGGGAGGAGGGAGATCTGGGAAATTGGTGGTGGGAATCTTGCACTGGTGAAAGGGGGTGTTCTTTACATGACTGTAATTATACAACTACAATCATATTTGTAATCATGGTGTTTAAATAAAGATAATTTAATTTAAAAAGTAAAAAAATAAGAATAAAAAAAGAAACTATTCAGGAGCAAAGGAATATCTGAACACATACATGTTTTGAATATTTTCTGGGTGAAAATATCATTTGGACTCCATGAGGATTGAGTCCTCACTATAACTTATAATTCTTCAGCATTCTTTTTCAAAATTAACCAAAATTTCAATCCAAGACATCTTGCTAGGATTGTAAGGCTCAGAACTTTGGGTCTGCAGAGTCATTCTTCATATACCCCAATGACTTCTGCACGTGGCAGTTAGGAGGTTGAACCACATCATCTTCATTCTGACCTCTGGCCATGCCATGCCTACCCAACAAGAGGGCACAGAGCAGACCACAGCTTAATTCTTCAGAGCCAACATCTAATGCCATTCCTCCTGCTAACCCAAAAAGGGTTCCTCATATGAGCTTTGTTTGGGTTTCTTATTAAATAGTGATTAGCCAGGGTCCTTTCCAGAACAATTGTCGGAGAAGCTATCCAAGCTTCAGAGGGAAAAGATACCAATGGCATTTTGTTCTTCTTGGGTTTTCTTTAAAACTATCCCAGGGAGGAGGTTTGAGGGAACCTCGATTGGTCTGATGATCCGCTGAAACAACAAGCAGCAACCCAAATTGTCAGTAGCTGACTTCACACAGCAGTTTCGAAACCAGAAACCAAAATAAGTTGCCAATAAGAACCTAATGACAGCAAGATTTCATGGCACTTTCCTCTCTTGTGTAACCCAGTCTAACCTTCCACCTTCCGTCCCCAAGACCTCCCATGGGGAGGGATCATTTCCCTTTTCCTGCCCCAGGCGAGTGCCTCACCAATGCATCTGAAGTTTAAAGATGCCTCAGTTATTTGGACATGGCAGGAAAAAACTGGGGGATCAGAACAGGAGATTAGATCTGAGTCTGCGAGTTCTCCCAGCATCACTTTAGATCTGGGTGATGACGAAGTGCTGTAGAGTGAATACATTTTCTACATTTTCTGGATCAAGATAAAACACAGAGACAGGATTTAAAGGGAACACAGAAGCAACTAAGGCTAGCAGGAAGCTGCCAGCAAATGAGAGTGAATAAAGGAACAAGATATTGTCTCCGATGGCAGTAGACAAATACATTTAAACCCAGTGCATGTTCTCACTTTAATGTTAATAGTAAAAGATAAATACAGCAGTCACTCAGAAGCAGCCCATGTATCAATGGTGAGTTCTTTTTATATGTAAAGTCATTCTGCTATAGAGAAATAAGGTATACTGCCTGAAGACCAAATCTCAGGGCCAGGTCTCAAGGCTTAGAAAACCGACTGCCTAGTCATTTCCTTGTGAAGAGTGGAGAATTCACCGAGTCCATTTCATGTGCGTGGAGTTCTCCCAGTCCCTGAGTAGAGAGAGTTTCAGGTTAAACTGCAGATGAAGTAGCCAACTTCTATTGTGTGCCATCTTCTTCCAGCTACTGTCTGAGGAGCGCGCCTGGGGACAGAGAGGACATTGTCAGGCAGGCCATCTCTACTCTATTTCTCTGAACTGGGGCAACTTCTCTGTGTCTTTCCTAGAAAAGGGACAGATTGACTCCTATAACCAGATGTTCACAGAGTGTCATTTTACCATGTCACAAAGTACATCTCAAGTCACAAGGCATTGATCCCAAGATTCCTGGGCCTGAAAGATGCCTACCTGTGCTCTGTCTTAACTACATTTCCATCTGAAAGCTTAAGATGTCAGAAATTCTTCTGTTTCTAGTAGCACTTTAGTCCCGCCTTTGCTGACATGCCTTCCATGGACACTGCTTCCTCAGCTTGCAGATGTGAACGGGAAGCCAGGCTGAAGCCAGGGAGCCCTCGAGCAATGCCTTCCTTGGCAGGCAGTTCTGTGATTTGGGAAAGGGCATGCAAGGACTCCAAAGAACACAAACATATCTCTCTCTTTCTCTCTCTCTCCTCTCTCTTTCTCTCTCTCCCTCTCTCTCCCCTCTCTTTCTCCCTCTTTCTCCTCTGTCTGTCTGTCTGTCTGTCTCTCTCTCTCTCTCTCTCTCTCTTTCTCTCTACCTCTCTCAGATTTAGGAGAAATCTTTTGATGGAGACAGGAATAGGATAAAGAAAGACTGGGAAGAGAAGATAAGTGGGAATGATGTCTGACTAAATATCAATCCCTATAGGAACTCACCCCCAAAGATACTCATCAGAAATCCTTCAGATCAATGATTTGCAACCATTTCACCTCCCTGGACCAGTGCCCAGCAGCAGGTCAGTGGGTAAAAAAGGACAGTTTTCAAATCATCCAGAAAAAAATAAGTCTTTTCTCTTCTGCTCCCAATAGTTGCTAGCTCATTCTTACAGAACTCTACACATTTTATGGGAGAGGAATATAACAAGTTTCTCATTGCCAAAGTTAATGCTGCTGCTGCTGGTGATAGTTATTATGTATAGAAGACCCTGTGTGCAACACTCCATGATAATGAGGATGATTCATGATGAAAATTCACAGTGCAGTTTCTAATGTGCCAGACAATATTCTAAGTGATGTATCTACTTGTAACTTGTACAGTAATACAGGAGTGAACATCTTAAACCTTACAGAAAAAAACTCTGAGGGAGGAACTATTATTGTCCCATTTGATGAATAAGGAAACGAAAATACTTAAGTAATTTGCTTGAGGCCAGAAACCTGAAAGGTGATATTCTACAGAAATGAAGGTTCTGGGACCAGTGGTAGCACAGTGGTAGGGCATTTGCTTTGCATGCAGCTGACCCAGAACACAGGTTCAATTCCCAGCATCCTATATGGTCCCCCTAGTCAGGAGCGATTTCTGAGCATAGAGTCAGGAGTAACTCCTGATCACTTCCAGATGTGACCCCAAACCAAAACAAATTACAAAAAAATAGGAGCCATCGAAGTAGCACTAGATGTAAGGTGTCTGCCTTGCAAGCACTAGCCAAGGAAGGACCACGGTTCGATCCCCCGGCGTCCCATATAATCCCCCCAAGCCAGGGGCAATTTCTGAGCACTTAGCCAGGAGTAACCCCTGAGCATCAAACGGGTGTGGCCCCCCCCAAAAAAAACCCAAAAAATAAATGAGGGTTCTGGCCAGAGTAATAGCACAGTGGTAGAGCATTTACCTTGCACTTGATGACCCAGGATTAACCTAAGTTAGATATCTCATATGGTCCTCTGAGCCAGTCAGGAGTGATTTCTGAGTGCAGAGCCTGGAATAACCCCTGAGAACATCCAGGTGTGTCCCAAAAACAAATAAACAACGAAAAAAGAAGGTTCAGAGGCCGGAGAGATAGCATAGCAGTAGGGCATTTGCCTTGCAAGTGGTCGACCCAAGACAGATGTTGGTTCAAATCCTGGCATCCCATATGGTCCCTCTTGCCTGCCAGGAGCAATTTCTGAGCAGAGAGCCAGGAATAAAAAAAAAGAAAAGAAAGAAAAGAAGCAATAAAAGAAAGAAAGAAAGAAAGAAAGAAAGAAAGAAAGAAAGAAAGAAAGAAAGAAAGAAAGAAAGAAAGAAAGAAAGAAAGAAAGAACGAATGAAAGAAAGATAGAAAGAAAGAAAGAAAGAAAGAAAGAAAGAAGAAAGAAAGAAAGAAAGAAAGAAGAAAGAAAGAAAGAAGAAAAGAAAGAAAGAAAGAAAAAGAAAGAAAGAAAGAAAGAAAGAAGAGAAGAGAAAGAAGAGAGAGAGAGAGAAAGAAAGAAGAAGAAAGAAAGAAAGAAAGAAAGAAAGAGAAGAAAGAAAGAAAGAAAGAAAGAAAGAAAGAAAGAAAGAAAGAAAGAAAGAAAGAAAGAAAGAAAGAAAGAAAGAAAGAAAGAAAGAAAGAAAGAAAGAAAGAAAGAAAGAAAGAAAGAAAGAAAGAAAGAAAGAAAGAAAGAAAGAAAGAAAAAGAAGGTTCAACAATGAATGCTCCAGGACACACAAGGACTAAATAATAAATTTCAATTCTACTTTAATTCAAATCTACAAGACCCCAAGCATACTGTTAGTCTCTGTCATTGACTACATCTCTAATTCCTTAAAGATATAAGCAAACAAATAGAAAGGCAAGTTCAGTTCTATAAATAAATACATGTGAATCTCTATGGAAATACTTATTCAATCAATAACACAACCTAGAAAACTAATTTGTTGTTTTGTGTTTGGCTTGGGGTTCACATCCAGTGGTGCTTAGGGCCATAAATAGTTCTGTGCTTAGGGGCTAAACCTAGCAATGTCAGAATTCAGAATTCAACACATTGTTATAGCCACAACCTCATACAAGGCAAGTACAGTTACCTCTGTACAATCTTTGCAGCCCCCAAACTAGAGATTTTATGGAATCAAGCAACCATCTTGTGTTTCTATTAAAAAATCTGGCACTCAGGTCAGAGAAATAGTACAGGGGATAAAGGTGTTTGCCTTGCTGGCAGTGCACAGCCAGCTGTGGCCCCTAATCCTATTCCCCTCCCCATAAAAGAACCTGTAACTCATGTTCTAAGGCAGTTTATCCTAATGCCTTCACATTTCACTTCTTAGTATACATAGAAAAACTCATACTTGAAAGTGATTTTGGGCAGCTTGAAGTCACTTTGGTCCAATCCTACCATCAGTGAGCAGAAGAGGTGAAGATTTTGAAAGTTTGGCTTTGAAGGCAAGTTCAGGCCATCAAGGCAAGAAAGGAATTCAAATGTTTCCAAACTCTTTGCTTTGCACTTCACCAATTCCTCTGCTTGTTCACCTGCTATGAATTCCAGTGTCCTTGGGAATAAAACTAAAGATGTTGAATAAAGTCAAGTCTGTCACTAAGAGAACAAAATAAAGCTCCATCATTTGAAAGATCCTAGCTACCTCTTCCCTTTGTTTTTTCTTCCTCCAAAGCAACAGAAGAGCAGTCATTAATAGAGAAGTGCTAGGAGGCATTAGTGAAGAAGCTACAAAAGATTTTTCCCACAATAAACAGCAACCAAAGTCCCACAATGTAATAAAGACCTACTGGGTGGGAGCCTCAAAAGCATTAGACACATGGGGCTGGAGAGATAGCACAGAGGTAAGGAATTTGCCTTGCATGCAGGAGGACTGTGGTTCGAATCCCAGGATCCCATATGGTCCCCGGAGCCTGCCAGGGGCGATTTCTGAGCATAGAGCCAGGAGTAATCCCTGAGCGCTGCTGGGTGTGATCCAAAAACCAAAAAAAAAGCATTAGACACAGATGGGTCTCCTGAGCTTTACTTCTGCTTCATTTTGCCAGAACTGAACCAAACAGAACAGAAGAGTGGTTCACATATTATAAGAGGTAGGCATGCCCTGGCTGAAAGGCACACAATGTAATTAGCGCTCCTTCCTGTCTTCCATTCAGTTAGATTTCTCAAGTTCTAATGGTCTTGCAACCAACCCAACAGTATAAATTCTGTTTTGTTTCTATTGCACAAATCTAGGCAGCTCTAGGAACTCAATGCTATGGCACTCAGGCTTACAGGGAAAGAGTCCATTCCCCAAACCAGACTGAATAAATAGAAATGAGAATAATGGTGAGCTTGACTTCTTTGCCTTTTCCCCTCTCAAACTACTTTGTCCATCCTGTTGCTTTTAATGGCAGATGTTATTCAATGAGGGTTAGTTTTTTTCCTTCTTTTTCTTTTTTTTCTTTTTGTTTTTTGAGCTATGCCCGGTCATGCTCAGGGTTTAGTCTTGGCTCTGTGCTCAGAAATCGTTCCTGGCTCAGGGGACCATATGGGATGGTGGGGATTAAATCCAGGTTCGTCCTGGGTCAGTCACTTAAAAGACAAATGCCCTGCCACTGCACTATCGCTCTGGCCCCTATGTTTTTTTTTTTTCTTTTTCCCTTTTAAGTAGAATACAGTTTTAAAACAAGGTTTCTCAAGATAATAAATTAGTTAATTAGTGAAAGTCACCAGGACTTAAAATAGGATATTAAGTCAAACATCAAAGATCACAAATTTGCTCTTACTGGGATGAGATAAGAAGAAAATATGCCACTACCACCTACCCAGCTCCATCTACCATATTCTGGGGGACTGGAGACACTCCTAACTATGAAGGTAACTTGATGATGACTTTTAGAACTTTTCCAAAGGGTTTTCTTCCCATCCCTTGCCCACAGTTTATTGGCTTTTTAAGGTCTCATTTCAAAATCCAATATATATTTCTCTTCACCCTTCATAATAAGTGGCAATACGGGTACACATATACGGACTCATCACACATTTTAATAATACAAGAAGAGAAAAAGAGAAAAGAAAAACAGGAAGGAAACAGCAACAAACAGAAAGGCACCAAAAGAGGAGAGCTATTAAAACAACTGCACAACCTATGGATCTCTAATTTAAGTTTATCTATAAATTCTTTCTCCAATTTGCCCTCCATTCTGGGTCCCCCAAACCAGTGATTTCCAATGTTTTCACTGTAGCCTGATAAAATGTAAGAGCCTCTTTACTATTCTCTTTACTTTTTTATTAATCTATTTCCATTGAATCACTCCAGCCCCCACAGATCTGCCACACCAACTCATTTATACTATAGCCCTGTTCACATTCTTTTCAAGGGGCATAGGAATGATGTCTTGAGGAAGAGTCCTTGTGATATATTCGCCTGCTTTCAGAAGATATAAGGACATTGGAATTGTCATTATATATATTGACTGGCAACCCATTTAATCTATCATTAGTGGACTGGTTAGATAAACCATGGTCCAACCACATAATTGGGATACATAAAATTGTGCAAAAGAATGATAGAGCTAAATGTGCCAAATGTGTGGAGAGGGAACAATCGCAAAATACAAAGTCAGGTTTATATAGTGTGCTCCTCTTGCGTGTGCCATAGAGGAGAAGAAAGGAGATGTTGAGTCACAGAGTGTTTCTGCAAAGATAAGCAAGAAGTGAATAACCATAGATGCTACCTTGGAGGCTAGGATTTGGACTAGTAAAGATTCATTTTATGTGCTCCTTGTAGATATTCAAATCATGCATAGAGATTACTATTCTGAAAAGAAATTTCAAAAATTAACAAAAGCCCTCCATGGGGGCCAGTGCAATAGGACAGCGGGTAGGGCATTGCTTTTCATGTGGCTGACATGGATTTAACCTTCAGTATCCCCTGAACCTGTCAAGAGTGATTTTTCAGTGCATAACTAGGAATAATCCCTGAACACTGCTAAGTATGACTCAAAACCAACAACAACAAAAACAACAAATAAATAAAAATAAAGCCCAAATACGTTCTCCATGGAATGAAAGCATTATCATCCAAGAATGGGCCAAACTACCTTAGACTCCTCTGGGTTACTCAGTTCACACCACAGTTTTCGTGGTCTGTTTCTGCTTTTACCAAGATGTGCCTCACAAGTACATACAGCTGAGTCTCCTCATCTGTGTACTGAGAAAATCCACAGCACTTGTGTGAACTTTATTTGTTTGTGGGTCCTATCTGGTGTTTCTTGGGGGCTATTCTAGCTCATGGGTCAGCTGTACTCACATCAAGCAGTTTCAAGTATCAAACTCAACCTCCATAAGCAGAGAATGTCCTCCAGTTCTCTGGTTTATTTCTTCAATCCTAAGGAGTTTCTTTGAGAGTAAAGTTGGGAAAAACATAGAATAATGCTCCTAACAGAGTTTAACAAATCAGTTCTCAGTAACTATCAACTACTGTTATATTGTTTTATCCTAAAGCAACCCTATGTAAAGGCCTTGGCTCAATTCCCTGCCCAGTTGAAGTCATTTATATTCTGTGGCCTAGATCAAACATTAGACTCTACTGTTCTTTACAACCTCCAAGCTCTGAGGTTCATATATTTTCAGACCCTTTGTGTAGTAGAACTTTTCATATTCAGTTTTAACTAATAACATACAAATCTGTTTATGTAATGCCTAATGGATATCTAGAGAGAGCAAGGACACTAACAAATATCATTTTCGAGAATCTAATGTCATTTTTAGTACTTATTTATATAGCTTCATATTTTGAAAGTAGAATCAAAACTCTTCAAAGATGTATCATTTTATATTCAAACAATATATTCTCATAGTGTGTCTGTCCACTGTGTGATACTGAAAAAAGAAATTAGCATTAGTGCCAAAGTTCCCCACATGGCAATCTGAGCACTTCACACCATTTAGTTTGTGAGGCTTCGTTGTTCACAGCTCATTCTTCTTGTCAGACTGCTGGGACAATCTTAGTACTGAGTAACAGTGACTGTGAGTTAATACTTGGCCAGGCTCTAATGTAAATGATTGACTCTGCATTTAAAACCCTAGAAGACAAAAAAAGAAAAGGGTGACTTGACAAATCACGTTAGGAATCGCTTGGCTGAATATCAACTTGGATTTGAGTCTCTACTATCAACACTAGTATATTCTATTGTCCTCCATGCTTGTCCAAGAAATCTTACATAGCCAGAGATAGAAAATGTAATTTTAACTTAAACTATCTGAGCAGAGAAGGGCGATTTAGATTGATATAATTCTAGGTGTACTTTTCAAATTATATAGAAGGTTTACTTAGACTAATTAGGCTCCATCCAAAATCCACTAAATGGAACTCTGGGGAAAAAAAGCTAGAATTTGCTTTGTCATGTAAGACAATTATGCTTTTTCTTAAGCATGTAAACCTTTGAGAGTCACTGATTTATAATGGCACTTGGGAAATTCAATTTAAATAATAAAATGAAGCAAATGTAAAGATCTTATGAATTGTCTAGTTGGACCAAATCACCAAAAACTTACTACTGTGTGCTCATTACCATCAACAACAGTGTTTGCATGTTATTCCATGATTTTGGTTTTGCTGGTCAACTTGGACCAATGCCATGCTTTGCAACAACACATTTGGACAACTAGAAGGAACTGAAATGTGGTTAGCTAGTGACTGATTCTTTTTCCCTGAGGCTCCATATTGAATTTCCCAATTCCAATTGAACAACACTTTCCTGGGCCTTGGGCCTGATTGGGGATAATGGACATGGGAAGGAAAAGGGAAAAGTAACATAGTTTATCTTGGGTCTCAAATAAAATACACCCAAATAATGAGAATTGAAAGAAAATTGTATTTTACCCTTTAACCAGCCTCTTTTTTTTTTTTTTTTTTTTTTGGTTTTTGGGCCACACCGGCAATGCTCAGGGGTTACTCCTGGCTGTCTGCTCAGAAATAGCTCCTGGCAGGCACGGGGGACCATATGGGACACTGGGATTTGAACCAACCACCTTTGGTCCTGGATTGGCTGCTTGCAAGGCAAACTTCGCTGTGCTATCTCTCCAGGCTCAGCCTCTTTTTTTTTTTTTTTAGATGTTTTTCTTTTCAGTCCCTCTTTATAGAACTCTATAATAACAGGATATAAAGGTAATAGACAAAAATTGCAATGTTCACTTAGCATTTCCCCTTTTCCTCATTATAGACAAGTCAACTTATGAGGAATCAGCATGGTCACAGAGATTTACACCAAAGCTAGAATAGTGCCTCTTGGAGAAGCAGACTGATGGATGACAGGCAAATATGGTGGAGGGAATGTGAATAATGATAAAGTGATTGGTATTGAAACTTTGTATGCCTGAGACCCAATCACCAATATATAATGGTATAGTGACTGAATTAAAAAAATATAAAAGCTAGTCATGCTAGATCTTTTCATTTATTCTACTGTTCATTAAATATAAACAGTGATCAATTGAATCATAATAAGGAAGAAATGTTTCTTTTAACTATTAAGGATAATAATTTGAAAAATAGAGTTCCAAGGAATGTGGCTCAGCAGTAGAATGTAAGTCTTCCATGTATGAGGCTCTAATTTCCATTGCTATACTGCAAAGCACCTGTACTCACACACACACACACACACACACACACACACACACACACACACACACACCAGTTTCAATTGGTCTCATTTCTTTAAAGTCCATAAAGCTTTTAGTGAAATTACAGAAAATGCAAGCTTATTGATATCTTATTCTTGTTCAAAATAGGACTGCGCTTCACTCATCTGTCTGAATATTCAAGATTTTAACAAATGTTAAAAAATTCCACAGTCTACAAAACTGATTTACTAAAATGAAAAGATCTTAACTGCTAAGTGTTCTATGCTATGCAGATACATTGCTTGAGAGGACAAGTTTTGTTTCCATATAACACTGAGATTTTCATAATACAAAAACTGACCACTGTTTAACTTACTTAAAATGTACATATGTGCTTAATGGGATTGCTGACCTAAAAGGAAGACAAAGAGCATAAATTTATATACATGGGCCTCAAAGATTGATGTCAAAGTGACCAATTATAAAAAGACATTATAGAATTAGTTTTGTATTAAAATCATATTTTGAAAATCTGAGACAAGATGAACATCTCTATCAATTTGTAAACATGCTGATGGTGAGAATGAATAAAAATATCATAGTTAAATTGATAGTTTCTCCAGAGTTACTTGATCTTTGAAGGGCCCACAAAGAACCTAGAAAAGATGGACTAGCTGTGCATTAATTGATTAATATTCAGTGTCTGTTGCAGAAAGGAGAATAAAATCTATACTTTAGAAAAAAGATTTCTTGAGAACATCAGAAATGGCCATGTATGGTCTTTTTTCCTTAAAATCCATAGATGGCCGAGACTATTTTTGCGTCTATCTCTCTCTTCCTCTGACTTATTTCACTCAGCATAATAGATTACATGTACATTCACGTATAGGAAAATTTCTTGACTTCATCTCTCCTGATGGTTGCATAATATTCCATTGTGTATATGTATCACAGTTTCTTTAGTCATTCATCTGTTAAAGAGCATATTGGTTGTTTCCATATTCTGGCTATTGTAAATAGCACTTCAATGAATATAGGTGTGAGGAAAGGATTTTTGAATTAAGTTTTTGTGTTCCTAAGGTATATCCCTAGGAGTGGTATACATAGCTGGATCATATGGGAGCTCAATTTGCAGTTTTTGAAAGGAACTTCATATTATTTTTCATAAAGGCTGGACTAGATGGCATTCCCACCAGCAGTGAATAAGAGTTACTTTCTCTCCACATCCTCGCCAGCACTGATTGTTCTTGTTCTTTGTGATGTGTGCCAGACTCTGTGGCATGAGATGTACCTTATTGTTGTGTTGATTTGCATCTGCCTGATGATTAGTGATGTGGAGCATTTCTTTTTGGCCATTTGTATTTTTTCTTTCTTTCTTTCTTTTTTTTTTTTTTTTTTTTTTTGGTTTTGGGCCACACCCGGTGATGCTCAGGGGTTACTCTTGGCTGTCAGCTCAGAAATAGCTCCTGGCAGGCACGGGGACCATATGGGACACTGGGATTCGAACCAACCACCTTTGGTCCTGGATCGGCTGCTTGCAAGGCAAACCCCGCTGTGCTATCTCTCCGGACCCCATTTGTATTTTTTCTTTGAGGAAATGTCTGTTCATTTCTTCTCCTATTTTTTGATGGGGTTAGATTTTTTTTCTTGTTAAGTTCTGTCAGTACCTTGTATTATTTTCGATATTAGCCTCTTATCTGATGGGTATTCACTGAATAGTTTCTCCCATTCTGTGGGTGGCTTTTATACCTTAGGCACTATTTCCTATGAGGTGCAGAATATTCCCATCTGTTTATCTCTGCTTCCACTTGTTTGTAGAGTGTTATTTCCTCCTTGAAGATGCCTTTAGTCTCAATCTCATAGAATGTTTTACCTATGTGTTGTTTTATATACCTTATGGTTTCAGACCTGATATAAAGGTCTTTAATCCATTTGGATTTGACCTTTGTTCAAGGTGTTAGATGGGGGTCTGAGTTCGCTTTTTTGCAAGTGGCTAACCAGTTGTGCTAACCGCACTTGTTGCAGAGGCTTTCCTTGCTCCATTTTGCATTTCTTGCCCCTTTATCAAAAATTAATTGATTCTATGTCTGAGGAATATTCTCTGCATATTCAAGTCTATTCCACTGATCTGAGGATCTGTCTTTATTCCAATACTATGTTATTTTAACTATTGCTTTGTAATACAATTTAAAATTGGGAAAAGTGATGTCTCCCATGTTCCTTTTGCCAAGGATTGCTTTAGCTATTTGTGGGTGTTTATTGTTCCAAGTGAATTTCAGGAGTATTTTATCCACTTCAATGAAGAATGTCATGGGTATCTTTAGAGGTATTGCATTAAATCTGTACAAAGTTTTGGGGAATATTGCCATTTTAATGATATTAATCCTACCAATTCATGAGCAGGGTATGTGTCTCCATTACCTTGTATCCTCACTTATTTCTTGAAGCAAGCATTTGTAGTTTCCTTTGTATAAGTCCTTCACCTATTTAGTTAAGTTTACTTGATAAAGTTTGAGTTTGTGCTGCATTAATGTGAATGGGATTTTTTTTTGTGTGTGTGTGGTTTTTGGGTCACACCCGGCAGTGCTCAGGGGTTATTCCTGGCTCCAGGCTCAGAAATTGCTCCTGGCGGGCCCGGAGAGATAGCACAGCGGGGTTTGCCTTGCAAGCAGCCGATCCAGGACCAAAGGTGGTTGGGTCGAATCCCGGTGTCCCATACGGTCCCCCGTGCCTGCCAGGAGATATTTCTGAGCAGACAGCCAGGAGTAACCCCTGAGTGCTGCCGGGTGTGGCCCAAAAACCAAAAAAAAGAAAAAAAGAAAAGAAGTTGCTCCTGGCAGGCACGGGAGCCCATATGGGACTGCGGGATTGAACCGATGACCTCCTGCATGAAAGGCAAACGTCTTACTTCCATGCTATCTCTCCGGCCCTGGGATTGTTTTTTAATGTCAATTTCTTCTCTATCATTATCGGTATATAAGAAGGCCTTTGATTTTTGCATATTAATTTTGTAGCCTGCCATTTTGCTATATGCAGTTCAGTTAAGTATTAGTAGAAAGAAATAGGGTCAAGTAATCCTACTGAATCATGAGATTGAATTAAGCATATAAGAGATATAGATCGCATCTATTTAATTAGTTTGGATCTTAAAAATAAACAGTAATTAAAAAGTGGATGATACCAGGGGCCAAGCGGTCTTACGAGCATTGAGTGGAAATAAAAATTATCAAACCTTAAAAAAAAGGTAATATAATTGAAAGGGATTGCTATCCAGTCAAGATATACAAGTTAAAGTATATTATCCAGAGGAAAGTAATATTATCCAGTTTTTATTAAATCATCCTCATAAATGTTTCTTCATTATCAATTAACTGCACTGTTAACATTTCTTTGTTTTGATTTAAATAAAAGCATATATATACCACAAAAGTCAATAAGACCATTCAATATTATACCAAGTAAGCATGACTTCATATTTTATGTTAAATTCATTACATATTTAAATATTTATTATATACTCTAGTTGGCTTTTTCCCAGAGCAGTGCTCTAAAAGTTGTTTTAACCTATTACTTATCCAGCCTTATCCTGTTCCTTTACCTACCTAGTGCTCTTGAGCATTCTCTGTTATAAAATTTTTCATATAGCTCCGTTTTATCTATCTATTTGAGGGCCACATCTGGCAATGTGCAGAGGCTACCCCTGGCTCTGCACACAGAATTTATTCCTGATGGAGCTCAGAGAACCATATGGGTGCCAGGGAGCAAAGCCAGGCAATCAAACCTGTAGTTACAAATGTGTACTGAGGAAGGGCAGAGGATATATGGAGAACCAGATAAAGTCTGGTTGGAAGAGCAATCTGGCTAGAGAGGACTTTCCTGAGAAACAACCACTAGTCTTTTCCCGGAAGGTCAAAAAGATACCATCTGCAAGCCTGGGTTTCCAACACTGAATTAAATCCAGGAGAGTTGGGGTTGTGAAATAGTAACTTGAAAAGCAGATTTAGATGACAAGCTTACTTTGACCACCATAAAAATGTTTTGTAAAAACTTGGGATTTGGTGTGTGTGTGTGTGTGTGTTTCAAAATCAGGATAACTTATTTTTTTTAACTTTTATTTATTTATTTTTCTTTTTTGGGCCACACCAGGTGACGCTCAGGGGTTACTGTTGGCTATGCACTCAGAAATCGCTCCTGGCTTGGGGGACCATATGTGACGCCGGGTATTGAACCTCGGTCTGTCCTAGATTAGTGCATGCAAGGCAAATGTCCTACCACTTGTGCTACCACTCCGGACCCATGGATAACTTACTTTTTTTTTTTTTTTTGGTTTTTGGGTCACACTGGGCAGCGCTCAGGGGTTACTCAGGCTCTATACTCAGAAATCGCTCCTGTCAGGCTCGGGGGACCATATGGGACGCCGGGATTTGAACCACCGTCCTTCTGCATGCAAGGCAAATGCCCTACCTCTATGCTATTTCTCCAGCCCCCGGATAACTCACTTTTAATCAGGATAATCTAAGTTGAATTTCTGGCCTCTTGAAAAATGAGAAATTTAGCAAATCAGCTCTAAATCCCATATTACTGTAAACACCTGAATGTGAGTCAACACGGACTCCTTTATGGTCAAAGCCTTTTCCATTGTTACTGTATTTGTCACTCCCAGCATCTACCCTGCACTGAGAGAGCAGAAAGCATGTAGCACATAGCTTAATACTAATACACATAGTAGAAATACATGTCTTAACAAAAGGAGAAAATAATAGACTGTCCACTCATTTAGGCCTCAGTAAACAAGAATTATAATATTCATCATGAAAAATTTTCAGAATTTTTTTAAAGTTCTATACTTCAACACTGGAATTTTGCAGAAGAGCTGCAGTTCAGAATCCATATGGAATCTCTTTCCTACCGAAGCTTTGCCCAAGTATTCCCAAATGGAATTACTTTCTGCTAAGGTAGTGGACTCCAATTGGATCTGCCATTCTCCTAGCTTCATCTTGTGTCCCCTTCAGTCCATGTCTTTGGAACCAAACTTAGAATTAATCACTTTGTTATATTTGAGAAGCATTTTCTGATCAGAGCATCTAAGTACCATGTGTACCACAGAAAGCCAAGATAACTCAACTAGATGAGAAAAAAGGGATAATGTATGTCTTTAGATTTTTCTTTGAAAAATAAATAGTTGACACTGGTAATTTTATTCATTCCATGTGTCAGGCTCTTTTAAGTTCTAATTACCTCACTCATTGTTTTTTACTTAAGTACATCGTGGTATGATGCAGTTTACATTGGTCAAGTTACAAAGCTATTGTCCAAGTTCCAATGACAACTTAGAGGGAAAAAATGAGACCAAAGTTGATGTTTTAGATTGCTAATCCAAAAATACTCGAGTGAGTATTTCCAATTTGGGGGACATATTATTATTTTCTCCCATTTTTTTCAATGATTCTTTTCTTTCTGTTAAGAAGAGGCAACTATATTGTTCTTGTTAGTAAACAGTCCCACCTCTTAGGCTTTCTTTACTTGATAAAATTCTCTAGATATTTCAATGCCACTGGACACTTCTCTGCTCTACCTCCAATCAGCTTTAAAAAGGTTCTTTTTAAAAAATCTCTCTTTCTTCTTTAGAAAATATGAGCAAGCCCTTAAATATTTCTTTTGTTTTGTGTTCAGACAGAACTAATAGACTTTAAAACGTCAACTAGGGGCCGGAGAAATAGCATGGAGGTAAGGTGTTTGCCTTTCATGCAGAAGGACTGTGGTTAAATCCCAGCATCCCGTATGGTCCCCTGTGCCTGCCAGGGGCAATTTCTGAGCATAGAGCACACACCTGAGTGCTGCCGGGTATGACCCAAAAACCATAAAAAAAAAAAAATGTCAACTAGATTCAGTTTATGTTCTTGTTCAAAACGCCTCACTTTTTGTGATCTAGAAACATACCAGTTTTGCAAAGGTGGTAAGGAATTACGTAAAAGTGCTATCGCTGCAGAAATGCAATAGAATTATTATTACAAGGAAATTTTTACCTGCTATTGTCTTCCTTTATTTAGACCTAAACATTTACCTTATCTTGCTTTTGGAATAATTTCAAAAGGGAGGTTAGGAAGAGCGAGAGTGAGAGAGAATTAGACTTTATTGAACACCCAAAATATAGAATATTGCCAAATATGCAGCTTTTAACTGTTTAGCCATTAAAGGGAGACAAGGGTCTCAGAATAAATCTTTACTTTGTTGCTAAAGGGCTTCAAATAGAATATTAAACATATTGATTTTGAGTTTCCCCTTCTCAGCTTGCATCTATTTTCTCGACAGCAGAATTAAAAGTATAAAAAGCAGTGAATAATGGAATGTCTAGGGCAGTTTTTGGACATAGGAGATAAACTCCACATCTCTAAACTTGCCTTGTATCAGCCTATATCTCTTTCTGATCTTCCTAGTAGAAGTACATTCCTTTGGTTTATCCTCATTTGATCTCTTCCATTTCCCCACTGAGGACTAACCAGACTCTACTTCAGCCATACCCTTGATAGCAGAACAAATTCCATTGCCCCTTTCTGTGGGGTGTCATTTGTCAAAGGGAATAAGGGCCTCAATTGTGATGAGGCAGCTCTGAATATCGATAGACAACTCCCAGCTATCAACACCTCCCTCTTGCCTTGAGCCTGATACCCCAGCCCAGCTAGCTAGGTGTCAGAGGTAACATTCCTCCTGCAGGTTTCAATACCCTCCCTTATGACCCCTTGACTCTGCTTGATGATTTCTATTATTTGTTTCTATATATTGAGGAGAGTGAAAATGTTAGGCTGACTGAGGAGAAAAGACAACCAATCAGACAGCATTTAGTACTCAAGAAGAAGCGAGTTGAAGTGCAGCTGATTTCTTTTCATTCCTGCCACTCCACAACAAATAATATTCTCTAGTAGGACTAACTGATAATCTGGCCCATTCTTGGTTTTGCCTGATTCTATCTTCTTTTTCTGGAATGTTATTTATGAAAACAACATATAAAGCATACTCAAATATGTTAAGTGCTTAGTGCTAGGAATCAAGAATTAGTACAAAACAATTAATTATTCAATATAGCACTGAATCTGCACCAATACTACTGAACTTGTGATAATGCTCATTAGCATACATTAATTCTGGATTTATAATAAAAGTAATGATAGTGGTAGCAGTATAAAAGGCAGTGGTAATAGTTAACAGTTATTTTATTTTTCTAGAACCAGGAGCTTCGAAGGGTTTAGAAGTATTAACTTATTATTAAATCCTTACAAAATCACATAACAGATTTTACCATTCATATTCTCATTTTGTAGAATATAAAACTAAGACTAGAGAATTTATGTAACACTCTCAAAGTCTTAAAGCAAGTAGGTGTTAAAATAAAACAGGTAATAGAAAACCAAATATAATAAATTCAGTTATTATATAGGATTTAAAAAGATATAATCACAATAATAACATTAACAGTTATAACTATTAATTATTATCATTGCTGTGTCAAATACTGAATTCAACTCTTTAAATGGATTTGTTATTTTTGCCAATAATTAATTATTTTGGTTAGCATATTTCCAATTTAAAAAGAAAACTGATGCTTATGTACATTAATTTACTTGCCCAAATAACTAATAAATGGCAGGCTGGCATTTGAACCCAAATATGTTCTATGAATTTCACCAGTTATTTGGTACTGATGATTTTTTTTGTTGAATCTTATTTTTTCTTCATTGTTCTGTTTTAAGATGTAATGGTAAATAAAATCAATGGAGTGGATTTCCTGACTTCAAACTATACTACATAGCTATAGTAATCTAAACACTGTGACACTGAAATAAAATTAGGCACACAGGTCAATGAAATAGAATTGCGATCATAGAAATAAATCCTCACAAACACGTAGAGCTAATTTATAGTAAAAAGAGCCAAGAGCACTGAAATAGGTACAAAATTATCTTCAGTAAACAGCACTAAAAATACTTGGATAATATCTTTCATCCTGCACAAAACTTGACTTAGAGAGAATCAAAGTACACTAAAAAAATACAGGCAAGACAGTATGTTACTGCTTTTATGGATGTCTTCAGGGATTTACCTCTACTAGCAGTGGAAATAAAAGCAAACACGAACACATGGGATTTTGTCAAGCTGAAAAGTTTCTAGGCAGTGAAGGAGACTATAAATAAAATAAGAAAGGAATTAAATCTACTTGGAGAAAACAGTTGTGTGCTATCTGGCTAGCTAATGTCCACATATATTTAAAACAACTTAAAAACTCAACAAGGGCCCGGAGAGATAGCACAGTGGCATTTGCCTTGCAAGCAGCCGATCCAGGACCAAAGGTGGTTGGTTCGAATCCCGGTGTCCCATATCGTTCCCTGTGCCTGCCAGGAGCTATCTGAGCAGACAGCCAGGAGTAACCCCTGAGCATCGCCGGGTGTGGCCCAAAAACAAAAAAAAAAAAACAAAACAAAACTCAACAAAAGCAAAAAAAAATACAATTTAAGAAACAGGGAATCGCTGAACAGACACTTCACACCAAATATGGCCAATCTGGCACATGAAAAAATGTTCATTATCAGTCATTATCAGGGAAATGTAAATCAAAATGGCAATGAGATTTTCACTTCACACCGTGAGAAAGGCGTATACCAAAAAGTAACAAGTGCTAGTGGGGGTGTGGAGACAAAGGAATCCTCAGCTTACTGTTAGTGGAAATGTAAATTCATTCATCAAAGACTATGAAAAATGGTCAAAAACTTTTTCAAAATAGATCTACTGTGCCACCCATTAGCTCTATACTTCTCGATCTGTCCAAAAATACAAAAACCACTAATGTAAAAATATTTATACATATATACATATATGTTTGTGGCAATATTTGTTAAAATAACAAAGACATGGAAACAAAGTGCCAATTAACAGATGGATAAAGCCATGGTGTGTATATTCCAATGGAACACTATCAGCTAAAAGAAAAGAGGAAACTTGACTTTTTTGTTTTGTTTTGGGGCCATACTCAGTGGTGCTCAGGGTGTACTCCTGGATCTATGATCAAGAATCATTCTAGGAGGTGACTGGGGGACTATTATAGGCTGCCAGGAATTGAACGTGGGTCTGCAACATTGGCAAAGCCATACTACCTGAAATCTTACTTAATAAATGGAATTAGAGCCACAATAAATGGCTCATGACAAAACAAACAAACCAAGAAACAAAACACAACAAACTTTTACTTTGTTAACTTGTAATTCTTTCAATAATTAGAACAAACTTCATTTGAGAAAAATACAGCCATTTCAGATGAATAAATGGTAGGTATTTATCTTCCCCAAATATTATGTTGTTCGAATAGTCAGAGAAATTACTGTAGTTCATATGATCCTAAATTAAAAATAAAATTATGGGAATTTCAGCAGATGATAGTATATGTTCAAAATGTTCTTTTAAAATTGATAGACACATGCTGACAAGAACAAAACAGGACTGAAGAGAAGTTTAAGTATCTGCTATTACAATTCAGATGTTTCTTGACCTCTGATAAATGCCCAGTATAATGATTTATAAGATGTCTAATGCCAGGCCCGGAGAGATAGCACAGCTAGCACAGCGGCGTTTGCCTTGCAAGCAGCTGATCCAGGACCAAAGGTGGTTGGTTCGAATCCCGGTGTCCTATATGGTCCCCCGAGCCTGCCAGGAGCTATTTCTGAGCAGACAGCCAGGAGTAACCCCTGAGCACCGTAGGGTGTGGCCCAAAAACAAAACAAAACAAAAAAAGATGTCTAATGCCCATTTTCTTTCTGGTGGTTGCAAAGTTTAAGCCTATGTTCTTTCTTTAGTCCAGGAGCAATATAATTTTTATAAGGTATAACACAATTCTATCACTACTCTGAATTCAGAAGAATTAATCTGTATGTTGGATCACATCCAGTAGTGCTCAGGTACTACTTCTGATTTTGTGCCCAGAGGTCATTCCCTGGCAGTTGTTAGGAAACCAAATGAGACTGAACCTCATTTCAAGGCAGACACGCTAACCCTTATATCATCACACTGCATCAGAATTTTTTAATAAAATTATTTTTAATTAAATTACCTTGAAATACAGTTATAAAGTTGTCCATGACTGAGTTTCAATTATACAATATTCAACACACATCTCTTCACCAGTGCACATTTCCTGCCATCAATGTCCAGATTTCCTCTGTGCTCTCCACCTGCCCTCTCTCCGCATGCCTCTGTATCATACTTTTTTCTTCTTTCTATTTCTCTTTTTTTCCTTTTAGACATTGTGGTTTGCAATATTGTTGCTGAAGGGGTATCATGCATATCACTTTACCTCTTTCAGCACCCATTTCTTGTCCAGGGTGATAACTTCCAATTATCATTATTATAGTGTTCCCTTATCTGCCCTAACTACATGCCTCTGCTCTTTTTGGCAAGCTTACTACCATGAATCAGTCTTACTAGCCATCATCTCTATTGTCTCTGGGTATTATTACCATACTCAGTCATGAACAACTTTACAACTGTATTTCATGGTAATTTTAATTAAAATTAATTTTATTAAAAATTCTGATGCAGCTCTCTCATTTATTTTAATATCCCACAAATAAAATAACAATTACTGTCTATCCTCTCTCTAACTCATTTTGCTCAGGATAATAATACCCTCCATATCCATCCATGTATAAGCAAATTATATAACTTCATTTTCTTAATAGCTATGTAATATTCCATTGTATGTTGATATGCCACTGTTTCTTTATCTTCCCATCTGTTCTTGGACACTTGAGTTGTTTCCAGCTTCTGGCTATTGTGAATAGTTTTTCAATGAACATAGGAGATACAGATGCGTTATTTGGGTTTCTAGAGAATATTTCCAGGAGCAGTATTGCTGGGTCATACAGAAGCACAATTTATGCATCAAAGTAATCTATATTTTAAGTAATTACTAAAATCTGATTTAATAAAATTAAGGTGGTTAGATGAATGACTCCCTAGGATTTACTAGGTTCCTTTTTTATATCAATGAAGGCATTTTTCACAAATAGAAATTTACCTTAAGATCCTCTAAACTAGGGGCCGGGCGGTGGCGCTAAAGGTAAGGTGCCTGCCTTGCCTGCGCTAGCCTTGGATGGACCGCGGTTCGATCCCCCGGTGTCCCATATGGTCCCCCAAGCCAGGAGCAACTTCTGAGCACATAGCCAGGAGTAACCCCTGAGCGTTACCGGGTGTGGCCCAAAAACCAAAAAAAAAAAAAAAAAGATCCTCTAAACTAGGTTAAATATTCTTTTCTTTTTTTATTTTATGACTGCTTTTATTTTTTTTTATATTTTATTTAAACACCTTGATTACATACATGATTGTGTTTGGGTTTCAGTCATGTAAAGAACACCACCCATCACCAGTGCAACATTCCCATCACCAGTTTCCCAAATCTATTTTTATCATGCTTAAAATATCCCTCAAACACCTATATGTTCTCCTAAAATATCCATCTCTAGCATACTATAAAAATTTAATCATATATTCTAGCGATATTAGTATAAAATCAAACAATTGTTATAGTGTGTACTCATTTACATTGAGTGTATAATAGTGAAATATAGATATTTTCCCGTTTTTTTATTAGATGGTGTATACAAGCACTATCAAATGACTATCAAGTAGCAAGATGAAGCTTTTAAAGATATATTACTTACATCTTAAAAGAGTATAACTGAAAAAAATAAATTCATGTGAGGCTGGAGAGATAGCACAGCAGCGTTTGCCCTCCAAGCAGCCGATCCAGGACCTAAGGTGGTTGGTTCGAATCCCGGTGTCCCATATGGTCCCCCATGCCTGCCAGGAGCTATTTCTGAGCAGACAGCCAGGAGTAACCCCTGAGCACCACCGGGTGTAGCCCAAAAACAAACAAACAACAAATCAAATGTGTAATGTATAAAAAACAAATTCATGTCTGTTAAGTATAAATCTTCTAAGTCAGCGTGCTTGGAAATCAGACAGATCTGAATCAAAACCCTGTCTTATTCAGTAAGATACATTAAGAAATTCATGAATGTATGCTAAATGACAGAACCGTACCTTCAGTCATAAATTTATTGTAGTACATCTACATGTTGAATTTTAATGCACATTTAAAAATTATATGCTATTCCTTCAATAAAATAACTTTATTATTTTTAAAATAATTTTTTATTTGACAAAAGTGGATTACAAATCTTTCACAGTAATATTTTAGGTACATAGTGACATTGAATCAGGGGTATTCCCACCACCAATGTTGTCCTCTCTCCACCCCTGTTCCCAGCATGCATCCCATATTCCCCTTCTTTGCCCCCTGGGCTGCTAGTATAAGTGGTCCCCTCTGTGTCTAGCTTGTTGTAGACTGGGTATCGATTCTGTTGTCGTTGGCTTTAGTTTTGGTGTTGAAGTCTGATCATTTTTATTTCTACTCAATGTTCATACGACCAATCTTCTTCATAGGATTAGTAATCTTTCTCCTATACTTTCTCCCAAGTATTGCAACATAAATTGGGAACAGTTTTCTTTTGGAAAAAAAATAGATAAATCTACCCTCAAAAATAAAGCTGCAATAAGAAAACTGCTTGAAAAATTACGCTTTAGGCTATGGAGGCAGTTTAGAATTTTTAGCATGTTACATAATCACTTATCTGTGCAGACTATGCACTTTAAGGAGGAGGGTATTTTGAAAGGTATAAGCTCTAGTATATTTACTTAAATTCAGACTCAGCTGCTATTAGAAGAAAAAATTTAATAAAACTGGAATTATCTATCAAAAGCTTTATTATAGATGTTTGTATACTTTAACTCAAATCTACTTCTGAGAATTTACCCTAAATCAAAACACAGTGGCATTCATTGACATATTTCTTAAATCAATTTCAAAAGAACAATCCTAATAACAAGAGAAAAGTCAGGCTATGCCAACATTATTCACTATTATTGCAAAGAATTTTTTTTACAAGAAAAGCTGTTTGGTGAAACAGTAAACTAAAAGCAGATAATAAAAATAAGATATTTGGTACATGTGTAACTGCATAAAATATACATAAACTGACTGCATAATTTAAATATGAATTCTGCTAGTTTCAGTAAAAATAAAAGTAAGATTCATTAGACAAGAAAGCAAATAAAAATTATAGATGAGTTTTAAAGTGATAAACCTGCCATTAGGGAAACAGAATAAAGTGAAGGAAGAAAGCACTAAGTGGAGGTTAAAGAGACACACTTGTGTATAATCATATATAATTCATTATAAAAACCAGTAACAACTGTATAAAAGTCTCTGCATCAAATTACACAGCATCAAAATATTAAGAGAATCAATAAAATATATTGATATATTTAGAAATACATTTAAGATAGAAAATTTCAAAATGTCACCATAAGCTCTGTTATATAAGGTATATAAAAACAAATAAGAATATAGCACTTTTAAAGAGCTACTAATTAAATAAACTATGTACCTACAAGCACTTCACATAACTTAAAGTGAAATTAATATATGACTTTGACTTCGGCTAGGTCAAAAGCATAAGCTCTGTAAAACTAAATTACAACAAACAGATTTCTAAATTGTAAGGTAATAAATTGACATATGAACAATGAAAGTTTAAAAAACTCATGATAGCACAGTGGTAGAGCATTTGCTTTGCAAGCAGCTGACCCAGGACAGACATTGGTTTAAGTCCCGGCATCCTATATGGTCCCCCGAGCCTGCCAGGAGCAATTTCTGAGCATAGAGCCAGGAGTAAACCTTGAGCGCTGCCGGGTGTGGCCCAAAAACCAAAAAATAAACAAACAAACAACCTCATGACCTTCCAAATTAAATATATTTTTTCTATTAATTAGTGGAATATAATCAAGGGAAGCTTTGTACAATGGGAAACATAACTTTTACCTACTTTTTAAACAAATAAAATAGTTTTTATTTTTGGGGGGCCACACCCAGCAGCATTCAGGGGTAACTCCTGGCTCTACACTCAAAAATCGCTCCTGATAGGCACAAGGGACCATACGGGAGCAAGGTCCATCCTGTGTTGGCCGCATGCAAGGCAAACACCTTACTATTGTGCTATTGCTCCGGCCCCATAAAATAAAAAAGAAATTCAATTCATAAAAACCATAAAGATAACATGTTCCTTTCTCTACTTATTGAATGCTGGAGTTCTTGAGAGGCAGATAATTTCTTGAGGCACTTTCATACATCCTCACAGTTTCATTTACTTATATGGTAAGTAAAATGAGTTAAAAATATCAGAAAAAGTGGGGCCAGAGATATAGCACAGCGGTAAGGTGTTTGCCTTAGACACAGAAGGTCGGTGGTTCGAATCCCGGCATCCCATATGGTCCCCCGAGCCTGCCAGGAGCGATTTCTGAGCATGGAGCCAGGAGTAACCCCTGAGCACTGCTGGGTGTGACCCCCCAAAAAAATATCAGAAAAAGTAAGAAATTAAAATCACACTTTAGAAGGAGACACTTTAGAAAGAGAACAGAAGGTCATAGCATAGAAACAAATGAAATGAAAAAACAGATAACAATTTACAAACAACTCATAAGGACTGAAAAATATGAAAGATGAAAACAGAAAGATAGTATAGTGGAAGGATGCTTGCTTGTCTTACACATGATTGCCCTGGGCTTGACCTACATTCAACATACATGATCCCCTGAGATCTGCCAGGAGTAATCACTCAGTGCAGTAAGCTCTGAGAACTGTCAGATGTGGCTCAAAAATAACAACAATCTACTGTCAAACTTCTCAATAGCAACAGTGGAAACCAGTAATCTATGTAATGATAGGTCTGATCAGTTTTGCCAAGATAAAGGTAGATTTTTTTTTTTTTATGAGAATTGTATATCCAGAAAGGCTATAATAAAATGTCAGCAGATGTGAGGATGAAATAAAGCATGTCTTCAGAAAAGGAAGTCAGTCACTTTTTTACCAATAAAATATCATAAAAAAACCTTTCAAAATGAATTCTTCAGACTAATGGGATGGATATGTGATGTAAAACTTTAAAGTACAGATGAGTTCTTATGAATAAATTCAGAAACTGATAATATGAGTCAATAATACTACTAAACTTATTCATATGAATTGCCATATGGATAAGTTAGAATTAAATACAGACAATAATAATGTATAATTGGGAATCAAGTGATTAGAACCGACTATAGTAAGATTGTTCAGGAGGGGATTAAAGAATTTTACTAAATTTAGAACTTCATAATGTAAAATATATGTTAAAATTTCTAAATGATTCTTGGATTAAAAAGTTAATTACCACAGCAGCGTTTGCCTTGCAAGCAGCCGATCCAGGACCAAAGGTGGTTGGTTCGAATCCTGAATCCTGGTGTCCTGCCAAGAGCTATTTCTGAGCAGACAGCCAGGAGTAACCCTTGAACAATGCCGGGTGTGGCCCAAAAAACAAAAACAAAAACAAAAACAAAAAAAGTTCATTACCTGGGGCTGGAGAGATAGCATGGAGGTAAGGCGTTTGCCTTGCCTGCAGAAGGTCGATGGTTTGAATCCCGGCATCCCATATGGTCCTCCGAGCCTGCCAGGAGCAATTTCTGAGCATGGAGCCAAGAATAACCCCTGAGCACTGCCGAGTGTGACCCAAAAACAAACAAACAAACTAAAGTTCATTACCTGATAATATGGCAGCTATTAAGATTAATACAAAATATCAGAAAAAAAAGAAGAAAAGAGAAAGAAACAGAAGAAAACACAAAATATTTGTTATAAAGTTATCTAAACATGTGTTCAGTGAATTTTAAATATATTTATTTATATCAACATTTATATATATATACCACTGGGAACTTATAGCCCTTAAAATAAGAAAGGGGTAAGGCAAAGATCAAAAGGTATTCAATATAATTTATATTTACTCCTACTAGATAGGTCTAATATTAAATGTCTGATATAAAGCCAAGTACTAATGATAATATGAATATATGGAAGTTTCTTTTAGTGCTGGTAGAATTAAAAATAGATGAAATCACTTAGGAAAAATTTTTGATAGTAATGTGAACATATATATTGAATATATAAAGTAAATGCTAACATATATAGACTATTCACAGATGTCCTGCAATCCATACCTTTAGGATGTTTTTCATCATGCATGCACAAGAACACACATAAAAATTTAGACATGGGGCCGGTGAGGTGGCGCTAGAGGAAGGTGTCTGCCTTGCAAGCGCTAGCCAAGGAAGGGCCGTGGTTCTATCCCCCGGCGTCCCATATGGTCCCCCCAAGCCAGGGGCAATTTCTGAGCACTTAGCCAGGAGTAACCCCTGAGCATCAAATGGGTGTGGCCCCAAAAACAAACAAACAAAATTTAGAGGCAAAGGCATTGTACATAATAGTAAAGCCCTGGAACTGTCCGCCATTATTGAAATGGATAAACAGTGAAATATATATATATATGTATATATACACACACACACACACACACACACACACACACACACACACACACACACAAAAGGTCATGATACAGAATGATAGCTCCAGAGTTCCAAAAGTTTCCAAACTTTCAAACTTATTTAGCCTATCACCCCCTTTCAGAAAAAAATGAAAAAAAATTACTCAGTGGCCACCCCTGAAAATCTTTCTTGCTTAAGCAAAAAAGAAAAAGAAAAAGGAAGTGTCCCCTAAATGCCTAATTGCATCTGTAGCCTCATCAGTCATCCCACCCTAATTGTTCCAGCATCCTGGGAAGGGTGGAATAACTCACTTTGAGAAACATGGATGTAGACAAATCTCAAAAATACACTGTTGAACACCAAAGTAAATGAGCCATGAACAAATATATCCAGTATGATTCATTCATGTAAATTTCACAAGAGGCCTGGCCTAGCACTGTGGTGTATGCACTGATGGTGAATATTTGAAAGAAAAGCAAAGGATGGGACATTCTCTGGGATGTCAATGGTACAACTTCACAATTAATCTTGAAAAGATGCCAAGCCATTGAATCACTTCAGGTAGATGGTCTTTGGGATGACAACTCTGGGGCCTTAGAATGGGAATGGACAGATCTCCCTCCTTGTCAGAAAGCCCAACAGTTTTTTACCCATACCCTACGTGTTCCAGAGTAGATAGCAACAGCCTGGCTCCCCAACTGAACCTTAACAATCTGTCAAGCCAACAAAACTCCAAGTTCCTACAACTTCAACACCTCAAATCTCATAGCACTCATAGTCAACTTGGTCAGAACACAATAAATTTGATGAGAAAGTTGAGTAGTTTACCAACCTCAATGAGTGAAAACAATAACACAGAATAATAACTCAATTAACACCAACCGGCTCAGTAAATCTTCAGACAGATGTTAGTCATACCACTGTGAGACATAACGATGATTACAAATTATCTTTAGTCAATATATTTTTGATAATTCCATTCACCATTTTTAGTAACTAGCAATATGAAGTAAATATGCTTGTGCCTGCTAATGGGGAAAGATTTGGGGGCATGGTCAGTAGAAAATTGGTGGAGAGAAGTCACACTGGTGGTGGATGTTGGAACAGTGACTGCTTGAAAACAACTGTATTGGGGCCGGGCGGTGGCGCTAGAGGTAAGGTGCCTGCCTTGCCTGCGCTAGCCTAGGATGGACCGCGGTTCGATCCCCGGCGTCCCATATGGTCCCCCAAGCCAGGAGCGCGTCCCATATGGTCCCCCAAGCCAGGAGTGACTTCTGAGTGCATAGCCAGGAGTAACCCCTGAGCGTCACCGGGTGTGGCCCAAAAAACCAAAAAAAAAAAAAAAAAAAAGAAAACTGTATTATGAACAACTTTGTAATTTAATGTTTAAATTAAAAATTAAGTTAAAAATTTAATACAAGGAATAATAAACACAAATGACAGAAAGAAGGTATATATGGCAGAAACTTGGACTTTTTGTCTTCCAATGAATTGTAAGAAAACATTGCTATTGTTTAAGTGACTGTTTGTGGTATTTGATGATAGCAGTTTTAGCTTACCAATACAATTGCCCAAAAGGGCAAGTGTTCATTGAAAATACTCATGAAAGTTAAAACAAGGAAAACAAAGCTACCTTCAGTATAAACAGTGTTTACCTGTAGAAGGGTTTTACTGAGATGTGGGAAATGATTTATATCTAGATTTGGATTGTGGTCATGGGCACGTGCATGCCGGTGTGTGTTTGTGTGTGTGCTAGCACACATGTGCAAATTTTCATGAGCTTCTCCATACATTTTAGGTTTGTGCACTTTATGATGTGAATGTTTTTACCTCAAATTAAAAGTGAAATTTAAAAAAAAAAAGAAACACAGGAATATTTGGCACCAGTTTACCTGGCAAGCACACTCAAATTTCCAAAGATTAGATAGTTCTCAGACTCTGCAAACCAGCAGAGTTTGTAAGTAAAACAATTGAATTAATGTTATGAAATTAGCATAACTCTGAAATAGACCAGATAAGAAACTGGCCCAATTTCACTTAGAAATAAAGATTTTCAAAATAATAAATTATTTCAACAGTGCTCCAAAAAATATATTTTCACCAGGACAAAGCAGGATTTATTCCAAGAATAAAGATAACTCACTTTAAAGAAATTTAATGTAGTCTAGCCTGTATGTCAATATATGCAAATGGAATTCCTTTTGAAATTAGATTCATGATTCATTTTTTTCTGTGGGCTGGGGGCTTCTAAGTGGCAGTCAGATCAGTGGTCCTGCCAGAGATTCTCCACAAACCAAACCTGTAGTTCAATACAACGGCTCTGGATTGTGATGTTGCTCAGCTCTGCAGTTCCAGAGATTTCTTGGCCAATCCCATGGTGCTAGGGGTCTTCAGAGCTGCACCCAGCTATACTTGGGGGACCATATGGTCAAATACATATCAATACTAAGCATGCACCCTAACCACTGTACTCTTTCCTAGTCCCTTGATTCCAGATTTTCCATACAAATTCTCACAGATAAAAATTAATGTTGGAGGCTGGAGCAATAGCACAGCAGTAGGGCATTTGCCTTGCACACTTCCAACCGGGAAGGAACCCGGGTTCCATTACTGGCATCCCATATGGTCCCCCATGCCTGCCAGGAGCAACTTCTGAGCACAGAGCCAGGAGTAATGACTGAGAGCTGCTGGGTGTGACTCACCCCCCCAAAAAAAATTATTGTTCAAGATTATAAATGTATATGGTGAAATAAAAAACTGAAGGCTGTCCTCTCTGTTTTCACTATTAACACTGTATCTATGAGTAATTCCTAAATTAGAGGCAACAAACTGAGTCAGAAAGGACTTGCTGTTATTGTGTTCAGGTAATGCAATTATGTGCAAAAACACTGGTGAAAATCAACTTTACAAAGTTCTAAAATTAAAAGGTTTTAAGCAAAGCAGTGGAATAGAAGCTAGAGTAAAGTAATAGCTTTCTGCTTAGCTAAAAATAATGGAAAGAATGATTCCAGTTGTTCTAGAAACAAAATAGTTCTAATAGTAATTATATAGGGCTCATATGACAAAATTATAGCTCCATCCTTACATAAAATTAGATTTAAATGTAGAAACATACCATGTTTCTGACAGGCTAATTTGGCAAAAGTGTAATTTCTTCCCAAGTTAATTTAATAAAACTATATAAGACACAGGTGTGTGGGAGCTTTGTAACGTGTCAACTTTTCTTGCCATGTCTTCTAAGTGTGAATAAGAGATGTGGGAGAGGGCTGGAGAGATAGCATGGAGTTAGGGTGTTTGCCTTGCATGCAAAGGACAGTGGTTTGAATCCGGGCATCCCATATGGTCCCCTGAGCCTGCCAAGAGCAATTTCTGAGCGTAGAGCCAGGAGGAGCCCCTGAGCGCTGCCGGGTGTGACCCCAAAACAAACAAAAACAACAAACAAACAAAAAGAAATATGAGAGAGTTGGAGACTGGCAATAAAGCAGCAGATATTTGGTACCTTGTACACACGGTCCTCCCATGATCAGGGGCAGCTGACAGACCTGCTAAGCTCTGCCTGGCTTTGGACCCTCCAAGGACTGTTGTGACTACTGAGCGAGGGGCCAGTTTGACCCTCAGGTACCACCAAGGCAGGGACAAGAGGAGGCCCTGGACTCACCCTAAGCCCATTTCATGCTTGAATATCCTTTCACCCTGTCTTTGTTCTTTTCAGATTACCCCCATGTTCTCTTCCCCACTGTCTGCTGCCTGGACACCAAGATCTATCATCAGGCACAAAGACAAGCAGCTTTTGACAATGGCATTAGTCCAAATCTGTGTGTGTGTGTGTGTGTGTGTGTGTGTGTGTGTGGTGGGGGGAGTGTTGGGGGAGGATTATGTTTGTGATTCTGCTTCTCTGAATGAAATAGGACTGATTCCAGGTATCTGTGAGGAAACTGATGTGAAGGACTTTTTAAAAGAGTAACAGCAATGGAAGAAATCTCAGAAAAGAAGTATTATTACAAGCTAAAACATCTGAAATGTAAAATCATGTACATTGAAAGAAAAAAAGTAAATGAAAGGGACAGTTTTAATATCTGAGGTATAAAAAGTTCCTCTGAAGCCTGAGAGCCAGTACAGGATTGAGATGTGTGTTTTAATTTTATAATCATAAAAATAGATGCTATTCATATACCCACTTTTGTCCTTGGATGGTGAGGTTTTGAATAGTTTTCTAGTTTATGAAAAAATATATACACATATATTTAATTTTTGTGCTGCACTCAGTGGCATTCAGGGGTACTCCAGGCTCTGTGCTCAACAATCACTTCTGGCAAACTGAGAACCAAATGGATGCCCAGGATCGAACCCAGTTTGGCCACGTGCAAGGGAAATGTCCTACCCCCATGGAAACAAAAATTTTAAATATAGTTTACAATCTAACTTTGTATTAAAAACCAGTCTACCCTGACAAACCAACTGACCACCTCGGAAGGTTTCCTACAAAAAATGTAAGATTTTCTTTTCTTCCTGTAAAAATGTGAAGTTTCTGAACTACAAAATGAATAGAAATTGTTGAAGTGCTATTGACTATAGAGATCTTGCTATTAGATTTGTGAACGTGACTTGCCATGGTGAGACAGTTTTGATAGAAACTACCATCCACTTTACTTCCAACAATGATTCTAATTTATCCTCTTGGGCCTCACAGAGTATACATAATTCTTCTTTCATATGCATGCAAGCCCTTCAAATATTTGAAAAGTTTTCATTCCCCCTGGGTCTTCTCAAGGCTGAATATCTCCAGATTTTTCAGCTATTTCTCATAGGTTATGATGATGCCTCTTCCATTCAGATGCCCTTCTCTTCATGCATTTTCCCTTTTTGGACAATGGATGAAAATAACCTTATTAACTCACAGCAATAAAAGATGAAAAGTCAACAAAAAGATTTATTTCTCTATATATTTTCTAGCACTATTAATTAGGAAAGTCTTTTTCTTTTTAAAGGGTGAATTTTCAGGGTGTTCTTTTAAAGGGTGTTCTTCAATTTAACTCAAGCACTCAGAAAATTCAAAATTAAAGACACACTTTACTAAATTAATTATTTTTTAAAGAGGGATAGGGGCAGTATACTCTAAGAGCATAGGTTCTCGAATCACACCATTGGAGTTAAAATCCTTGAGCATAACTGCTTCCTTCTCAGTAGAATGAGTAGTAATAATAGTAAACTGAATAAACCACTGAGAATGAAGTGCCTTTAAAAAAAGATACACCCAACATATATTTGGCAAAGAATTCATACCTAGTTCTTAAACATTTTGTGTGTGTGTGTGTGTGTGTGTGTGTGTGTGTGTGTGTGTGTGTGTGTGGTGGGGGAGATATGGGTAGGTGTTTAGACAAGGAGCAGTAAGGCAGGGGGGAAAGATGAAGTCTGGTACCTAATATTAGCATGAGAGTTAATGTCAATAACTCATAAGAAAAATTGGCATAAGGTTGAGAGGTGAAATAAAGAGTGTAAGCCTAATGCCCTATTTTTTTTCTGCAATGCCTTGATTATTGCATTGCTGAAGGCAACATCCAAGATCTATTAGTAAAGACAAGTGGAACATGTAGATTATACTAAATCAATCTCACATTATAAAGGAATTGAACAAGAAGTGTCAATATCAACACTTAAAAGATTAGGTAATGTTCCCAATTGTTCCTTTGACTTAATTCTGATTTCTGGGAAGGTGAAATGAAACATAAGGACAGCAAAAACACTCTCTCGTTTTGTTTTCATCACAGTGATTTTCACTTTGATAATTTAAGGACATATCTGTCTTGATCTGATAAAAAAAAAAAAAGCTCAGAAATGGGAAATGACATAGCATTATTTTTTAACTTGCCACACACAAAGGTTTAGCTCCATTCTGTTCACTTTTAGAGAAGTAGCTTCTGACACTCGTGCCATTCGGATGTGCTCTGCTTCTTACACACCTGATTAAAGGCTACAGGATCAAAGAGCAAACCACTTAGAGCAAAGTGCTGCGGACCCAAATGCTCCTCTGTGAGCAGAATTACTTAAAACTATTTTAAAGGGTCATCACAAAAAAAAGGGTACTTATTTTTAGAAAAGAGTTTTCCTTTGATACAAAGAAAAATGTTGGCCATCTCCCTTATGTTTATACCAACATTCCAATTTAATCTTCAGTTTAAAAATTCTTTAATTATTGCACAACCATGTTTTGTTGGTTGCACAACACCCACATCTCTGTTTGATTCTGAACATCCACATCTCTGATTCTGAAATCTAGATTTTTTTTTCCTATGTGTTTGTGCATGTGGTGTGTGTGTGTGTGCGTGTGTGCATGTGCGTATGCACACAGCATATAGACACATTCTTCTCTTTTATGGTAATTATATACATTAAAGCTCTGGCTTACAATTTATCATTTTTCTTTCAGAGTAAGTTTTAAAATTAATTATAGAAAAATGCTATCTGTTTATTTATCGATTGATCGATTTTTTTTGACGTCTTTATTTTGGTGTGGAGATTACGGTTGATGTCTCCAATATTATTTTATTTTATTTTGTCTTGTCTTTCTCTTTCTTTTTGCACTAGAACATGATTTGATTTCAGAACCGAGACTATTGTGTGGTGCCTGTCTTTATTGCTGTAGTGCTCACCGGTTATTTAATTTGATATTTCTTTCTGTATTGTTGTGGTGTTTCATTTACCTTTTTCACATCCTCTCTCAAACTGAGGTTGGAAGCCTCTAGGGACTCAGCCCATTTTCAGCGTATTTGACTTTTGACTTCTTTTTTTTTTTTTTCCTCTTATTTTTTACCCCATTCTATTGCTTTTCTTGCCTTCAAACAAAACCACATACCTCGATTTTTCTAGCTCTGCCTCTTAAATAGAGGGGTAAACAAGGGAGGGTTCCAGGACCAAACAGATATGTAATCACTAATAGTAAGCCAGACAAAGAGGGGTCCACCTACTCTAGCAGCCCGGGGGGGGGTGGGTGGGTGATGGTGGGGTATATGGGTTGTAGAAAGGGAACTGGAATGGGGGGAGGACATAGTTGGTGATGGGTATTCCCCTGACTCAATGTTAATATGTACCTAAAATACTACTATGAAAGATATGTAAGCCATTATGAAAAAAATGTGTTTTTAATCAGAAACTTTCTTTGACTTGCATGTATTATTATTATATCAATTATATGTTATCTTAGGTCACTATATTATGTTATGTTAGTTTACCTCATTATGTTAATAAATTTTGTCTCTTGAATAAATTCTTACAATAAAAAAAAAGAAAAATGCTATAAAATATTTTAATTTGACTAGTCTCATTGTTACTTACCCAAGTCTTTCTCTGGGAACAGCAATGGAACTAGAAAATAGTATAGTATTGCATAGGTATCTGTTTCAAAATTTATTGTGAATCCACTCCCCTATTTCCTGCCACTTAAAGTCACTGACATATATGCATACATAGCATAATCAAAAGTAGACAATAGGTATTGAAATTAATCTTAAAGTGATGATTAGAAACCTGTACAGAAAATAATCTTCCAATATAAATTTTTTTCACTAGTTACCATGGCTATAATTAAAAAATCTGGAGAAACATAAGCCACACAATACACAATCACATTCTCCCCCATCCCTGGTCATAAATAAGAACACAGCATACTTGTTCTTAAATTAAAATAAAAATATTTTAGGTCAATTTTTTAATACCAAGAGAGTTCATGTAGTATTCATAGATAATAATCACTATATTTACTTCAATTTTACTTATAGTAAAAGAAAAAAGAAATCCTATCTCATTATATAAATCAAGTGAAAAGAAATCCATTGAATTCTACTTTATACCTTCATAAACCTTTGGATTTTCTATTTTGAGTAAATAGTTTTTCTTAGTGCAGAATAACATTCTATTTGTCCTTGTTTTGTATTGCTTTATAAACTCCAAGCTTGAACTTTTCAAAATAAACAAGCAAACAAACAAACAAACAAAAAACAAAAGAAGTTTGTCTACTCCTAGAAGACAGAACCAAAAAAACATTGCGTAAATTTAAAAGCACACACACATTAGTTTTGCTTCTCTACAATTTAGTCATTATGGTAGAATATAAGTTTCAAACACACAAAACCTCGAGTCTCCTGGTGCATCTTGTGTTACCATCTCTTATTCCACTGGCATTCCTATGTTGGAGCAGAGTGTTCTTGGGATAATTTAGCTGAAAAAAAAAAGTTACAGTTCTTCCTTGCTGTCTATTCAAATATCCATAGATGCCAAAGGGAGTAATTTTATATTTCTTTTCTTAGATGATCTGGAAGAAAGCAAACTGTTTCAGTTCCTTTTCTTTTTTAACACTTTAATGAATGTTTCATCCAAATGTTTAATAAACATTCTCTAATTAGACAATGTAGAAAATTAAAAAGATAATTTTGCTAATATCAAGGATTACTTTTTTTTTTAATTCTACAGTGAACTGTTCTTTGCACAATTCTTACATCACGACTGGTCAGGCAAGAAAGTAATTACCACAAACTCGAACCATAAACCTGAAGAATAATATACAATTCACTATAAATAATGGACATGGGAATAATGTAAATATGATTACTGGTAAATTGTAAGTACACATTAACATATGAAGCAAAAAGAGGCATTGTTAGTAAAATTCTACTGAGTCTTGTAAAGACATCAAAGAAACAAGACCCCAAGTAGAAGACCAAGGGAGTAATTGTTAGACAACCAAGAAATTTTGTCATCTACTAAAACATAAAGTATATTAATTGTGTCAAACTCTTAGATAATAACTGAATAAAAGTGCCTAGACTAGCTAACCACCAACAGAAATTGAATTATTTTAAGTAAAAATGTATAAGATTCAAATTTTTCTCAGCTTCATGAGCCTTGTCCCTTGTCCAGAGGTACAGCTTTGGACCTTCCATGCGTTATTCTGTTTCTTTGTTTCTTTTTCTTTTTTTTTTAAAGTTGTGATTTTAAGAGGATCAATTTGTCCTCTTTTCAGGTCTTTCTCATCCAATAGCATGTACGTAGGAACCAGCTGACAGGGGTTAAAGGTGCAAAACTACAGCTTGGTGTAGAGAAACACCAGCGAACACAGAAAAAGACCAACAGCTTGCCCTAATCAGCCAACTGAATAAAGACACAGCAACTCACATGCTGTATCTCCAAGCACACCATTTGTTTCTAAGATGGGGTGAAAAGCCATCTATTCCCTAAGTAGAAAACAGAGGAAAACACAGTGGTAGCCTCCGTGCTTATTACTGTAATAGTCCTCATGAGCCTCTGTACCAGAATGAATGTGCAGTGAAGAAATAAAAGCCTAAGTACCTACTATCATCCCTACTGGTTCTCAAGAACAAAGATGAATGGTTATTGTTTTTAAAGAGAAATGTGAAAGACAAGGAAAAAGGTCTATGAATAAAAGCAATTCAATCTATTTCAACTCCTCATCAATGTCTTTTGTAGTTTCCTCCCTCCCTCCCTTCCTCCCCACATTTCCATCCCTCTTTTCTCCTTTCTCTCCTCTCCTTCCGCTCTCTCCCTTTCCTTCCTCTCCTCCTCCCTCCTTCCCAGCCTCCCTCCCTCTTTACTTCCCCTCCTCTTTCCTCTTCTTTCCTCCCTCACTCACTCCTTCTTCCTCCCTTCCTTCCTTTCTCCCTCTATTCCTTTCTCTCAATTCCTTCCTCCTTTCCTTCCTCCCATCCCTCCTTCCCTTCCCCCTTCATCCTTCCCCTTCTTCCTTCCATCCTCTCCCTTTTCTTCCCTTTCTTCCTCCCTCCTCCCTCCGTCCCTCCCTTCCTTCCCTCCCTTCCTCCCTTCCTTCCTTCCCTCCCTCCCGCCCTCCCTCCCTCCCTCCTTCCTTCCTTCCTCCTTCCTTCCTTCCTTCCTCCTTCCTTCCTTCCTTCCTTCCTTCCTTCCTTCCTTCCCTCCCTCACTCCCTCCCTCCCTTCCTTCCTTCCTTCATTCCTCCTTCCTTCCTTCTTTCCTTCCTTCCTTCCTTCCTTCCTTCCTTCCTTCCTTCCTTCCTCCTTCCTTCCCTCCCTCCCTCCCTCCCTCCCTCCCTCCCTCCCTCCCCGTCTCCAGTTCTCAAACAACAACTGACTAGCACTGATCATTATGGAAGCTCTGATATATATGTTTTAGCAATCAGACTTGCTTCTGTACAATAAGTACCCTCAGTAGATTTACAAGGAATCATGCCTAAAATGTCTGTTATTTCCTACTGCAAAAAGTTGACTTCTCTTCATCCCTCAATTGTGTTCACAGCACTTAAAAACAACATTCATCAGTCTGGCATTGTTCTCTCAAACTCCTCAGACTAAATGAAAGTCAGTGGAAGAGTCAGGGTTTTAGAACCAAAATAGGAGATGCCTTAGATTAATGTTATTTCTTTGCAGATTCGAACAGTCAAACAGTTTATTAAATACATGAGATGAAAAATTAACAAAATGTAACAGTGTTTGTGCTACCTCTCCAGGAAGTTAACAGTTTTCCAGTGGATGGCTTGATCTCTGAGATATGTAAAAATGCATGGGATTAAATTATGCATGAAAACAAACAAAACAGTTTGACAGCAGGCTACTTTCTAAGGGTCTAATTAAAGCCTCAATGGAAGCTTTAAACATTTCACTTTAACAGACAGTTTGCTGGTTACTTTTCTCGCTGATGGTATTTACTGCTCAGTATTTTGCTACTGACCTTTGCATCTGAGGAGAACCTGAGTTGGGATTTCAATTGCTCCTTTGTTAATAGTATCACGAGCACCAAATGTGTTTACTGCCCAAGTGTCCTCTTGGAGACTTGGGGGTAATTGAGGATACCTGTACCTTTTCCTTCATCCACATTGTCATCAGCTGGAAAAATAAAACAGGGACCACATATGAATAATAACAATAAGCTGACAAATATTTTGAATGTGGCCTTTACTGTCACCAATTATTTTACAAACCATCCAGGTAATTCCCTGAAAACTGGCAACTAGATTCTGAAATAATTATTTTAACTTCCTCTCCATTATTTTTATTTCCAACCTTACTGGAAAAGAGCCAACACCTAGAAAAAATTATTTTAGATCTCTTCATAAATACAAGTCAGTGATTTTAATACTTTTTCAACTGACATTCACCATTAAAAAATTAACAACCCTTTCTAAATCTGTCTTCAAATATAGACAATAATTATGATGTTTGTGTATCTGTGTCTTAGACATCACTATGTCCTGTGGGGAAAAGAGCTGTGGCATTTTTTAATTCTCAAATAGCCAGGGAGCGTAGCTAATATTACCATTAGGTAGACTTGAAATCAGAGAACAATAAACACATGAATTTGCTCCAGATAACTTGATGAATTAGGTCACAGGATTAAAATTAAAGTTTTTGACAGGCACCATTATTTATCAATTTTTTTCCCTGGCAGATTTTTTTCTTATTGTATCATTCTGAATACTCCCTTAATCATTTCATTTATTCAAAAATTTAGCAAAAGTCTATTACGATGCAGGAATTAAGTAATTAACAAAACAGATACTCGGGGCCGGGCGGTGGCGCTAAAGGTAAGGTGCCTGCCTTGCCTGCGCTAGCCTTGGACTGACCGCGGTTCGATCCCCCGGTGTCCCATATGGTCCCCCAAGCCAGGAGCAACTTCTGAGCGCATAGCCAGGAGTAACCCCTGAGCGTTATCGGGTGTGGCCCAAAAAAACCAAAAAAAAAAAAAAAAAAAAAAAAAGATACTCAAAGATACTCAAACAAATAAACAAGTGGAAATAAGTATAGGATAATTATAAAATTATATATTTCTAGGTGGGGCAAATGCAAATAAAACTTAACTAAAACTGTACTACAGAAAATAAAATCTAGAGGTAAGAGAAAATTTCTTTGGAAAAGAAAACTTAAAGTTTTTCTTGATCAGTAGGGCATTTGCCTTGCATGTGCTAACCTAGGACAGACTTCGATGGTCCCCCAAGCCAGGAGCTATTTCAGAGTGCATATCCAGGAGTAACCTCTGAGCGTCAACCAGTGTGGCCCAAAACTCAAAAACTAAAACCAACCAAACAAAAAGCCTAAAAAAGAAAAAAGTTTTCCTTGATATCTGAATTGAGTTCTAGAGCACAGATAAAATACAAAACTAGAAATATATGAATTGATGAAAAGTGAGGTTAAAAGGAGCCAAAATTCATGAAAAGAAAGGAAAGGAAAGAAAGAGTAAAGAGAAAGAAAAGAAAGAAAGAAAGAAAGAAAGAAAGAAAGAAAGAAAGAAAGAAAGAAAGAAAGAAAGAAAGAAAGAGAGAAAGAGAGAAAGAAAGAAAGAAAGAAAGAAAGAAAGAAAGAAAGAAAGAAAGAAAGAAAGAAAGAAAGAAAGAAAGAAAGAAAGAAAGAGGGAGGGAGGGAGGGAGGGAGAGAGAGAGGGGGGGCCTGGAGAGATAGCATGGAGGTAAAGCATTTGCCTTGCAGGCAAATGGTTGTGGTTCGAATCCCGGCAACCCATATGGTCCCTGAGCCTGCCAGGAGAGATTTCTGAGCATAGAGCCAGAAGTAACCCCTGAGCACTTCCGGGTGTGAGAAGAAGGAAGGAAGAAGGAGGGAGGGAGGGAGGGAGGGAAGGGAGGGGGAGAAGAAGGAAGGGAAAGAGGGAGGGAGGAAGGGAGGGAGGGAGGAGGGAGGGAGGGAGAGTGGAAGGAAGAATGGAAGGAAGGATGGACGGAAGGAAGGACGAAAGGCAGGAAGGGAGGGAAGAAAAGAAGGGAGAGGGGAAGGAAGAAATGAAGGAAGGAAGAGGGGAAAGGGAGAAGGGGGAAGGAAGAAAGAAAGGAAGGAAGGATGGACGGAAGGAAGGACAGAAGAAAGGAAGAAAGGAAGGGAAGAAAAAAGGGAGAGGGGAAGGAAGGAAGGAAAAAAGAAGTGGAAGAAAGGAAGGAAGAGAGAAAGAAGTGGAAGGAAGAAATAAGTGGAAGAAAGGAAGAAAGAAAGAAGTGGAAGAAAGGAAGAAAAGGGAGTGATAGAAAAGCAAGTAGATTAAAAATTTAGTCTAAATTATACAAGTTAGGGCCAAATATTATAGTCAAGTAAACTTCTTACCTGGCCTGCAATCAACCCTAGTTCAACCTGTAATCAACCCTTTCAATATGAGGAACAGCCTGTAAGCACCACTAGCTATGAACCCAAGACCAAATACAGACACACAAACACACACAGACACACAGACACACACATGTATTATAATTCTTTTGTTAATGACTACCAGATGCACAAATCCCCCAAAGTGCAATGTAGCACATGTCAAAGGTACTCAATAGGAAGGAAATGGAGATGTTTTGAGTGAAAACTCACTCTAATTGTATATTCAAAGCATTAACATTGATACTATTATACTATCGTAAGCACATGCGAAATATATAATGCACTCATAAAACCCAACGAAGCAAATCAAAATGCCCATAATGCGGAGAGCTCAACACACTTCCTTTAAATATAAACATGGCCAACAGGAATATGAAAAGATGCTCATCATTTCATATTGTGATGGAAATGCAAATTAAACCATGAAAAATCACTTCATATGAGTGAGAAAGGGCTTTTATCAAAAAAGAACAGTAGTGCTAGCAGGCATGTAAAAAAAGAACTGCTAATGGGACTGTTGTCTGGTTGTTTTTATAAAATGTGGTTTGGAGAATTGTAAACGATTAGGAATAGAACTCATTTAACTCTGCAATTTCACTTCTGGGAATCTCCCACCCAAGAACACTAAAACAATTTGCAAGGATATATGCACAATTATACTCATCACATTACTTACAACAGTCAAGATCTGGAATCAACTGTGTCCAGATGTCTAACAAGAGATGAGGAAGAAAACTGTAGTACTCAGGTATACACGGTGTGGATAAAGAAATGGTGGTACGTAAACAAAATGAAATACTACTCTGACATGAAAATGAACCAAATCTCAGTCTGCAGCAACGTGGAAAAAGACAAGAGATGACCTTGTTCATATGTAAAGTGTAAGAAACCAAGTCAGGAATTAGACAATCCTTAATGAAAACAAAACTTGAGATACCCCTGACAGCTATGAACTGAGGATCCAAGGCTGTAGTTCAGCATTAGAAAAGGGACCTTGGGATAATGGAGAAGTGATGTTGACACTGTGGTGGATCATGTATTAGTACCACAAGCATTAAAACAGTAATATTAATACTATTCTAATATCCCACTGTGAATTTAACTAAGTACAAAGACATGCACATGAACACGTAAAATTTAATTTAAGTACCATGGTTACAAACATGTTTTTTTGTTTTGTTTTGTTTTGGGGCCACACCCAGTGGTGCTCAGGGGTTACTCCTGGCTGTCTGCTCAGAAATAGCTCCTGGCAGGCACTGGGGACCATATGGGACACTGGGATTCGAACCAACCACCTTTGGTCCTGGATCAGCTGCTTGCAAGGCAAACGCCGCTGTGCTATCTCTCCGGGCCCACAAACATGTTTATAACTGGGTTTTAGCCATAAAATGCAAATATCAAAAAAAAAAGTACTTAAATACAAATTTAAAAAAATGCACACACCCTCCTTCATCAGTGCAACTTTTCCATCACCAATAACCCCCATTTCCCACCTCCCTTGTCTTTGAGATAGACATCGTATTTCTCTTATCACTGTCATGAAAGTTGTTAATGTAGATATTTCTCTAACTGTACTCAGCCCTCTTTGTGGTAAGCTTCATATCATGGGATAATCCATCATCTCTGGTATTACTAATACGGTCTTATCTTTCTTAAATTCCACAGATAAGACTATTGTTTCTCTACAATTTATTTCCTAATAGCCACCATATCCATCTCAGTATAGGCAAATTTCATGACTTCATTTTAACAGCTGTGTAGTATTCCATTGTGTATGTATACCAGTTTCTTTAGTCATCTGTTGTCAGGCATGTAAATAGTGATGCAATTGACATAGAAGTGCAGAGGGCATTGTACTGTTTTTTGTGTTCCTAGGGTATATCCCTTGGAGTGATATTGCTGGATCATATGAGAGCTCAATGTCCAGTTACTTTTTAAAATTTTTTTTATTGAGACCATTGTGAATTCCAAGTCTTTCACAGTTGTATTTCAGGCATATAGTGACAGTGAATTAGGGCCATTCCCACCACCAGTGCTGATCTCTCTCCACCACTTCCCATCATGCATCCCATACCTTTTGGCCTACTAGTGTTAACAGGTCCATTTTATGTTTAGCTTGTTAGTTTGGGTCTCTTGATTTTAATATTGACTTTGGTTCGACTCCTCCTGCCCAATCTGACCTTTATTTCCCCACTCAATGCACCTGAGACCACCTGACCCCTAGGTCCTATCTTTTATTTTTCTCAATTTGTATGAAGCAGAAAAAATGTTCTAAGGTTCTATGAAAAAGATGGGAGGCCCTGTCTAGCAGATATAAATAAAATTCAAAAAGGAGGGGGTAGACGTGGCAAGATTTTTTCTTTTGGTATAGGTGCAGTAAAAGTTGGGGAAAGTACAAAGTAAATTCCCTTGGCCTAAGAAATACAAGGTGACTCTACCTATGAAGCATATTTCATAAGACCCTCTACAGGCTCTGGACTTGTCCAACCCCAAGGTCTTTCTTTGTGGTCCCAGGAAAAGTTTTACTCAGTTGCAGTTGTCTTATGTAATTAGAGATCATTGTCCAGTTTTTTTTTTGGAATCTCCATATTGTTTTCCAGAAAGGCTGGACTAGATGGCATTCCTACCAGCAGTAAATGATAGTTCCTTTCTCCCCAAATCCCTGCCAGCATAGCATCTTTAAAGTCACTCACTAAACACCTACTTTGTGATTCGTATGTGAATCTAGTCACATCCACACCAGCACTGGTTGTTTTTGCTCTGTGATATGTACCAGTCTCTGTGGCACAAGATATCTCACTGTTTTTTTTTTTTTTTTTTGGTTTTTGGGTCACACCAGCAGCGCTCAGGGGTTACTCCTGGCTCTATGCTCAGAAATCACCTCCAGCAGGCTCGGGGGACCATATGGGATGCTGGAATTCAAACCACCAACCTTCTGCATGAAAGGCAAATGCCTTACCTCCATGCTATCTCTCCGGCCCCCTCATTGTTGTTTTGATTTGCATCTCCCTGATTATTAGTGACATGGAGCATTTTTTTTTCATGTGCCTTCCAGCCATCTGTATCGTTTCTTTGAGAAAATGTCTGTTTCCCCTCATATTTAGTTAGCAGATTTTGTTTACTCTTTAGGGGGTGAGCACTGCCAGTGCTCAGGGGTTACTCCAGGCTCTGCACTCAGAAATCGCTCCTGCCTGGCTCGGAGACCATATGGAATGCCAGGAATTGAACTGGGACCCATCCAAGGTTGGCTGCGTGCAAGGCAAATGCCCTATTGCTGTGCTACTGCTCTGGCCCCTACTTAGCAGATTTTAAGATTTAAAATGTTAACACTTTTTGAATGACCATGATAAAAACAGAATGTGTAGTCTCTCAATTAGAAGGGAGAAAAGGTGACTATGAAAAAAGAGAATGGGGGCTGGAGAGACAGCACATCAGTAGGGTGTTTGCCTTAAGCCGCAGAAGGGCAGTGGTTCGAATCCCAGCATCCCATAAGGTCCCCCAAGCCTGCCAGGAGCGATTTCTGAGTGTAGAGCCAGGAGTAAACCCTGAGTGCTGCCGGGTGTGACCCAAAAACCTTAAAAAAAAAAAAAAAAAGAAAAAGAAAAGAAAAGAAAAGAAAAGAAAAAGAAAAAGAGAATAGGGCAGGTGGGATGGGAAGTCCAAGTGGGATCAAAAGTAAGCTCATCGGTAATCACACATAAAATCACTAACTGTAATAAGCAATCGATTTACTTATGTGTCAAGCAGATTCCAAAAACTTCACAAATACTTGTTCCTCAATACTTAAATGATGTTGGCAAGAGTACTACAAAGCAGTGAAAATGAACGATTACAAAACTATCAGGACCATCAATAAATCTATGTTGAGAAATACAAGACACTGTCAAGTATAATTTCAACTTAATGAAAAAATATGTAAAACTAAAACATGGAACTATAGGGGTCGGAGAGATAGCAGAGCGGTAGGGCTCGTCTTACACATGGTCAACCCAGGACAGGCGGTGGTTTGATTCCCAGCATCCCATATGGTCCCCTGAGCCTGCCAGGTGTGATTTCTGAGTGCAGAGACAGAGAGGTGCTGGGTGTGGCCTAAACTCCCCCCCCCCAAAGAAAAAAAAGAAACTATAAATAAAAGCAAAGGGATTATTAGCACAAGTAATGTTAATAATTGGGAGAAAACTTTTGGGGACAAAGAAGAAAATATAATTGGTGAGGGCTGCTGTGTTTTAAAAGTTACTAAGACCACTCTACTTAATATTAGTTAGGTGGTACTGAGACTTTTTTAACTGGACATGCCAACATACATGGGCATAATTATGTGTGTATATAGTCACACACATATACATCCAATTTTGCGTAATTCAACAAATTAACAGTTTAATAGGCCATAATCAACTACTTAATGTAAACTTCAAACTTCATCAATGTGATCAGAGGTAAAAGCTGCTGAAATATAAGAGGGTTTTACTATTTAAAATAAATGTACTATAAAGAACACCCCAAAATTAATAAGCACTTACTTTGTACTCACCATCCCATTGGTACAGCTTGTTAAAATTTAAGGTTGATTCTAGAGCTCTTAATAAAAACTTCAAAAATACATTTTAACAATGAATTGCGATGGCCATATAGTTTTGCTGGTACAAATACTAGTAATAGCATAGATCAAGGGGTGGCATTATTATTTGTGGTTTTGGGTATGTGACTTTTAATATGTAATTATAAATGGTAAAGAAAAACAGGAACATTGTTTTTATTTGAATGACTATGCCAAGATTCATCGAGTTGTCTAGGAGTATCCTTTATTCTTTTGAAATCCAGTGTGGACAGATAAGAAAGATGTAAGAAGGGACAATGTGATATGACCAATTGTGCTTTCAAACTCTGGCTTTAATTATTTCTATGTATGATCCTGAGTAACTATGTGAGAATGTCTTATTGAAAATCATATACTGAACTAAGATTCCAGTGTTTCCAGGTATTAGGCATTCAAATATTAAAGCATTAAAAAAAAAAAGCCCGATATATATTAAATGCTAAATATTAACTTCCAGTAACTACACTTTATTGTTTTTTCTACTGGCCCACTTTACCTTGTATTTTATTTTAATGGTTATATAACCACATTTCTTTGCTATTAGTGTGCTTTGGTTGACCTAGTCATTAAAATCTAAATGATGCTTGAATTAAAAATCACTGCCCTTGGCCCGGAGAGATAGCACAGCGGCGTTTGACTTGCAAGCAGCCGATCCAGGACCAAAGGTGGTTGGTTCGAATCCTGGTGTCCCATATGGTCCCCCGAGCCTGCCAGGAGCTATTTCTGAGCAGACAGCCAGGAGTAACCCCTGAGCACCGCCGGGTGTGGCCCAAAAACCAAAAAAAAAAAAAAAAAAAAAAAAATCACTGCCCTTGATCACTCAAAGGAAAAAGAGATCATCATTCCTATATATAAATAACTTATGCATTTTTATATAGTTCCATATACAGCTCTATTTGTGATAGACCTGCATTTTGTATACATTAATTAGCTCTACAACACATTAAAAGTACATTTTTATCAAGTTACTGGTATCTACCTTTGGGTATTTTTCTCTTGTGAATTTTACTAATAAAACTGCAAAAGATCCTCTAGACTTAGCATTCTCAAAAGCACTGGTTACTGAGGAATAAAAATAGCACTGACTTACATTGGTCCATGTTTCTGCCCTCAAGTTTTAGCATCAATAAAACAAATCAGGGATCTGGAACACCATAGTATATGGGGCAAATATGATCTGCATTCTCAAAATTTTAAATAAGTGGATAAATTTCTAGAACAAATACATGCTGTACACATAAGACAATTCGCCGGATACAATGAAACAGCCAATTTTATTTAAATTTCCCCAAAATTATATTCAATATGGTAATTGGTTTTAAATATGTCATTCTTTTTAATGGTTTCACTAGTTCATCTTTGTTTTTTAGTTTCGTCCTCTCTTCTTTGTAGGTCTTCAATAGAAGCCAGAGTCTTGAGCTGCCCAGTTTGGAGCCTAAAATATATAGGAAATAAATAATGAGAAAACAAAAAAGTGACACTGGCAACTCCCTTACATTTTCTTAAGATTTTTAACCACTGGAGCTATTATTAAATGTTTGATGGCTCACTGAGGACAATACACCACCTAGTAGCATACTGTAGCATACGGAAAATAAAGTACACAAGCTTGAATTTTCAGGGGCCAACAATACAAAAGTGGTAGTATACCTACTGGCCAAGTGTTAGGCTCGGGTTTGAGCCTCAACACAAATGATCCCTCAGCACTGCAGGACATGGTCTTCACAACCAATCATTTTAAAAATAGTTATTTTCCAGATTCAGTTATACTTGGATAAAATATACATAATTCTCCCTTTCCTTCACACTAAAGAAATGCTCAGGACATAAATTTGTTTCTGAAACCTCAACCAAATAAGGCCCTTGAACTGCTTCCTAAAAATCTTCTTCATTTAGTTACACATAACCATACTGTATAGAGAACATTAAAAGTGGTTAGAATTCCAATTATAATCTCATTCCTTTAATGTCGTATTGCCATAATATCTAATCACGGTTTTAATAGCTATTACGTAGGGTGCTTTCTTCTAAATGACATATATTTCTGACATGTTAAATATCTAAGATAAAATCTGTCCTATATTAACACAAATATATACAAGATAAAGATTTTTTTCTGTTTTTGGGCAATACCTGTCGGTGCTCAGGGGTTACACTCCTGGATCTGTACTCGGCCCATTCCTGACAGTGATAGGGGGACCAACCGGATGACAGGAATTGCATCAGAGTCAGCCACATGAAGGGAAACTGTGCTATATTGCTCTGGCCCCACAAAATCAACATTTTTATGCAAGTGCTTCTTTAGATTTAAAGAAAACACATTTCAAGCATTTGAGAGGGGCCACACATATAAGTTACCACCTGTCATTATCAAAATGTTGTGTTGAAAAACCCAAATAAAACAAGTTAATAAAGTCACACAGGAAGAGTAAAAGAAAAATTTATATTAAAGTAGGCACATGTTAAGTCCCTGCAACATTTAACATTAATTACATGAACCGGAAATACTAGAAAAGGAAACATGTTTCTTACCTCTGACCTACTATTCTGATTAAGTTTCTTCTCAATATTCATGGCCAACATTTGGCTTCTAAATGAGAGGCTTTTGGTTTTTTCAATCACTTGCTGATAAGGTGACACAGCATTGTTACCCATAACCACATGACCCTAAGTTGAGACAGAGTAAAATGTAATGTTAATAAGTGAGCTTCCCAAATAAATGATGAGTATGCCCTACTAACACATGACTATTGAACAGTTTTTATGATATCCCAAGATGACTATATTCAAACAACGAATACTATATTGCAACTGCCTACAAAAAAGTCACTAAAGTAAGTAACAGAATGCTGAATTGGGAAGCTTCCCAAAATATATAAACCAATTAGCAACTGACATCTAGCATGTCATGTAACAAATATAATACTCACCAACTTAGAATCAATCTTGGCATCGAGTCTTGCATTTCTAATCAAATTTACAATCCACCTTTCAGCTTCTTCTGGAGTCATATTCAGTTTATCTGCCAACATGCTAAAGAAAAGGGCAAAAGGTCGTTATGTATTTAGTCTTTGACCCATACCCTGCATAAGCACATATTCTCAGCATAGTCGATGTCTGTGCCATTCCTGTAATATGCATTGCATATCCCATTTTGCCAACTAGCAAGGCTCTAGAAGGGAGGGCACCACATTCTCTATTGCAGAAATTCTTCCAGCATTGAGATTAATGTATAACACATGGAAAACACTCAACTAGTAATGGTCTAGCAGTAGAAATGGTTTGATTACATAAATAACCATATAACAAGTAGAAAATATAATACAATGGATAATTAACCGGAAAAGTCCTGAGATGAGGAGAGCCTTGCTTAAGGATAAGGAGTTGACAAGCAGAGATTGAAAGAGAAAAAGACCCAAGAAGTCCAGTCTGCTCTGGCCAGAACAAGCCAATGTCAGAATGAGGGAACTGAATGCAAAGAAATTCCAGACTTTCAGTGTCATACCTGCATTCGAAAGTGAACTCATGTCTTGGTGAGACCAATATGGGGTACAGCTTCCGGGATGACCAGGAAGAAGCCATACTCAAGGTGAGATATGCTCAGTTGGGTGGCAGTCTCAACTGAGACAGACTGCAGACAGAAAGGACAAAACCCCTACGAACCCATACAGAATAGGTTCCTTCTGAGATCAGTCACAAACAAGGCAAAGAGGGTGACTTTTTCCTATGATTCTATACAATTTTAAAAGTACTAGCCATAACAATCATGTAAGGAAAACAAAAAGGCATGCAAACTGGAAAAGAAGCTACTGAACTTCTTTTAGTAGAGTGTTCAAAGGTGGGAGTGATAGACCATAAGCACTCCACAAAAAATTCTGAGAAACAGTAAGACAATACAACAAAATAGCATGAATTTCTATATACAAAAAATATGTGTGCTTCTACAGAAGCGAAGGAAATAAAACAATCCCATTTCAAAACCACGTAATACCAAGCAATCAGTAAGAATCCAAAATCACTGAGTGGGAATAATCATTAAACACTTTAACTCACTTCTGAACAAAATAGAAACAGATTGTGAAACATAAAATATTCCCTGTTCAAGGATTATAAAAATGAATGTTGTCAAAATGAATATGCTACTCAAAGCATTATATAGACTCAATATAATCCCATCAAAATTCCAATAATGTCCTTCAGGGATTTGGAACAACTAAAATTTATAAGTCAAAGCTATTCTGGGGAAAAAGAAAAAAAAAAGATGGAACATGGGAGGCATGGCATCCCTTGTGTTCAAATTTTATACAAAGTGTTATTAATCAAATCTGCAATGACTCAGAACAGAGAACCCAAAGTCCTCAGATTTATGGTTAATCTGACAAAGGAGTTGGTCATATAAAGAAGAGCAAGAAAAGCCTCTTCAAAAAAGGGCACTGGGTAAATAGGAAAAAGTGGATTCATATCTTACAGCACACACAAGTTAATTTAAAGTAAATAAAAAATATTCTGTTTTCTTTTCTTTTGGGGCCACATCCAGCACTGCTCTGGGTTTATCCTCTGGCTCGTCACTCATGGATCGCTCCTAGTGGTCCACTGAGGAAAGAATAGGCAAATGCCCTACCAGCTGTACCATCACTTTGGTTCTGGATCAAAAATCTTCAGATTAGGGTCAAAGAATGCTTCAGGGGCTGTAAGCACATACTTCTGCAGAAGTTTGATCATTTCCTGGTCTCCTGAGCACTGCAAGAAATCACCCCAAGCTGGGAGTGGCTCCTTAAGGGGTGTGGTTCAAGAAACTAAGGTTCCTATTTATCCAACATGTGTTCCCTTTTGTTTGTTTTTTATTTTTTGTTTCTGGGTCCACACCCAGGATGCTCTAGGGCTACTCTAGGTTCTGGGATCCTAGGGGGCCATGTGATACCAAGGTCAACCTGGGAATCTTGCATGCAAAGCACTCATTGTTTGCCCCCTCCCCCCCACCATTTCTTTTGCTGTAAGCCATCTTAGTCCCACAGGGACTGTGGTGAATAATTGGTTTTTATTTCTCTTGATTTTATAATCAAAGCTGTCTATTCAAATCTGTCGATTTATTGGATTAGTCTTTGTGTGTTTTTAAACACTCAATTACACCTATGATGTGCAAATACTATTTAGTGTATCTTTATATTCTATTTACATATGTAAAAATTTGTTTAATATACTTCATCTTTGCTTAAATTTCCTTTGTAATTGGGGCTGAGTTTCCAAAGATATTTATAAACTTTCTAATGTCAGGAAATGTTTCATTTATGTTCTTTATTGTTTAAGATCTTACAGTTAGGTCTTTAATATTTTTAATTTATTCTTGCACCTAAGATTAGAAAGTGGTCGATTTCATTCTTAGCCATGAAGCTGTTCAAACTTACCAATACCAGTGGGAAAAGTTTGGTACTAGTAAAGTTTGCTCTCTTGTAGAACATTGGATTCCTTACCATAAGTTAAATATTATGTGTTTTGATTTTTAGGCTTAACTATGCTAATACAGATATGTGTTTATTTTTATCCCAATACCACATAATTTTAATTACTATTATATTGTTTTTGGTTTGGGGACCACACCCGGTGAAGCTAGGGGGTTACTCCTGGCTATGCGTTCAGAAATTGCTTCTGCCTTGGGGGACTACATGGGACTCCAGGGATCAAACCAAGGTCAGTCCTAGTCCTAGGCCAGCAAAGTGAAAGTCAAATGTCCTGCCACTGAGCTATGGATCCAGCCCTTAATTACTATTATTTTTTAATTAAGTAGGAAATCAGGCGAATTTGTATTTCCATTCTTTTTTATCCTTATAAAGATTCTTTTAAGGTAGTGACCTGTTATGATTCGATATATCTCCCTGAAATTTTTTTTTGGTCAAATTTCCTCCTGAAATGAGTATGTGGACTATATGTTAATATTCTACATCCATACATAAGAAATGCCTTTCATCTCTTTATTGTCTAGTGGGTTTTATTATGAAGGCCAACCCTTTTTATTTTTTTGCTGAGGTCTCTGCTACATTTATTTCAAAGTAATGTATCCCAGAGCACTTATTTGTCATGGATAAAACTGTAAATAACATAGTTTGCTTAATTTCTTCTCCATTAATTGTATATAGAAATTCAAGAGATTTTCATATACTGAATTACAGCCAACCAGTTTACTGAACTCATTGCTTTTTAGTAACTTTTAATGGATTCTGCATTTTTACATATATTATCATATATCAAAACAACCCTTCTTCCAATCTGAATACACTTTTATATTTGGCTAAGACTTCTAAAATTTATTTTTGTTTTGTTTTGGGTCAATGCCTGGTGTTGCTCAGAGTTTATGCCTCGGTTTGCATTCAGGACTCGCTCCTAACAGGCTCAGAGGAGGTATGGGATCCCAAGGATGAAGGTGGGTTGGCTGGGTGCAAAGCAAGCAACTACCTAGTATTCTATCTCTCCAGTCCTATGAAACTAAATGAAACACCAATGGTAAGAATAGTTAGTCACCTTGTGTTGTTCCCGATTCTAAAGAAAAAACTCTTCTTCAACAGAGTATGTCATTAGTTCTAGTTAATAGTATGCAATATAAAAAATATATAAATAAGCCTTACTTCTAGAAAGTTACAAATCATGTGTGTTGGGCATTACAGACTTTAAAAAAGCATAAAGAAAATCTGCTTCAAATGTTGCTTAATAATGACCCTCAGATTAAATCTATTGGACTTCTCTTTTTGCTTATCATTTCTAATCTAGAGGTCCTATCAATTATATTTAACTATTGTCATTCATCTTTTTTTTTTTTTTTTTTGGTATTTGGGTCACACCCAGCAGCTCTCAGGAGATACTCCTTGGCTCTACTCTCAGAAATCGCTCCTGGCAAGCTCAGGGGGAACATATGGGATACCGGGATTTGAATCCTGGTCCTTCTGCATGCCAGGCAAACGCCTTACCTCCATGCCATCTCTCCGGCCCCATTCATCTGTTTCTTGAGGATCTATTCTCACCTTGAAAGACTCTACTTGGGGCCAGAGTGATAGCACAGTGGTAAGGCATTTGCCTTGCACGTGGCCAACACAGGACTGATGGTTCAAATCCCAGCATCCCATAGGGTCTCCCAAGCCTGCCAGGAGCAACTTCTGAGCACAGAGCCAGGAGTAACCCCTGAGGGTCGCTGGGTGTGACCCAAAAACAACAACAAAAAAGACTACTTCTTCTCAGTATATTAAGCTCCTTGGCTCATTTTGGCACCACTTAAAACAACTTCATGGTTTTTGTTTTTCCGCTTAACAGGCTCATCTGCCTTTTATTCATAGCTGTTTCAAGGGTGTTGGCTAACCAGGACCATCATGAAATTTTCCATGATACTGCTTCCTCACTGCAGCACACCTTTTTAAAGATATCATGACTTTCTTTTGCATAGCAGCTAAGGTAGTTAAGGTTGTATTTTGTTCAGTACTGACTTCCTTTTTTGGGGGGGAGGGGTGGGCGGGGTTGGGTCACACCCAGCAGCGCTCAGGATTTACTCCTGGCTCTGGCTCAGAAATCGCTCCTGGCAGGCTGGGGGGTGGGGGGCATATAGGATGCCTGGATTCAAACCACCGTCCTTCTGCATGCAAGGCAAATGCCCTACCTCGACAATATCTCTCCAGCCCCGGTACTGTATTAAAGACTTACCAAAGCTATTTTCTTGATATAAATCAAGTAATCAGAACTGAGGCACAGCATAGAGCAGAGTATGTATTTTTAAATTAATACCACTGAGTGCTCTAGAGACTAATTTCATTATCACTTTCTAGTTTTATAATTAATTTATCTCTTAGATTCATCATCTATTTACTAGGTTAGCCCTAAAATCCAACTATGCAGTTTATATTCAAGTTCCTTTCAAAATATTAACAGAGCCCTGAAAAGAAAAAAAAATACAACTTTTAAGTTCTTATTCTTGGTACTCTACAATTTTGCAACCATCTAGTTTTCCAACCACTCATTAATCTCATCCTCCATGGCACTAACCTGCTAGCCAACCAAACCAATTCTCTGCTGCTGGTGATAAAACACAGTCTGTTCCCTACTTCAACCAAGTATGAGTTGGGTTTCAGAGATTGGAACAATCACATAATCCTCAGATATATACAAACAGTTATTTTATGTGTAGTCATGAAAATGTTTAAGGAATTATAGAACACAAAAACTATTAGGAAACTGCTTCTGAAGAAGTAATTTCAGGTTCTAATAATACATATATATATATTTTTTGAGGTGATGAAATTGTGAAGTAAGGTTTTACTGGAACCTATTTCAGAAGTGAGGGGAGACAAAGGGAAAAGAATATGTTCAAGAAAGAATACAGGCTTCTCTAGAGTTGAAGAAACACAAACAAGAAACAAAAATAAGAAACACAACAAACACACACACACAAACAAGAGTGATACATGATACATGGGCTTGAAGCAGAAGCAATAATAGAGACAGTTTTAAATAAGAATTCCATCTAGCTGTTTACACTGATTACCTACCCAATAATCTCTCAGCTAAACCATATCTAAGATAACTGTATCTTAAGCAAGTAAAAATTTGGGTATTGCACTTGACACGTCCCAGATAGCCTGGTTTACCAAATGTACTCTGATACATTTCATTTATCTCAAATATTATTGACTTAGGCATTAAGATATGGAATCTTCTGTTTTTTCACTAAAGACTAGGATCAACTGCTCAAAGTACTCGCATTCTTTATAAAGACATACAACGGCAAAGACAAGTGTTAAGTGTAAATTGTGCTTAACTATAAAATTAGAAAAAACAGAGAAAATTTGATAAATAACTATAATAGCTGAAAGTTATCACTAAATTTTCCATCTCTGTAAGTAAAAAGTTAAAGTATGCTCATTTATAGCTAGAAGAAGAGTGATAACTTGTATATCTCCACCTAAAAATAAACCTTCAATCTCACTAATATCAGAAAGAAAATATGAATATAAGACATAAGTTCTCTGGAAGTACTAAGAGATTAAAAAAATACAAAGTGCCATTTAATAATGCAAGCAAAATGAAATGACTTCATAATTTAAAGAAATGCAAGAGTAGTTGGCAATATCTTCTTTTTTGTGCAAAGCCAAAACTAAGTCCCAGTAGAGAAATTATATTAACATATGCTCTAATGTGTTTATCATACACATTCAAACTATTACTTCCATACTGTTTTTATCTACAACTGACAGTTGGTCCAAGAATTACTCTAGAACAGCTTTTCAATTTCAGAAACACACCATATCTGAAAACTATTCAGCTATACTAAATTAATTCTCACCACAGTAATAATGTTTCTTGACAGATGTTGCACACTTTATGGTAAACAGATTTGCAACTTATCCTACAAGTCCATAAGGTTGTATATAAATGGACAAAAACAGTTTTAATATGCATGTTATAAAGATATGACTACCATATGTAGTTACTGCCATTTAGTCAAAAACCTATTATTGGTGAATGTTCCAAATTGCAAATGGAAAGAATTGTTTAATAAACAACATGGACTTTAATACAAATCTATTCAGAGTTTTAAATAATTCCATTGGGACAAACAATGGTCAGACACAAATGTCAGAGAACTGTCAATCTAGTCTGCCATCAAATAATATTTAAGACAATTCAGTTTTTTAACCTCCCACTTACTGACTAAAGGAGTCACAAAACAAAGGTGCTATACAAAGTAAATTTTATAAAACTGTGTTTCTATGAGCATTGGGATTCCATACAAGAGTATGAATTGCCTGGCTGGGGTTGGGGCTGAAGAGCTGGATAGTACAGACTCCACAAGATAAAGGGGCTCTGATTTGGACAATTGATTTGCCTATCCATATACTGAATACTTACAATCATATATTCATATAACTAGTATTTCACTTTAAAACAATGCATGAACATACCAACATTTATACCAGTAATTAAAAAAAAATCTAGAACTCAGAACCGGTCCTGTGGATTTAGGAGGCAGTGAATAAAGCAAATAATATACATGTGACACTGCAGAAAGTTCTTGTCCAAAGTCCTACTGTCTATGATTCAATTAACTGCTTTTAAGTTAGAAGTGCTTTAATTTCTTACAGTTCCCCAAATTTCATTACTAAGGAAAATGCAGTCATTTATATGTTCAAATAATCTACTTTGGTAACTAGTCCACAACTATCCAAAAGTTCAAACAAACTAAGAGCAAATACTGTTAATGGAAAAGACATGATTACAAATTTTAAAAAGCTACAAGAATTTATTGGGGGTTTTTGTTATGTTTGGGGGTCCTGATGATATCTGGGGCCTACTCCTAGTTCTATGCTCTGGCATTGCTCCAGAGCTCAGAGGATTATATGGAATGTTGGGGTTGAACCTGTGTATTGACTGTGTGAAAGGCAAATGTTTTCCCTCTGTACCGACTCTCAGGGCCCCCAAAGGCTCTAGAATTCTAATCTAAAGCCAAAGAAATGATCCAAACTCTAAGAACAAAGGAATTTGTCAAAAAAAAATTAAAATCTACACAGAAAAATTTAAATTCTGAGGTAATGAGAATATTACATTATAGTTTACACACAGACAGTTAAGTTTGGGGAAAATGCAAATAACCAGATTCTGATAAGAAACAAGAAAAATGCAACAAGGAAAAATAAAAATATCAGCCTATCTCTTTCACAAGTCCTCATTTTATAGAAGAAAGGGAGAAAAGAAAAGGAAAGCAGGAAGGGAAGAAACTAGGAAGCACAATGCCAGAATTCACTATTTTCTACTAGCGGACAGCATATATCTATTTTTCACTAAAGATATACCATAAATCTATGTATTCTTTTGAGAAGCAAATTTTAGAACCTGTATGTCTGATAGCTATAGTAAAGTACTAATAAAACTGAAATCAAGTTTCAATTCCCATGGGAACATTTCTATGGTCACACCATTCTAAATGAACAACCACTTCAATGACAACCACTAAATTAGGCAAGCAAGTTTGAGTGCCTTAGTAAAAACAAACAACACTGAAGAAAACTTGTGTACACACAATTTCTAAGAGTCAAACATAAAAGTATTAAGTTTTTCAACATTTATGGAGTATTAACTGTTTGACTTCATCTGTGGCCAAGGGACTCTAGTAATTATTCAAATTCTAATTCATAAAACTAGTTTCTAATAAGTTATGTAAGTTACAAAATTTTCCCTTAATAATTTTCTCACACAACAGAGCAAATTTCAACTGAAATTCACTATAATTTTTCCATGTTTCAACATTTTAGGGTGTCAAAGAAGTTTACTATATGAGAATTCAAATATATAATTAAATAAAACAAACTCAATTAACTGAAATGATTACCAAATGTGGTCTTTCAACAGAATTTCCGATTTACGAAGTACTAATTCCTTATTTGAACCCCCATTGAGTACCATTCTAAAACTGGCCAATTCTTTCCACCACTCCTATTTAACAGTACAAGAGTAATTTTTAAATAGATAAGGAACAATTACATGGTGCTTTGTTGTCATGCCACACAGAAGAGCTAAAGTATGTCTCTATGAACCTTTAAAGGAGGTATTTCTAAGAGGGAGCATACCACAATTCAAACAAAAGTCAACATTTAAATAATCACTGTCAGATTTTTTTCAATTAACAGGACTCCTATGTACTGTAAATTTACAGAAATTGAAAAGTAGAATAATATAAAACCAAGGTGCTCTTACTTAATACTAATACACTGGTGGATGCGACAGAAAGTCTCAAATATGAAGAGACGGGCATTTTCAATGAAATCCTCCAGACATGCCACCAAGAAGAAGTCGTTTACAAGTACCTATGTGTATAGAACAAAACATTAATGGCAACAAGCAATTTTTTAAATTGCACATACTTTATTGCTCTATTCACAATTTTTTCTCTAGAGACACATCACTTTCTAGAATACTGTGTTCAAGCCTCTTAAATTTTCATCAGTAAATGTTACAGGGAATAAAAAGAACTAGTGTTCCACTATCCCAGCAAAAGCTTGAACAACTTGTGACAAAGCTTTGTCTTGTCCATCACTTTCCAAAAGTGCACTGTAGAACATCTTTTCTAGCTATTTAAAATAGTAATGCTGAGTGAAATAAGTCAGAGGGAGAGAGGTAAACACAGAATGGTCTCCCTCATCTATGGGTTTTGAGAAAAATGAAACACATTTGTGTAACGATTCTCAAAGACTAGAGGAGGACTGGAGGGTCCAGCTCCCGACATGAAGCTCACCACAAGAATCGTTTAGTGCAGTCACAGAAATAATTACCGTATTTTCCGACGTATAAGACGACTTTTGAAACAAAAAACAAGTCAACTGAAAAATGTTTCAATATGCTGCTAAACGAAACAAACAAACAAAAAAATCAGGCCGCAGTTTCCAAATCTCTTTCTTGGGGCTCCCAAACAGTACTCTGGAGATCTGGGGGTCACTTCTGGCAAAACCCAGCTAATCGTGTTGGTGGTCCAAGGATGGGGTGTTGTTTGGTTCATGTAGTGGGGAGATTAACTGACGTCACCAGGGAATTGCCAGAAAAGGTGCCTATGATAAGGGACCAATTACTGCAAGGCTGCTCGGACAGCCTCTCTAACTCAGCCAATCCAAGCAGGCATTTTATGCATGCAAATTAGACAATGTTTTGGACCCAAATTTACACTGTAAAAAGCCTGCTCAGACTGGCCAGAGTCAGAGAGGAAGTCTATTACAGTATAACTTTTGAACCTTTGCTTGTTGTGATTGGCTCACTGTGGTCCATGCAGTTGCAGCACAGGAACGTTCTGTCTGATACAGCGAATATAGGCCTAAACCTTTGTTTTAACTGCAAAATTAGGGGGTCGTCTTATACGCCGGAAAATACGGTACACTGAAAACTATCATAACAAAATCTGACTGAATGAGGGAAGTAGAAAGCCTGTCTAGAGTACAGGCCAGTGTGGGGTGGGGAGGAAGGACATTTGGGATATTGGTCATGGGAATGTTGTACTGGTGAAGGATATATATATATTATAAAAAGAAAAAAGAAGAAAAGATAAGGCCTCCCAATTCTTACCACAGGCTATGTTCTTTACACTGACTGTACAGAAAGAGGAGGTACATTAAATGCACCCCATATACACCTCAACACAGGCCCTTTGCCTGATCTGTATTGTGAATTGGGGGACAAAAAAAAAAGTAATGAACAGACTGTGTTTCTGTGCTAAGTAGATAACCAAGTGTGGCTCCTATTCCACAGAAGGCCATAATAATCAAATGCCTTAACTTCAAGAAAAAACTAAAAAATAAAACTAAAAATTGCCCTTCAGTCTCAATTAGTACTAGATACATGGGGTTAACAAATATACACCAGTATTTAATAAGTCACATAACTAACACAAAGTATTCTCAACTAGACAACAATTTATATTTTTCTAATATTCATAAACTATATTTTCCTGCCTTCTCCTAATTTAATATATCTTGAGGTAATTTAACAGACAAATATCTTAGTCATTGACCAAATTTTGCCCATTTATTCTGAGGTCATTAGAGCTCAAAATTAAATGGAGGATGTTGATTTAGATAAAGTGGTAGAATGCACAAACCTTCTTTGTATATTCAAGGCCCTAAATTTAAATCTTATCACAGGGAGTGGTCCTGTGACTCAAACAGGTCCACCCAGGCCTGATTTCACCAAGCATGACCTCCATAAAAATAAAAAAATGAAATTGACAAGAGTTAGAAAATTTGACAAATGTATCAGTTAAGTTCTTAAGTTTAATTTCATAAACTTGCAAACCAACTAATTAAAAATAAACCTATCTTAATTTAGTTTTTTTAGAAGGCACGAATTATCAAACTCGTGCATTAGTAAGTTTGATAGTTTCTCACAAATGTAAAATACAATTACTGAAAAAGTCTAAAGATAGATCAACCACTTACTAAACAATATGAAAATCAGTTATAATATGCAATTCAGTTGCACAACCCTGACCATATGGAATATTTCAAGAATTTACTAGCTTGTGTTTAAGATGTAAATTTATAGGTATAAACAATCTTACAATTTTTCCAATGTTTTAACAATCTTCTAAAAAATAAAAGAATGGACAAATGACAACATTAAAAATGTCTTCATTACAGCAAAAATCTAAACAATCTTCCTTTTTATGATTAGAACTTTTTATATAATGAACTTTTGGGAAAGAAGAGTAAGAAGTTATAAAAACAAGAATAAAAAGTTAACAAGGTTAACTTTTCAAAAACTCAGAAATTTAAGAATGTTATTAAGGTAAAAAATTTCATACTTACTGATTCACATTCTCTCAGCTTTTTCTGAGCCCCGTCAAAGTCAAAGTTAACATATAAACATTCAACAAACTCTGTAATTGGGTCCTTGTATGTGTACGACTCCTATAAAATTTTGGAAAAAGTCAAGATGTATCTGATTCTAAAAAAGTTTAGTTGACCACCCCCAAGAACATACCAATCTACTTGTTTCCTCCTACCTGCCTGTTATATTCATTCTGGGAAACTCATTATAAGATTCCCAAAGCAATTGCTCAGATCCTGATTCTAACACTAAGTGTTAGAATTCATCTGATTCCAACAACACTAAGTTGTATTGTCTCCAGACCAAGACCTCAAACCATTCTAAAAGCTTTCATATTTCTCTCCACAAACTACCAGATTTCTTTGTCAATTATCAATGATGGGAGTATCTTTCTGACTGAATTCTCTGTACATAATTTGTTAGATCAAAAATATAAAGTTCCAGGGCCCAGAGAGATAGCACAGCGGCGTTTGCCTTGCAAGCAGCCAATCCAGGACCAAAGGTGGTTGGTTCGAATCCTGGTGTCCCATATGGTCCCCCGTGCCTGCCAGGAGCTATTTCTGAGCAGACAGCCAGGAGTAACCCCTGAGCACAGCCGGGCGTGACCCAAAAACAATAAATAAATAAATAAATAAATAAAAATAAGGTTCCAGGGGCCAGAGAGATAGCATGGAGGTAAGGCATTTGCCTTGCATGCAGGTTGGTGGTTCAAATCCTGGCATCCCATATGGTCCCCTGTGCCTGCCAGGAGTGATTTCTGAGCATAGAGCCAGGAGAAACCCCCGAGCGCTGTGGGGTATGACCCAAAAACAAAACAAAAAACAAACAAACAAACAAACAAAAATATAAAAAGTTTCTTTTTTTACTCATAGATATCGCCAAAAAACACTAAAAAATCAAAAAGTGGGGCTGCAGGTTTTTACAAAACTTGGGAGACTCCTAACATTGCATAAGACAATAGTCATTTAGATCACATCCAACACACAGGCATAATTTTGCACCTAATCATAGCAAGAGCTCTTTGGGGACCACTGTTTCTTCTAGATTTCTAAAGTTTACTTCCCTTCTTAAAACCGCTTAAAAACTGAGTCCTATTTCAGAAAATAGTTGAGATGAAAATTTTTCATTGTTACCTGTTGAATAACTTTGACCAGATCTTTCAGCACCTGCCGGCGTTTCCTAACATCTTTGTTCGTTATGACTGCTGTTGTCAAGTAGCGCAGAATATGTGGACACATTGTCTGAATTGCATTAAGATATCTGAAAAAGAAAAAGAAAATTTATTTAGTACTATTAGCCTGCCCATCATTTCAACACCCTATTTGTATCATCTATACATAATTGACATTAGTAGAAGGTCCTGGGCACAATTGGAGTAGGTAAGGCTCTACTAACTATACATCAAAAACACAAACTTTAACTAAACTACCATAATAATAAATAAATTAAATGAGTGAAAAGAAATAAAAGGAAATATCTGGATAGGCTGTTAAGACTGTAAGCCTTTAGTGACCTACGACAGTAAATACTTAAGAATATCTATGTGGGTCAGAGATTGTACATCAAGTAAGGCATTTGCCTTTCACATCACAGATCTGGTCTGGATTCAATCCTGGACACCCCAAATGGTCCCCTGATCCCACCAGGAGTGATTCCTGAGCTCAGAGTCAGGAATTAGTCTTGAATACCACTAGATATGGGCTCCAATTATATGGGTCATCCCTCTAAGAAAATAAACTTATCTACCTCAAGGAATCCGAGTGATAAGAAGAATGCCAGTGTTATTTGTCAGTGGAAAACAGGGAGATCTGTTTAAAAGGTTAATAATCCTATTATCATTGTGAATAAAAGTATTTCAGAAGGTTTTAAAATATGCTGTCAGAATGCTCCGAAAGACTACATAACTTTCAGTCATTCACCTAAAAGGGGGGGAAAACGTGTGAAAGCCCTCTCTGTTCATATCTCTCAGCAGAATTAAGAATCAAAAAACTGAATCCACGGACATTAAGGCATCAGGGGATAAAATGTCTAAAACAGTAAGGAGGAAATTTTAAGACTGCTACTAAATTAATCGGAAGTATTGGAATTATAAAGGTCAACACAGATGGCAGGCAAATATCAACTGTACCTGGGCTTAAACTTCAACAAATGTTGAAGCTTGACATCACAAGTGCTTAGCCTTCACTATTTATTCTACTCAATTACCAAAAGTTGTCCAATAAAATTGTAACTGAGCACCTTCAAAATCCAGGCAGGTACAAAACAAAATTTATCAAAAAAAATCTTGTCTATTTCCCCAGCTGAATACTTAAATCCCAAACCACTCACCCCGATCCTATTTCCCATCACTATTTCCCACATAACCAACTGCCACTTCCTGCTTTCCTCTTTCTTAATTTAAAAGCTCACTCCACCAGAACTGTTCTCCCAAATACATGTCTTAGAAAATGTTAATTCTTCAAGGACCAACATACATCTTATGTACTATGTATTCCCAGACGATCATGCAAATAAATTTTTGTGTTGTATCATCTATATAAACCTCACAAAATATTTAACCATTTAGATTATCTGAAAATTTGATAAACTATAACATAGTAGTGGCTAGTCATTGAAGTCCTCTAAACAATTCTGCTATTAAATATTCACCTAGTGTCTGGCAGACAATAAGACGTTAAATTGCAAGTACCTGGGTTTTATCCCTGCACCATGGGCCTCCCACATATTACATGTTGTGACTCAGGAAGCTGAGTATTATCAATATGGCACCATAGGGCTCAAGCAACACCGCATCCTCAGACCTAGCACAGAACTGCTGACCTAAATTAACTAAGTATGACCCGGAGTGAACCGTGGCCCCTGTAAGTACTACTACTTGGGAGCCCAACCCCCACTTGCCACCCCCACCCCCCAATTTCACTCAAGAGTAAAAACAATCAGAAATAAGAAAGGGGTTAAGGCAACAGGTTACATGTAACCCTGAATCAATCCCCAACATCAACGTATGATTTCCTGATCATGATCAGAAGTGATCCCTGATAATGAAGCAAAGAGAAACCCTTGAGCACTCCTGGGTATGTATCAGAATAAAACAATTCTAGAAAACAAAAATGCTAGCAATTTCATCAGCTGAAAAACAAAGCTCAAGTTTGAAGCAGAAACTTGAAACTGCAATGTTCATTTGAAAAAATTCTTACCAGGGACCTCATATATAAGCACAGCAAATAATAAGTGTTTTTAAATTATTTCTATAGGTATTTATAAAATTCACCCATAATTGACCCCAAATTATTAGGGATGTTCTATGATGTCAAAAGTTTTTTAACCTAACCTTTATAACATGTTTTCCTTATATTTATTAAGGATGACTTCCTTGGGAAATAATTTCTTCCTATGAGCATATGGCTGGAATTAGCCAAAAAAAAAAAAAAAAAAAAGATCAAGGGCCAGTAAGTTTTTCAAGTCACAAGTCAAAATTGAGATTACAAGGATCAAGTTTTACTTTTAGGGGAAAAAAAAAAATTTCCACATATTTAGAGATAAAACTCAAAGTATAACTTGAATGCAATCCTTATAATAGAGAAAAACTATGAGAAATATAATAATCTTACTGGGATATAACTCTCAGAAATTATTCCTGGCAGGTTCAGGGGACCAAATAGCACGCTGGGGATCAAACCCAGGTTGGCTGCACAAGGCAAATATCCTCCCTGCTGTTGCCATTGTTTGGCCCAAGGATATATTTTCTTAATGGAATTTAAAACCAGATAACTCTATTATGAAATTTTATTGCATATATTTATGCCAATGATGATGATCATGAGATTTTATGTATTTAATCTTTGAAAATGTTCTTCATCCTGTCATATTACCAAACAAAACAATTGACAAGCACATGGTTTTTTATCTAACATATTCATCACTTGGCATTTATAGAATTCCATTAAATTCTTTTTTAGATATTGCTTTGGCATAACTTTAAACTGCAGACAAATCAGTTCCAATTCAACTGTATAACAGGATTTTGAGACATGAAAATTTCTACTTAAAGGTTCTAAAACTTGGAAATGATTAAGTTTAAAAAATACACCTGCTGGGGCCAGAGAGAGAGCACAGCGGTGTTTGCCTTGCAAGCAGCCAATCCAGGACCTAAGGTGGTTGGTTCGAATCCTGGCATCCCATATGGTCCCCTGTAGCTATTTCTGAGCAGATAGCCAGGAGTAACCCCTGAGTACCGCCGGGTGTGGCCCAAAAACAAAACAAAACAAAAAAAATACACCTGCTAAAAATTGGTTTCTCATTTTAACTTTTTGATAGAATAGAAAATGAATAAATCAGCCAGATATTATTTATGTCTCACACTACACTAGTTATCATCAAAATAAATCCTACAAATGTGAGTATTAAACAGAACCTTTTTACCTAAATAGGGCAGTCTTCCAATAAAGTATAGGAGTCTCTGCCTTAAGAATGAAGAAGTACAAAATGAGTATTTTCTCAACTTTGGAAATATTTCTCTACCTGTTGTTCTACATTAAAGACGATGAATAAATACCAAATGATCAAAGAAGACTCCAAACAACGCACTATGTATATATCTTTAGGGAGCAATCTGAGTTGAACTATTTTATACAATTGGAGAGAGCTAAACACTGTATCACAAATGCAATCTTTCACCTAAAATATCCACATCTGGTAGCCTCATTTCTAATACATTGTATTAAATAACTAAATTTATCTATTACTTTAAAAGTTAATCATTTTAAGGGCCACAGTAGTAGCACAGCAGTAGGGCATTTGCCTTTGACACGGCTGAGCCAGGACAGACGTAGGTTTGATCCCTGTCATCCCATATGGTCCCCCAAGTCTGCCCGGAGTGATTTCTGAGTACAGAGCCAGGAGTAACCAACCCCTGAGCTTTGCCCGGTGTGACCTACTCCCCGACCCAAACCAAACCAAAAAACCAAAAGTTAACCATTTTAAATGTATAAATCTTTTAAATTCATAATTATGTGGTAATATAAATCGTAAAAGACTAACCTGTACTACACTGGTATCAAAACTTTCAAGGACAAAAGTAGATTTTTAGGAATGCAATATATAGCTAATGAACTTCATTAAATTGTATATATTAATATACACATATATTTTACATACACTTCACCAAACTCATGATCACTGGTCACAGAGGTAAGAACATAACAATAAATATAATGAAGAATATTCTAATGATGATTTTGTTAGGCAACATAATTTGATAATTTGGGGAGTTATTTAACTTAAGGAAAAGGCAAGAATTTATGAGAAAAAGACAGTCTGGTCAACAAAAGGTATTAGGGAAAGACAAAGATATTGGACAGTTAGAAGCCAAAGAATGAGCCCCAAACATTATAACTCAAGAGAATTGGGCGGAGAGATAGCGGTGGTAGGGCATTTGCCTTGCATGTGGTCGACCCGGGAGGGACCAGGTTCAACTCCTGGCAGGCAGGGAGCAATTTCCGAGTGCAGAGTCAGGAGTAACCCCTGAAAACTGCTGGATGTGGCCCAACAACCAATCAATAAATAAATAAAGTTAAAAAAAAATAACTCAGAGAATCCATATGCCTTCTTTCAAATTTAAAGTCTAAAACCAAGAACATAAAGCTGTATATTATAAAACTCCTAGAATTACATTTATATTTTTCAATTAACAATAATTGCATATAAAGAGATAACAGAATGCTACAGAAGTACATTTTTAAACACATAAAGCCAAAATTATACCGTAAAATAACTTACTGTGGCTGGTAAAGGAAGAGATCAATTATGTTATCACGGCCTTTTGGATGGTTGAAGAAAACAAAGAGAGACCAGTGAATGAGCCATGTTCGCTGCTGCAGAGACTGGAGCGGAGAACTCACAGACTGAAGGATCAAAATAATTCATACAGAACATGTTAACATTAGAAAGCAGCAAGAAGAAAACACTGCTAATCACTGAATTTATTTAAAACCTAACATCTTCTATGATATATACTAGGGGCCAGAGATAGTACAGTGGGATGGACAATAGCTTTCTTTGTACATGTCAGACAAGAGTCCAATCCTTGACATCCTATGGTCTCCAGAACGCAAATAGGAGTGATCACTAAGTGCAGAGACAGGAATAAACCCTGACCACTACTGGGTGTGGTTGAAAGCAAAAACAAAAAGAAAATGACCCAAAAAGATATTCATTAGAGTTTCTGTGATTAAAGTGTAATCTTTCCAAACCTCTATTTGTCTGAACACCATTTAAAATTATTTTATGGTACTCAAGAAAAATTTAAATTTCCCAACAAGGAACTTCTACAGAGGCTATAACAATTAAATATTTCAGGAACATTTAAAAGACGAACGCTTTTCATGATATATGGCCTAACTTGGCATTAATTCAGAAAAAAAATCTATATAAAATTTTAATAATAGGTGGCACTAGCATAGTGTCGTTTTTTTGTTTTTGTTTTTTTTTTAATGAAACAGAAAGGCAAAGTAGCTGTGAAAGGAATAAAAACTGAACTCTTTAAAGATCAGAGGAAGTCTGGTTATTTCTTTTAAAGAGAAGCAGGGAACCCTGCTAATCCATTAACTCACAGTGAAATTTTTATGTCAGGACAACACCTAATGTTTTATTTCTTTATCCTATTCCATTATTTTTTTAAAAAGCAAAAAATGTGTACGTCATCAGAAAGCACAAAGGCATACAGAAATTTCCATGAGTCTCTCCAAGTATAACTCACATTATTATCTATGGTCTCTTTCAATCGTGTAAGGTCTTCCATGGCGGCATCCCAATTCTGCATCAAGATTTCAGAAGCCAGTTTCCCCCAAAGTGAATTCAAAGCATTTCTATCTGTTGCTGGAACCTGTTTAAGCAAGCACAGGTAATAATATTCTGTAAAGTGAAAAAGATAATGTATAGTTTACATTCCTTTTACACCTATATAGCCTGCTGACAGACCTGTGACTCTCTTTCTCCCAAAACTTCATTTATCTAAGTCTCGTACTGCATCACACCAATTCAAGCAGCTTAATTTAATTAAATTTACAAAAATTGCTTAAGTTTTTGACATCCATTCTAGAACAGAAATTAAAGAGTAATTTAAACCTAGGGCACAGCACACCGTGTTCTAGTATTACCAATTTTGAGCAACATATATAACAATCACATTTCAGGCAGAGGTTAGTTATGAAACCAAGATAGAAACAAATAAAATTTGGTTGCAAAAATCAAGAATGAGAAATCATGACCTTTCATAGGTTCTTTGTAATAAATAGGTTTCCACAAAAATTCAAATTAAGATACAAAATGGTAAGTACAAGGGGCCGGAGAGATAGCATGGAGGTAAGGCATTTGCCTTTCATGCAGAAGGTCATCGGTTCAAATCCCGGCGTCCCATATGGTCCCCCGAGCCTGCTAGGAGTGATTTCTGAGCATAGAGCCAGGAGTAACCCCTGAGCAATGCCGGGTGTGACCCAAAGACAAACAAAACAAAAACAAAATGGTAAGTACAAATAGATTAAAAGATTATAATTAGTACCAAAAGATTATGTATTAAGAAAAACAGTCTCATACATAATCTTAAGGAAAAAAATCAAAGTAAAATAATACTTTAACTTTCATTTAAAAAACATTTAAAACAAATGTGGACTTATACCAAGACACTTCTAGTCATAAAAATTGCACATTTCGGGACCAGAGCAATGGCACAGCAGTAGGGCATTTTGCACAAGGCTGACCCAGGACGGACCATGGTTTAATCCCTTAGCGCCCCATATGGTCCCCACCCCCAAGCCAGGAGCGATTTCTGAGTGCATAGCCAGGAGTAACCCAAGTGTCACCAGGTGTGGTCCCTCCCCACAACCAAGCAAATTTCATACTCTAACCTTAATCTATAAAATATGAGATAAATAAAAAGAGGTGGGGAACCACTTCCTGCCACTGCTACAGAGGGTCACAAAACCCAATGCCTATTAGAACTAGGCTAGTAAAAAAAATGACTTGGTGTCAAAAGCAATAGGCAGGTAGGCAGGGCCTTGCACAGGGCCAGCCCAAACTTAATGATCGTAATGCAATATGGCATTCCAAGCCCCTACAGGAGTGATTTTTGAATGTAGAATGAGGAATAAGCCCTGAGCATCAAGTGTGGGTCCCCCAGCCCCATCCCCCAAAAAAAACTTAACCAAGACTGGGGTGACAGCACAGTAGCAGAAAGGCACTTGTCTTGCATACAGTAGATACAGGTTTGAACCCCAGCATTCAATAAGGTCCCCTGGGCACCACAGAGTAATTCCTGAGTATAGGGCTCAGAGTAAGCCAAGGGGTACTGCTGGGTACACAAAATCAACAAAAAAGTCAACTAAGTTTAAGCCATTGCTTCTCAATTATTTTGTCATGCCCCCCTAGGAAGAAAACATTTTTCGTCCCCCCCCCGTGCGACTGTAAATAGTATCTATTAAAAAAACTTAAACCTGCAAAACAAAAATATATAAAATAATTTGAGCTGATTTTTTAATCAGAGGTGATGCCTGGATTAATGGCTACAATGAGCACATTTTGCAATGCATAGCTTTTCCAAGCTGGGTTTGATGTAGGACACAGCAACTCTCAGCTCCAGAGACATACAGAGACAAACACGAGGCTTAGCTTGTTATGACAGTGTTTGCTGAGGTCAAACGCGCACCCTTTACTGAGCCTCGTGCCCTCCCCCCCGGGGGGGGGTGCGCCCCACTATTTGAGAAGCACTAGTTAAAGCTAACATAAATTTTAAGACACACTAACATCTCAATTCCAAATTTTAAAATTTAGGAACTTATATGAAACAGATTTTTCACTAGGTGGAAAACTCCAGATCTTAGTTTGGGGTGTGGTAAAGTAACTCAAGTGATAGAACTGATGTCTAGCCAAGGGCATGCCTTGAGTTCAATCTCCAGCATTTCCTGGACCCTGAACATCATCAGGTGTAGACTGTGGGAGTATCTGAGCACAACTGGGCCCTGAAACATCTGGGATTTGGTTCCCAGCCCATTTCCCATTAAAAAAGAAAAGAAAAGAATACCCTTAGGCTGGATAAAAGGCACAGCGTTTAGGGTGTTTGCCTGGCACCCAGCTTCAGTTGCTGACCATGGTTCAATTACCATATGGCCTCCTGGGCCTGCCAGGACTAATTTCTTTTCTTTTTTGATTTTTGGGTCACACCCGGCAACCTTCAGGGATTACTCCTGACTCTACACTCAGAAATCGATCCTGGCAGGCTCCAGGGACCATATGGGATGCCAGGATTGGAACCACTGTCCTTCTGCATGCAAGGCAAACACCTTACCTACATGCTATCTCTCCAGCCCGCAGGACTAATTTCTGATTGCAAAGCTCAAGTACCACCTGGTGTGACCCCAGAACAAACCAACCAAACCAAACCAAGTAAACAGATCTTGAATCATACAGAAATTAACATGAGCCTCCGCCCATTTTCAGCTTGTTTGATTTTTACCCCACTTTATTTCTTTTCTTCTCTTCAAACAGAACTACATAACTTGAACCATCTTGTTCCGCTTCTCAAATTGAGGGGGAAATAATGGAGGGTACCAAGATCAAACAGTTGTATGATCACCAAGTAATAATAAAAATGATCAAATACAAGATCCCCCCAAACCTGGTGGGTCTTCAGGGCCATGCCTGGTTAATCGGGCCCTGGGGGGAGGGGGGAGAAATCCCTCCCTATGCATCCCAAAACTACAGAGGCGCAGCTGGGCTCAGAACACTCCACATGCCAGGATTTCTGGGTCTTTGACTGGTATGTGGGGGGCTCTGGGTAGGACAGCTAGCCACAGGCCCCCTGGGCTGAACTCCTAGTCCAGGGGACCAAGATCCCCCCAAACCTGGTGGGTCTTCAGGGCCACGCCTGGTTAATCGGGCCCTGGGGGGAGGGGGGAGAAATCCCTCCCTATGCATCCCAAATACTTCATGTATTAAGAGTATTCCTTACTGTTATGTTACGTTTTACGTATCCAGAATCTTTATTTTGTATTGTGCCCTTTCCCACATCCCTACAAAGCTCTTTTTTATCCCTTTACTCTCTATCTCCCCCAAAAACATCTCTAATCTACATTACTCTTTTTAATCAGTAGTGTACAAGCCTTATCACAGACCAAAGGCGTGTATTGTGTGTAACAACCCCAAACTGTTTCAAGATACATAAAATGGACACGTATTTCTTTAGAATATTTTGTGTTTTTTCTCTGACAGCTATAATTCTTACTAAATGTTGTCTTATATAGTGATGATTCTAACCACTTTTCATCTTCTCTTTTTGAGCTGTTTAACAAGGAATCTTAGAGAAAGAGTCCCCCAGATTAATGCTTATGATTGAACCATAATTGTTCTTATCACCCCCATATGCGCCAAGAACACCACGTGGCATTGCTCCTTTTTTGCATAGGCACATTAAAATGGGAAAATACTATACATATAAATAAGATCCTATCTAATAGAGATTGGTACAGACAAATCTTATAGTGCAAAGGGACCTTACACCCTGAACATTGACATAACGACCTGGCACAGACCTCAGAAGAAAGGGCATTTCCCTGAACCAGGGAAGCCATCCACAAAACATCCAGGCTGGTCTATAGCATCACATGGAAGCAATCCGCTACCAAGGAAGACTCTACACTGCTCAGACATTGTCCTGCACAAAAGAGACTTCCATTAACACTGAGAAGACTTAACAACAACAACGACCTGCTTACAGGACAGAGCTCCCTGCGTTGCACTTTGACTGTGAGGTGAAACCAGAGGACGCTCCACATCCTGACTTCAATGTTGGATATACAGATTCCAGGATCTTTAATACAGAAGCTTGATACCAACAACAGAGACTGTGTGAAAAATATAAGTGTGTTGGCACTACAGACAATGTCTTGGATTGGACGATCTAGCTTGCCTGGAGCCTAGAGTTGGTCTTGTGCCAGGAACCTTCAGGGGTCGGGTCTTTTTGTATTTAGACCAAGGTTATTTCTTTCCATGTCCCTCATATTTTGGTGGGCCTATGCAAACAACAATTGCCACTCTAACACCATTTTTGCTGTGCTCCTTTGACTCTAATCTTTAAAAAGAACCCACTTAAGATTTGAGGTTAACTTAAGCTAATATGCATGAATATGGAAATGTAAAAAAAATGCTATGCCTATAATGTCTAAGGAGTTATGTAAGTTTTATGGCTTTAGATTGCCTTGTGTGCTGTTAAGAAATATTACAGTGTGTTACAATCTTAATGTTCTTTGGATGAAATTTCAAAGTTGGGATATCAGCAAGGGGACTTCTGAGAATTATGTTATGTATTGTCCTTCCATTGTAACTTTACCTTGTCCTCTTTCTTTGCATCCTTGTTCTCATAATTAAAATAAAAAAATTAAAAAAAAATGATCAAATGGGGGAGGGCGGGGGAAAAATGATAGAACTTAAAACACCAAATCTAAAGCCAACAACAACAGAATCTAAACCCAACCTACAACAAGCTAGACACAGAGGGGACCACTTATACTAGCAGCCCGGGGGATGGGGTAAGGGAGGGGGATACGAGATGCATACTGGGATACTGGGAACAGGGGTGGAAGAAGGACAACTTTGGTGGTGGGAATTCCTCTGATTCAATGTTAATATGTACCTAAAATATTACTGTGAAAGATATATAATCCACTTTGGTCAAAAGAAAAATTATTATTATTATAAAAAATTAACATTATTCAATCTAATTTAGCAGCCAGACATTCAAATCCAATGGCAAGAAATTCATCTTAGATGAGCCCAATTTTACCGAAAACACAAAACAATCCTTAAAAAGAAAAAAATAATTCAGCAGTTTACATGCGAAAATTACTTTATTTCACATTTGCTCCACAATTCATTTCCAATTAAGGTATTCTTCAGAGCACAACGGCTCAAACTTCACAACCAAATAGATTGTACCCAAATATTCCGTGATATGCTACAAGACAAATACTTATAAAAGCAGATCCTAGGGTCACACAGCCTTAATTTATACAACACTGACCTACAATAGGTCATTTGGAGAGTCAAATTCTAATCTCAGAACACAGTTACAATGGTTCTTTCATAGCTTATGTTTCCCCAACCATAGATTTAAAAGAAAAACCAAGCATCAGAAAAGAATTTCAAAATGAAGGATTTTGAATTAAAAATTTAAAGCAATACAAAAAAAAAATTCAATATTCACCCCCAATCCCAGATATTTCACAGTATTTCAAAGACACAGATTTTAGCATTGTACCCATGCCTAAATCAAGAGAATAATCTTTTAAACAACTGTTAAATTGTTTTTATACGATTACCAAGACTACTACATGAATTGGTCAGTTCCCACCTACCTCAAATATTTTGTGGCAGAAGAAACAAAAATTTAAAAGCAAAGTGTCATAATTTCTAACACTAATCACTGTTTTTGACTTCTCTAAATGTGAAACATCTGCATTAAAACCATGGCATTTAATCATTTAATTAAACGCCATGAGCTCCAACAAGTTTGCTAAGTAAGGCAAAAGTCTAAAAACTCACCCATTTTTTTTAAAAGATAGAAACTGAACTGGGATCCTCATGTTTTATAAAAGTAAACATTAAAAAATACCGCACATACAACAAATACCTAAGTTTTACATATAGACCAAACATTTGTAAAATTTGCCAGACTAATTATAAAGAGAGTATTGCCGAAATATAATGATACTATTAAAGCTGAAATGTTTCATATGATAGGATAAAAGCTCTTTGCAGCAATACAGCAGGTTTTTGAATCCCCAAAAGGATCACGAGCATACACTACGCTGGCTCCAGTCCATGTCATTACAGTTGGCGCCTCATACCAAGCGGCTTTCAAGGGTGGATATGCTAGAAGAGTTTCAATATCTGGATTTCCAGCAGTTACCTTAAGTTTCCATGTCTTAGCAAAATGGCACATTCACTCACTGACCAGCAACAATAAATTTACTGTGCTAGAATGCTAACATGACACTAAATCTTCATTCTCAAAATTCACTCCCAGCATTAACAAATGATATGAATAACCAACTCTTTTCATGTACCTGTAATCATATCAGGCTTCTGATTTTACAATCCTGGTTTAAGCTGTTTACATTTCCAAAGTAATCAACTTTTACTCTCCTAAATCCTTCATAATATTCAGAGTAAAACTGATGGAATTTTCTGATAAGTCACTACAAGTTTAGTACTACTGATTACTTTCAATGCACCTGCAAGCAAATCACATATGATCTGTATATTAAGAATTCATTTACAAATTAAGAGAAAAATAATTGTATTCAAGTCAAATTTGAAAATAAAAAGAACTTTAAGAAAATATTTTCAGACTAAAGAAATAAAGTACTTTTATTTCTAAATGTAAAAATCTCAAGTATTGTACCATCAATGTCCCTACTTTTCAATAAATATAGAAGAAATTATAAAAAAAATAGAAAACACAAGTCTTTGTGGCATGTGAACTAAAAAGACAAGACACCAAAAATATAAATAAAAGAGAGCCAACAGAAAGACACTTAAAATATTAGAACCCAAAAAAAGTAACTGAAGTTGGAACTTGAATTTTACAATCTCTAAAACTAAATAAATCACTTCAAACAACTCTCTTTATCTAATGAAAGCACAGAATTTAGAAAGGTATCAAATAGACAAATGAAAATAATAAACTGACTACAACAGTAGCATGTAATAACATGTATATCCTTCACAATGAAGAAAATCATTCAGTACTATAGTCTGACAACTGAAATAACAAGGTTACCATTAAGATTTAAAATGTACTTATTTTTAGAATTTCACTGATGTTTAAAACAAATTCAAGGTAAACAGCATTAAAACATGGAATTAAATTAGGACTAATACATCTATTTAATAAACTAAGTATTTAGAATGTGGTACTCATTGGGAAGTTCAGTAATATTAAATATAAATATATTGAATATTAAGAAACACTGGAATCCTAGTTCAGACTACAATTATACAATAACACATGAAACAGCAAACTAGTAGACTTCAATAACAACTTAAAAACATCCCTTCAAATTTTGAGGCCCTGATACAAGAGCTCCCAATTCTTTCGTCTTCTGTTAAGAAAAGTTTATTTTTTCCCCTTTTGCCAATAACTAAAATTATGCATTCATTAACAGAACCAAAAGTTTTGAGGAAGCAGTATCATACAAAAGGAGGGGAAATTACTTACCAAGACTCTAAAGAAGTAAAGATATTCTGCTGCTCCTGAGTAATTTCCACATTCATACTGAAATTTTGCATACCTGTAGAGTGTATCTAAGTATTCTTGCCTAAACTAGAAAAATAAAATTAAATAAGTTAAAAATAAAGTTAAAGTTGACAGTTTTTAAAAGTAAAGCAATTTCTTCCTTTTAACTTGTCCTTAGAAGACAATTATCTTCCAGAAATGTCAAAATACTATGATCAAACTATCCTATAACATTTAACACACATATTAGAAACTAATATTCAGAGTCTAGTCTCAAAAAAATTTTAATATTGTTATGATATGAGCCTAAATTACATCTCTTAAGTATGACATGTGAGCCCCTTAGCTGGTCACGGAGATTAATTACTAATTATATATTCCTATAACATTTTATGATTTTGTTCAAATAACATGTAAACTTGATCTTTGTGTAAACTGGCATAGGGCCCGGAGAGATAGCACAGCGGTGTTTGCCTTGCAAGCAGTCGATCCAGGACCAAAGGTGGTTGGTTCGAATCCCGGTGTCCCATATGGTCCCCTGTGCCTGCCAGGAGCTATTTCTGAGCAGACAGCCAGGAGTAACCCCTGAGCACCGCCAGGTGTGACCCAAAAACCAAAAAAAAAAAAAAAAAAAAAAAAAAAAAAAAAAAAGCTGGCATAAACTACAATACTTTTTAAAGTTAATAATGCAAAGAGGGTGAAAATAAAACATTTTAAGGACTTAAAACTTAAATATACCCAATAATCTATAGGGAAATAATCTATAACAGTAAGCATAAGAAATAGAACTGGAATGCAAGGTAAAGAATAACAAATAAGCAAAACGTTAAACAATGAGGACAAAGATAAAGTGGTGGCTAGAGAATCCAATTATTTCTTCATTTCGAGTTTAATGAAGGTTTTCTGTTTGTTTTGGGGGTCTACTCCCAGTGATGGTCAGGTGTTACTCCTGGTGGCTATAGGCTCAGAAATCGCTCCTGGCTTGGGAGGCCATATGGGACGCTGGGGGTCAGCGGTCCATCCAAGGTTAGCATGTGCAAGGCAAGCACTCTACTGCTTGCACCACCACTCCGGCCCCTAATAAAGATTTTGATAATAAGAACCATTATTTTATATAAGGTGGCTAAGGAATTACTTTGTTGCTTAAAAAAGTTCAAATTCAGGGGCCGGAGATAGCATGGAGGTAACACATTTGCCTTGCATGCAGAAGGAAGGTGGTTTGAATCCTGGCATCCCATATGGTCCCCCGAGCCTGCCAGAAGTAACCTCTGAGCGCTGCCGGGTGTGACCCAAAAACCACAAAAGAAAAAGTTTAAATTCAAATTTAGTTCTTTTAAATGAGTTGTAAATACATGGGAAATATAAATCAGCATACAACTATTTTGAAACTATCATTCTGATATAACTATAAACATTTTCCTAAAGGCACCTATTCTTAAACCCAGTTTTTTAAAACAACGATATATTTAATACAAAAATCTGAAATTTATTTTTATTGCCAGGGCAAAAGCCTATTAACAGTATTCTTTAATATAATAACAAACTTTGAAATGCCACTTACACCATGTTTATCTGCCAGGTAATCAAACAGCATCCGACCATCCCTTAAAAGTTAAAAAAAAAAAAATTACTCTATTTTTACAAGCTACAAAAAATAAACTTTTAAAATTTATAGTCAATCTAAAAAGGGTTATTTGAAATACATCACTATTAACTACAGAAATGAAATAATACCTTCATAAAGAAATAAGCAGAACATTGAATATTTTGAATATACAATATAAAAATTTGGGGGCTATGCTATGTCTCAAATGGTACAGCAGTTGGTTTGAGTGTTTAAGAATCTGGGCGTGAGGCCAGAGAGTGTTCAGTACACAGGGCAATTGCCTGGCATGTGACTGATGGAGGTTCAATCCCCTTAAGACCCACTGATCTAAACTAAACTTTGAGTGCAGAGATAGAAGTGCTCAGTATTGCCAGGTGTGGCTCAAATTCCAAAAACAAATAATAAGAAAGGATATGTGCCATTAGTCTAAATGTCACAAAGAGTTCTGGCTGCATTTTTCTTCTATATACCTTATAGTTTCAGTTCTGCTATCAAGGTCTATAATCCATTTTGATTTAATTTTGCGTATGGTGTTAGAGGTCTGATTTCGCTTTTTTGCATGTAGCTGTCCAATTGTTACACCACCACTTATTGAAGCTTTCCTTGCTCCACTTTGTATTTATTGCCCCTTTATAAAAGATTCATCGATTGTCTAGGGGTCATTCTCTGAATACTTAATGTTTATTCCACTAACCTGAGGATCTTTATTCCAATACCATGCTGTTTGTTTGGGATGTTTGTTTTGGGGCCACACCCGGTGGCACTCAGAGGTTATTTCTGGCTATGTGCTCAGAAATTATTCCTGACAGGCTCGGGGGACCATATGGGACGCCAGGGATTGAACCTGGTTCCATCCCAGTTGGCTACGTGCAAGAAAAAACAACCTACTGCTGTGCTACATCACTCAGATCCCATCCATGCTGTTTTCATGACTGTTGTTTTGTAGTACAATTTAAAGGTGGGTCAAGTGATGCCTCCCATTATTCATTTTCCTAAGAATTGCATTAGCTAATCAGAGCTGTTTATTGTTCCAAATAAAATGTTATGAGTGTCTGATTCACTTTTGAAGAATGTCATGGGTACTCTTAGAGGGATTGCATTACAACTCTACAATGCCTTGTGAAGTATTGTCATTATTGATGTTAATCCTCCTGATTCATATGCCTCCATTTTCTTGTGTCATCTTTTATTTTTTGGAGCACTGTTTTGTAGCTTTATTTGTATAAGTCTTTCACCTCTATAGTTAACTTTAAGGTACTTGAATGGTATTTTTTTTTAAATATCTATTTTTTTTTCATTATTTGTAAATAAGAAGAAAAGGTGTGTTAACTTTGTAGCCTGTAACTTTGCTATACAAATCTATGGTTTCTAGAAGCTTTTTGGTAGTCTTTAGGACTTTATATAGTATGTCATCTGCAAACAGTGAGAGTTTGATGTCTCCTTTTCCTATCTAGATGCCATTTATATATTTTTCTTTCCTTATTGCTATGGCAAGTACATCCAATACTATGTTGAATAGGAGTAGCAAGAGAGGGCAGCCTTTTCTTGTGCTGGAAAGAGAAAAGAGTTTCAATTTTCCCCACTGATCATACCTACCACGAGCTTACGGTAAATGGCCCTGAGCTTACGGTAAATGGCCCTGTTTATACTGAAAATAGTACATTTCATTCCCATTTTGTTGAAATATTTTATAAATTAGGAATAGGTGTTGAATCGTATCAAATTCTTTCTCTACATCTATTGATATGACTTTCATTTTAATTTTTCCCTTTTTTGATATGATGAATTACATTAACTTGCATATAACCATCCTTGATTCTCTAGAATGAATCCTACTTGGTGTACAACCTTCTGTTGAGTCTCTGGATCTTTTATTTGAAGGGGGGGGTCACACCCTGTGGCGCTCAGGGGTTACTCCTGGCTCTGCACTCAGAAATTGTTCCTGGCAGGCATGGGGGAGCTTACGGGATGTCAGGATTCGAACCATTGTCCTGAGTCAGATGAGAGCAAGGCAAATGGCCTAAGGCTATGCTGTATCTCTCAGGCCCATGAGCTATTGGATCTTATTTGCTAGGATTTTTTTGAGGATCTATGAATCTGTGTCCATCAAAGAAAGACATTAGTCTCAGGGGCCAGAGTGGTGGCACAAGCGATAGGGTGAAGAGCCAGGAGTAACCTCTGAGCACCACTGAATGTGGCACAAAAGCAGCGGTTTAATCCCCAGGCGTCCCCTATGGTCCGCCAAGCCAGGAGCAATTTCTGAGCACAGTCACCAGGTGTGGCCCTAAAACCAAATACATATATATTGGTCTGTAGTTCTGTTTGGGAGGGGTGAGCAGCTATCTCCTTTTGGCATCAGAATAATGTTAGCTTTGTAAAACTATTTAAAAGAGTTTCTGTTTCTTTGATTTCCTGGAAGAGCCTGAAATGGATTGCTAGTAGGTCCCCTGGAAAGGGGGAAATTACTAGTGAATCCATCTGGGCCTGGGCTTTTCTTGGGGGGGAAGACTTGATTACCTTTTTAATTTCCTCAGTAGAGATAGGTCTGTTCAGATATTCCAGATCATCTTGGGTCAACCTTGAAAGGTTATAGGAGTCCAAGAATTTATTCATTTCTTCCAGGTTCTCTTGTTTTGTGGCATTAATTTCTCGAGGTACTGTCTGTCATAACCCCCCCCCCCCCAGGAGCCAGAGAGGTAGCACTGCCAGGTGTGATCCACCCTCCCCCAATCAAAACTATCACTTCATTTCTAATGAGCCTATTAAGTTTCTCTTCCTTTCTTTATGAGTTTGGCTTAATGGTTTATCAATCTTGTTTATTTTATCCAAGAACCAACTCATTTCATTGATATTTCAAAATGATTTTTAGATTTCAATTCATTAATTCTTCTCTAAGCTTTATTAGTTCTTCCATCTACCTATTTTTGGTTCATTTAGTTTACCTTTTTCCAAATTTTTAAATGTGCCATTTAATTATTTGTGTAGGACCTATCTTCTTTCCTGATGAGTGCTTGCAAAGATATAAATTTTCCTCTTGGTACTGCTTTTGCTGTTTCCCACAAATTCTGATAATTCCTGTCTTCATTCTCATTTGTTTCCAGGAACCTTTTGATTTCCTCTTTGATTTAGTCTCTGACTCACTGGCTGTTCAGTAATGAATTGCATAATTTTCAGGTGTTAAAAGTTTTTTCTCGGGGCCGGGCGGTGGCGCTGGAGCTAAGGTGCCTGCCTTGCCTGCGCACGGACCGCGGTTCGATCCCCCGGCGTCCCATATGGTCCCCCAAGAAGCCAGGAGCAACTTCTGAGCGCATAGCCAGGAGTAACCCCTGAGCGTCACAGGGTGTGGCCCAAAAACCAAAAAAAAAAAAAAAAAAAGTTTTTTCTCTTTGTCTGTCTGATTCACTTCTAATTTCAGCGTGCATAATGACCTGAGAAGGTATGAGTCCTCCTTTCGTTGCACCATGATATATTAACCACGTTAATTTCCTTTTATTATTTTCCTCTAAATACTAATGCTTCTCACTACCTTCATTATTTACAAAACTGTAGATGATCTCCTTTCAGCATTAATGATTCCTGTCTTTGTGTGTTTCAATTGCTCATTTCTATCTGAATAGTGCAGTTTCAGTTTCTTCCCATCCAGCCTATGATTCTGGCTACATTGACTCCCCTGTAAGAAACTTGGTTTCATCTTTGTTTTTCTCTGGCCTTTCTCATCTTCATCTCATCAAGTCTTAAATTCATAATTTACTCTTCTTCTGTACAAGATCTCAAATTCTCCTTTTCAAAGACTTTTTTATATTTTTGGGCTTCACCTAGTGGTACTCAGGGATTACTCCTGACAGACTCGGGGTCCATATGGGATGCCAGGGATCAAACCTGGGTCTGCAGAATGCAAAACAAATGCCCTGCTTGCTATGCTATTGCTCCAGCCCCTCAAAACTTCTTTTTGTTTGTTCCTACTTTTGCCACCACTCAGTGGTGCTCAGAGGTTACTGCTGGCTCTTCACCCAAAAGTTACTCCTGGCAGTCTCAGGGGTGCCATATGGGATGCCAGAGATCAAACCTGTATATGCCACATCCAAACACCTTACATGTTGTGCGTTTTCTCTGGCTCCATCAAATATATATTTTAATACGGAGAGCACACTGTTCTGAGGGGATTAAATGTGGTACTTGGGGATCAAACTGGTGACTATGTATAATCCTTAGCCCCCATACTCTGCCTCTTGCCTACACAACATACGCACAAATACTAAGTGCCACTGATTGCTCTTACAAACTGTGCACTCAACTAATTCCATTGATTCTGGTTTCTTTGAAACCTATCCAAAGTTGTAGTTTGGGAAATGCTAATAAAACTTAATCAAGGGAACACATTTCCCTCATTTTTGTAACTGCAGTGTTTAGATAGGTAGTATCCATATAGGTAGTTCTTTAAAATGTTATTTCTGTCTCTAAAATCTGTTACTATAACATCATCTTTACAATCTCCATGGAATCCTCTATTTGCATAGTGATAAGGAACTGTTAAAAGTCAAGTACTTTTTGTTCCTTGGAATTTTTCCGGGGGCCACACCTATTGAGCTCAGGGGTTATTCCTGGATCTGGGGTCAGAAATCACCTCTGGAAAGCTTGGGAAACTATATGAGATGTTGGAGATTAAACCTAAGTCATCGAACCTGGACAGGTCACATACTGGAGAATGCCTTACTGTCCGTGCTATTGCTCCAGCCCAAAAGTCAAGTACTTTTAATTTTTTATCATTTGCCAATACACACACTCAAAAAAGATTTTAATCCCAAATCTTTTATCTCCAGAATGTATGATCAAAAAGATTGTGACATCTAAACAACATACTAAAAGTAGCTAGGGTACCACCAGCCTGTATGGTTATGCAGCTAAACAAAATGAAGGAAAACTACTGAATAACTAACCGTACTTAAAAGAAATGCTTAGAGTTGCTATTAATGTAATGATGCTTTACATATTGGATCAAATAAAAGCCAAGCTCATGTGTTAAAAAAGAAGAAAAGGAAAAAAAAGAGGTAGGGTGGGTAGAAATCTGAAACTCAAAGATTACAAACTTTGTAACTCACTTCCAAAAATAATTAAATCAATCTCACTTTTAGTTTCTGTAGCCCTACTGAAAATCATGGGTTCTTTTTCACTAAATAACGTATGAACTTCAGAAGTAATAAAACTAAAATATGCATTTCCTGGAATATTTGTTCTCTTGAAGTTACCTTTTCAATAGATAGTGTACTAAAATCACAAGACTGAAATAAATGTTATTGTTCAAATTAGCAGGAATAAATTTGGTCCTTCCTAATGTATTTTTTTTTTTTACAAAAAAGTAATCTGGTAAATTAACTAAATAAACCATATTAGGGACCAGAGAGATAGCATGGAGGTAAGGCATTTGCCTTTCATAAAGAAGGTCATCAGTTCAAATCCCGGCATCCCATATGGTCCCGAGCCTGCCAGGAGCGATTTCTGAGCATAGAGCCAGGAGTAACCCCTGAGCACTGCCAGGTGTGACCCAAAAACCAAAAATAAATAAACAAACAAACCACACTAACTTGAGTGATATTTAGACTTATATATGTAAGATTTTAACATAAAAAATACTTTACAAGGGCTGGAGTGGTAGTACAGCAGTAGGGCGTTTGCCTTGCATGCGGCTAACCTAGGACTGATGGCCATTCGATCCCCCTGGCGACCCAAATGGTCTCCCCAAGCCAGGAGCAATTTCTGAGCACATAGCCAGGAGTAACCCCTGAGCGTCACTGGGTGTACCCCCCCCCCCCCAAAAAAAAACCCACGTTACAAAAACAAAACAAAACCCCACTTTATTTACTATGAATCATAGTGAAGAACTTTGTGTTAGGCTTCCCTAAGACAAAAGCCTCGGGGGATGTAACACAGTTCCATGCTTGACTGAGTACTTCTGGGACAGCTAGAGGTTCTAGATGGTCATTGAAAGTAAATGAGACATTGATAAAGAGTGACTTTATAGTACAGCAGGTAAGACACCTTGCAACTGGGTGATCCAGTTCAATACCCAGTATCACAATGGTTCATGGAGGCCTGTCAGGAATGATTCCTGAGTGTAGAGCCAAGAGCAAGCTGAGACTGTTTAGTGTGGATCAAAAAACAAACCAGAAAAATAGTTTATACAGCGAGACCTCAAAATGTCGGAGCACATATTTTGCTTGACCTGGTTTCCTTGGTACTATATAGTTCTCTTAATTATTGCTCAGTAGTGGCCCAGTAAATGCAACCAGGAATGGTACCTAAGCACCATAGGGTATGGCCCAAAACCAAAAGAAAAAGGTAGCTTATAATTTTAATTAAACAAGTGTTTAAATTCAGTGCCTACTAAATGAGAACACTCTCATTTGGTGACCGAATCTATAACCATCTTACCCACATTCTTAGCTCTTTATGTAAATATTTGTGTATATGGCAGAAAACAACACACCACACTATGCCGTAATGTAATAAAGTTAGATCCTTACTTCACGTTTCATAGGTTCTTAAAATCCTCAGTGAAATGTTTTATAATAAAGCAGACCCTCAAATCTCCTTTGGTTCAACAATGAAGTAACAATGAAGCTACAATGAAATAACTTTGAAAAGATGAGGACCTGATACACTGGACTCTTAAAAAAATTTTCTGGCAGCACTTTGCCCAAATCACAAACAAGCATTTAAAGCCAATCTTTAAATATTTCATTGGATTTTATGTCCTAAACTACAAGTACGTAAATCTTCAGGCCCTTCTATGTGTATCTATAGGTAGTTCAAACATATCGCAATGTCAATATTAAAATGTAGATTTTGTTTTTTAAATAGTTCCAATTACACACACACACACACACACACACACACACACACACACACACACACCATGAAAGGCAACATATTTTTTCTGGAAGCCAGTCTATTTGGAATTAATGGAAAGTTAGTAATACAATAACTGATAAACTTTGCACAGCCATCCTTGGGATGGGTATCAAAGCTGGAAGGCTATGAGAAAATGTAGTAAACTTCTGATACAGTGAATTCAGGTTTCTCTTTCTAGGAACAAGACTTCATCTCAGTACTACTACTGACTTTATGAGTTGGATAATTCTTGTTGGAGAATGAAATTCTATCTACATTACAGGATTAATATTCTTTCTTCCTATGTGCTAGGAGCATTCCTCTAGTAAAGTAACCCCAAATACTTTTTGGAAGTCAAATTACCCGAGAATGAAGGTAAACTGCTACGGTATGATCAAATTTGAGTAAGTGGTGAAAACTGTTAAAAAAAAAATACCACAAATTTTTAAAATAAGAAACTAGATAAGGAGGCTGGAGAGATAGCATGGAGGAGGTAGGACATTTGCCCTGCATGCAGAAAGACAATGGTTCAAATCCCAGCATCCCATTTTTAGTTAAAAGAAAAAAAGAAACTAGATAAATTTGAATCAACCCTTGCATTAATTTAGAAAAGACAATTTTTAGTATTAAAAGCAAAGTTTACCTGGTTGACTGCATTTGTCTTGTAGTTTCAGAATCTTCGAACATTTTCACAATGGTCTCCGTTTCTGCCTGAAGCTGTTTCAGTTGTGCAACAACTGTGGTCCTTTTTTCTCTCAAAGCTAATTACAAAAGCAAAGGAGAACCTTGTTATTTAATATCCATGTCCATCTTAATGAAGTCGCCAAAAAAACTTTCAAGTTACTTAAACTGTGCACATATTTATGTATATCTCCCCATAATATAGTCAATTCTTTCGAGTCAATTTCTTCTTTCTAATACTACACAGGCCGATAAAAGAAGGAGGAATGCTGGTCTTGCTCTTAATTTACCTACGTGGGGAATACAGACAGGAAGTAAAGTCTGCTAGCAGAAAAATGACTTAATCCTACATTTAGGGGATATCGTTTCACCTCTTTTTATATCTGTTCTCCATGCCTTTTCTCAAATAACTATGAATCCTAAAATGCTTCAAAACAAAAAAAAAGAGATTTACATATTACCACAGTTTAAGCAGTCTAATGGAATTTAAATCTAGTTGATGAATCTTTCAAGACTACTTGTAGTTTCTTTTAACTGAACCATAAGTCAGAGAAAGCTTATATATAACCTACCTTGCTAGCATATTTGAGTTTCTGAGGAATGGCTGACCTTTCCACCAAACTGAAATTTAAATAGCTTCTCTGATACTATATATTAGAATTCTCCGATACTTTAATTAGAAAATATATATAAGAATGTTTATCTCATGGGATTTGTGAACAGCTTTTTAAAAAGTATTAATTTAAGTATAACATCTGAGTCTTTAGAATCATTCAAAATACCATATAATAGAATTGATGCAACATTTTTCCAAACTTATGGGACCACTTAAAGCACTCAAATTACCTAATGTATTACTACAGCTCTAACTCCCCCCACCCAACTTTTTCTTTTTTGTAGGACTATCAATTACCACAGAAAATAGAGAGTCTAGAAACACTACATCACAAGTGTTCTTCTATTTGAGTGCAGAGCTTGAGAGATGATTCTAGGTTTGAAGATATCTTACCTGCTTTCAGGTGCTAACATTGCTCGTCCTGGGAACAATACTTTTAAGAACTATGGTTTATCTACCCAGAGCCTTAAAAGTATTTACTGAAAGTATAGAAGATGCTAACTGAAAAAAAAAAAATCCTGCAATATTCTCAAGATAATTCTCAGTGAATAATTGGATTTAAGCACAACTTTTAATGACGAATACTATGAAATGAAAATTTTTGATATTTTAAAGCAGTGTCATGACCCTTACAGTAAAAAATAGATTTAGAAAACCTATGCCTTCATAATACTTTCAACCAGAGAATTGAATTCACCAAGCTTCAATTCCAATGACAAAACTTACCGTGAGGAATATCATCGGAATAAAGGTTTTTGTAAACATCCATAGCAAAGTCTACCATGTTGGTATCGCTAAGAAGATCCAATTTGCCTTGTAATAATTCCTTTTCATTATATATCTGCAAAATAAAATATATTATAAATATTGATGTTTCCCCCAAAAGTTCAACACTGAGATTAGTTTATATGAAGATAAGCTACCTAGGAGTAGGAAAGGTAGTAAAAGCTGGTAAGGTGCATGCTGGTCTTACATGCTTCTGACCTAGGTTCATTCTGGTACAGATGGGAGTGACCCATGATCACCGAGCCAGAAGTAAATCCTGAGCATTGCCCAGTGTGGAAGAAAGGAAGGAAACTTCTTAAAATACTTAACTTCTTAAATACCATTAGCCCATTCTTTTGCAAGGTAAGCAATCACCTACAGGTTCCCTTACATTTAAAACCGAAGACACAGACACAATCATTGCCACCTATTTGAAGAGTCTGATCCCAGCAGATAGTGACGGGGCACTAGGGAACTCATTCAGGAGTCTGGCCCAGTCCAGACTCATTCTCTACTATTTGAACTATCTCTTACGTATACTAGTTATGTTTTCTAGAATAAGACCAAGAACATAAAAACTGTCAAGGCATGCAGCATGCATGTCTCCATGATCAAGGGAGGCACACTCCAGATGTGTCTTTTGGCTTTCCTGGTGCAGTGCCTAATTTTCCTCCCAAGAAATATTTCAGCCAGAAGGCCCGTTGGAGAAGTCAATCATAACTCCTGCATGGATTACTAGCTATATTTCTGACATGGCGGTGACATTAAATTTCTCTTTTCCTTTTATTTGATGTTGTCTCCTTTGCTTACTACAGAAATTCGGCCTTAGTTATCCTGCAGTCATAAAGAAATTTCAGTACCAAAAAAAAAAAATGCTGCTAGAAGTTCCCTGCTGGCTAAGTATATTTGCAACTCAAAGTCCAAGCCAGCTACCTCTCTTTCTTGTCAGCCTATTTGCTTCCTAAGGCCAAGTCAAAACATAGCATCTTCAAGACAATGGTCTTCGCTCCTTGCCTTTGAGCACCACAGCAGAATGACTGCCTCAGGGACTTTCCCTGTCACTTTGTATACCTCCTAACAAACAGGTTTGGCCAGTGTAGAATTAGCCTATTTTACTAGGTATAATTCTGTACCCCTTTCATAAGTTTTATCTCTTTCTATTACCAGATCATAGGAAGTGGGTCTTAGCCCCTAGCTAGAATACCATTCCCTCAGGTTAAGGATATTTGTTATTAGGAAGAAAACCAGGATTCCTGCTATCCCTTAATTTATATCAGTAATGACCCCTAGGGCCAGGAACTACTTTGATATATAAGAAATTAGCCTTCCTTTTATCCTCTGACTATTCTAAGGTTACAAACCACCTAAAGCTAAGTGTATTTGTTCTAAAAACAATGTACATTGATAGTTCCTGTACTTTGAAAGAAACAAATGTTGGCATTCCTTTTATGATATGATTCTCTTTTTACCCTTTATATACTCCCTTGACTGAAGATTAAATTTGTCGCACTCCTGCCAGAAATGTGTTGACCCCACATATACTGCGTTTGGTATCATTTCATATTTCATATTCGTCCACTCGTGTACCCGTTTTCCTCTCATGGAAGTACTATGACTCACGAGAATTGCTGAGACGCAACACATCTGCAGCAAAAATAACCACACTAATTCTACTGTTAAGAACACTGAGTCATCTTCCTCTTCATATCAATATTATTGTACTTAATTTGTGCTTTTCACATCTACATGATGTGGTGAACTGGTCTCTCCTTCATCCCTTCATATTTCTTCAAAACACAGAAACCCATCTACTGTCTTCCCATAGTCATCACTGAAATAAAACATATACATTATTTAAGCCAAACATGTCATAATTTCGAGGAACAAAAAACCCAGTATAGCCAACTCACATAAACATGAATGACTAGGTATTCTTTTTTTTTTCTGCATCCTCTCCCTCTACCCCTTCCAAAGGAAGGGAAGAACGATCATCAATAGAAAAGGCAGCCGCAGAAGCGACACCTAGAGCTGGCTTTACGCTCAGGAGAGGACGCTCTGACTCCTCGTGGCTTTGGGTGCTCTACGAGATCAGAGTAACTTCTCTAGTCACATACTATAAAAATGATCCTTGAAAGTATAGTCTTGACTAGGTATTCTAACTAATGTCATTATTAGTTAGGTATTCTAACTAATATGTCATTAAATTTTTTATTTCATCTGTTGAGACTTCAGAAAAGTTTTGTATTAAACATATCATTAGCAAGAAAACAAAACTGCACAAATCTCTACCCATGAAAAGAAAAGGTGAAGGTATGATTATGAGATCAAAATCAAATCTTCCAAATGATGTAAGAACTAATATATAAATAAGATCTGGGCTGGGAGCAATAGCACAGAGGTAGGGCGTTTGTAGGGCATTTGCATGTGGCTGACCCAGGAGGGACCTCGGCTCAATTTCCTGTGTACCATATGGCCTCCCAAGCCAGGAGCAATTTCTGAGCCCACAGCCAGGAGTAACCCTTGAGCGTCACTGGGTATGGCCCCAAAACCAAAATAAATAAATAAAAAGGTAAGATCATTTAAATGAAAATGACGAAAAGATGTTCCTAGGAACTTCACAAATGGCAAACAAACCCCACCAATTCAACATCATTAAGTAACCATAAAAGGAAGTTAAAGCCATATTAACAACCAAAAAGCGGCAGTATCAATGTTGATATAGATGGTAACTGAACACATTTTGTGCAACAGTCAACCACTCTGGAAAACTGTTTTCACTCTTCTAAAGTTCAACATACGATTATAATACTGGATACCCAAAAGATATAGGTGCATATAATTAAAGAACATTTCTTAGCATGCTCACAGTAGCACAATTTGTAATATTCAAAAATGAATAAATGAGCTATCGTACAATGCACTAACATTCAACACTGAAAATGAATGCTACTTGGATGCCTGTCTCATAACGCTGAAAGAAGCTATTCAAAACAGTACATGGTGGTGAATGCATGATTCTTTTTCTATAAAATCTAAAATAGGCAAAATTAATCTCCCAATATAGTAACAATAACAAAATAATAAAAAGCAATCAACAAGTAAAGCGATATTTTATTCATTTATCTAGTCAGCGGTGACACAGATGCACATACTGAAAAAAAATATATGTCCTTGTCTATACTTGATAGCTGGCTTTGAAAAGTAGAAGCTATTTTCAGTCAGCCTCATAAAAACCCTCATCTTTGAAAACATCCTCTTCCTGAAGCATGCCATCTCTGTCTCCTTCCCACCCCATTAATTGCTTTTATCTGAATGTAATTACAGATTTTAAAACATCACTTTGTCACCAGACCTCTAAAGACTCTTTTTAAATCTACATTTGCTTATATTATCCTGTGTAGATTCTGCCCCACAGGCATTCTGTAAAGGGCAGCAGACAGTAAGTATTTCAGATTTTGTGCATCAAGATGCCAAAACCAAGGATATGCTACATATTACAAAGGAGAAACACATGTTCAGTTTTTTTTTTTGGTTTTTGGGTCATACTCTGCAGTACTCAGGGGTTACTCCTAGCAGGCACAAGGAACCATATGAGATGCCAGCATCCATCTCCATCCCAGATCGGCTGCAAGCAGGCAAGGCAAATGCCCTACGGCTATGCTATCTCTCCAGCCCCTGATTTTTTTTTCTTTTTTTTTCTTTTTTTTTTTTTTTTGTTTTTTTGGATTTTGGGCCACACCCGGCGATGCTCAGGGGTTACTCCTGGCTGTCTGCTCAGAAATAGCTCCTGGCAGGCACGGGGGACCATATGGGACACCGGGATTCGAACCAACCACCTTTGGTCCTGGATCGGCTGCTTGCAGGGCAAACACCGCTGTGCTATCTCTCCGGGCCCGATTTTTTTTTCTTTTTGACATAAAACATAACAGCACCATTTCTTGTAATACAGATCTCTGGAAATCAAGTTCTTTTTGAGGAGGAAACATTTTACTTAATTGGGGTTACAATAATAATGGCTTAGAGCAGAAAATACTTGCAAATATTGATTATGCTAAAAATTATTGCAGAGTGACAGTACAGTGGATAGGATGTTTGCCTGGCACAGGGCCAACTTGAGTTTGACCCCCTCACTCTCACTTCTCACTATCACATAGTTCCCGGACCCCTGCCAGGAGTGACTGATCTCTGATCGTAAGGCCAGAAGTCACAAGCATTGGGGGTCTGGTCCCCCAAACACCCCCTAACATAAAAAAATCATTATTTTAAACTTACAAACCATATGTAAACAGGCAGAAATGATAGCTATTATCTGATCAGCAGGATACCATTTACTGATTACCCATTCACTAGCAATTAACACCTCTGAAAACATTTTCTACTTTTCAGCTTCTTTTTTAGCTTCTTTTCCTGCTATCATTCTCTTCATACTCTAGAATACTATAATTTTAATACTATATATATAATACTATAATAATTTTAATACTATGTATTAAAATTTAAACCTTAAAATTACCTTATCTGAGGCCAGAGGATAGTATAACAGGTAGGGAGTTTGCCTTGCATGAGGCCACCCCTGTTCGATCCTTGGCTTCCTATGTGGTCCAGAGCACTGCCAGGAGTAATTACTGAGTACACAGCCAGAAGTAAACTATAAACTTCATAGGGTGTCACTCAAAAACAAAATTCCCTTAGCCCACAAATCATAACAATCTTCATCTCAAAAACCTCCAGCTTAAACACCTACCATTATCATAAAAATAGTCTATCATCTCTGTATCAACATTCCTACTTGCTCTTTCAGGCTTTTGCTACTACACTGAGCATCATTTTTAGGTACTTCAAGAATTTTCTCTTCAGCAGTTTACATGCTAAGAATGATGATAAATTCTTTATAAACTAGTTATTGCATCATTTGCATTTTAATTCAGGTATCAGAAAGCCTTCCCATTGATTTCTATATAATATTTACCAGTGTCTATCTCCACGTTACTGCAGGACTCCAATAATCATCTGTCTCTACAAATGATTATCGTTAATTCTATAAATGTATGATTCCCAATCTCAGTTGGGTCTTCTCCCCTCGCTATTTAGAAGTATGACCTCTGTCACCAATGTCAGTGCTTTACAAGAACCCATTGGCTGTCTTCCCTCTCAAAGGCTCCTCTAGTTTACTAAATGAAAACATCAAAGTACTTCACGACTATAGATCCTAAGTGTTCTATATTTATTATTTTAGGTAATACTTCAGCATAGTACATAGTACAAATTGCAACAAAGTACATATGTATTAATCTGATTTTCCCACTCAAAAGATAACACAATACTATCCTGATCACAGGCTCTATCCTAACTACTAGTCTTCAAGACCAATCTTAGACCACTTCTCAAAATCCCGCTGGCCAACTGAATAATAACTCGATCTTGGTGGTACCCTGACAGTACTTTTTGTTTTATAATTTCACATCTTAATCTCCTCTGCAAGGATGCTTAGTCTGATGTGACTTTATTTTGGAATTTCCCACTAGTCCTTAAAAGCCCTCTATTTAGTCACTGATAAAATAATTACATCCTGCAGACTGTCTCCTGACTTCCCTTTCTTATATTTATCAGTTTTGTCCCACTGATTCTAAGATGACTTTTGGAGATCAATGGATATATAGACATATACTGACCAATTGATATAAGCTCCCTTTCATCTCACTTGAAAAACAAAGTGTACACAGTAAGGTGTGACTAGTTTGAAGCATTTCTATTAGTAGCTGGAAAAGTATTTAACAATTGGTTTTTCTATTCTTTGATCTCCAGTGAAGTATCTGCTCATAAAACAGAAGGTAATAGACACTTAAAGTACTAAATCATGGGTTTAAGTCACATCCCATGTAAGGGTTTTTCCTTTAAAGCTTTTTATGTAAAGACATTCTTGAAAATTGGCTGAAAATGAACCTTGCTGTTTACTATTTGTCTATATTTAGGAAAGCTTCCCGTGAACTAAGGATGGCCATCCAAATGAACCACAAGTACTATGAAAATTTGAAATGTCATCAGCATGACTGATTTAATAGTCTCTTCTTTTACTGCTGTTTGAATAGACAAAATCTAATCCCTCATAAAGGATGTCCCTAAGTGAACTAGTTATAATATTAGAAGAGAATTAGTTTTCTGACAAAAACACTAATCCCCTCATATAGCAATATATTACTTTGGTATGATTCTAAGGGTAGCAAAAAAAATATTATAACGGAGGCATATGCTTTTAAAAACGGATCCAAACGCAAAGAATGCATAAAAACAAACGTGAATCTTAAGGCAGGATACGAATGCTGAGTGGTTATAAGATCAACACAACTATCTGTGGCCCCAGGAACAAATAAAACCACTCAGGTGTGTGGTAGAATTGTAATGATCAAAGTGAACCAATGGCCCTAGAGACCCCCAGTGGTCCTCAAACTATGGCCCGCGGGCCACATACTGTATTTGTATCTGTTTTGTTTCTTCATTGCAACATAAGGTCTATGCAGTGTGCATAAGAATTCGTTCCTAAGTTTTGTTTTTACTAGAATCAGACCCTCCAAAGGTCTGAGGGACAGTGAACTGGCCCCCTGTTTAAAAAGTTGGAGGACCCCTGCAAGAGGCAAGTAGGCCCATGCTGGCCAAACTTTTCAGGACCGGGAACTAAGTTTTTGAAATGCGTTCCTGTGATCACACACTTGAACGCCGGCCAGTTCAGATGAGTCCAAAGAGGTCGGTTGGTATCTCATCCCTGAGAAGGCTAACTTTTGGGTGGTCCGAGTAGGGTTTCCTTCCGGGGTGAGGGGTCACCCGTCGCCACCCAGCACGCACGCAGGCGTCGCTTCCGGGAAATGGCCACGGGCCAAACCAACACTTTCCTGGAGTAACAAGTGGGAGCGAAGGCTCCCAAGAGCCACGTGCAGCTAAGCACGCTCCGGGGCGTCTGCGTGCAGACGTCGGCCCGACGTGCAGCTCCGAGTGCGTCTAGCTCCGTCCAGGGATACCAGGCCCGGAGCGACGCGAAGCCGCCCGGCGAGGCTCCTTCCGGTCCGACGCCGCCCAGACCCGCCGCGGCCTCCCCCATGTGCCTCGGGCCCCCGACACCGCCTCCCGGCCCCGGCCCCGCACCGGCCGCCCGCCCGCACCCTCCGGCCGCTCCTCACCTCCTTCACGGAGAGAAACTCCAGCAACGGAAAGACCAGGTGCCGATCCAAGAAGTGCGCGATGCGCGTAGTCAAGTCGTACTCCGCCATCTTGCCGGGGAAAGGAAAGACGGCGCTGGCGGAAACTTTATTGACAGCGCCGGCGCACGGACACGCGCCGCGCTGCGCATGCGTGCAGTCCCAACGCTCTTCTCCTCCCGCCCGCCCGCCCCTCCCCGGGAAAGGGCGGAGTTCAGCCTGGAGCGCCGAAGGCGTCTCTGCGCCTGCGCAGGCGCTCGCTTGGCGGGCTCGCAGTTGCTCCCACGCTGGGGTTGTTACTTTCCTGGGCTGAGCCGCCCATTTCATTTTCTGATTGCCGGGGGGGCCCCCTAGTTTTAGAAGCCTTTTTTTTTGTTAATAAATATTTATTTTATTTATTTATGCGGAGGTAATGTGTCCGTTGTTTTTTTGGACGCGGAGAGAAGTCAAAAGAATAAGCCCCCGCAGCATTCCTCTTGAAGTTAGCAGAAGGAATGTATGAACTTTTATTTGGCAGATGGTGATTTTGTACATTTGCTCATAATTAAAATAATTCAATAATTATTAAAATACTAATAAAATGACAATATATTATACTACTATATAATATAATAATAAAACTGTAAGTTTGCTCATTTAAGGTGAAATGGATTTTTAGACACAAAGGGAAATTTAAAAATTTTAAAAAAGACTAAGAGTCTAATCATAGGTACAGTTTGGGGCTGGTGGTCTGGGTGAGCCTACTGGAGTGGAGTATTAGAGGAAACTGGGAAGAGGTGGTGGTCAAAGCACTCTTAACATGAAGCTGAGAACTCTGTAGGAAGAGATCTAGTACAATTTCATCTTCCTGGTGGACAAACGCTCTTGGAGTTCTGTAGCAGGTGTCTTGGAAGACTGGAGAGAGATTAAGGGTGTTGGAAAAGGCCAAGTTATGATTAAGTTAGTGAATGTGGATTTTAATCTAAGTACTGTGAGGTTTTCCTTTGCAAATTCCTTCTCACCTTTTCAGGCCCCCTTTTTTTGGGAATCAGAGGTACCATTTGGGGTGAGAGGTACCTTATTTTGTAAACCAAGGGTTTACAAACAATTGGCCAGCTGCCATATTTTAGGGAGATTTATCCTGAAAATTTATGTGTAATGAACGCTCAGGGAGTATTTCCCTGTCCCCCAGTTGTTCTGGAGGCTAATACTATTCTCTAGAATGTTTCCATACTCAAGATAGTATCCCCCACATTGGGAAAAAGAAAGCTAAGCAAATATAAGTGAATATATTTCAGTCTAAAGTCTTTAAATGAATCTGCATGCAAAACTCTCAATTAATATTTCTTTTTTTTTTTTTTTTTGATTTTTGGGCCACACCCAGTAATGCTCAGGGGTTACTCCTGGCTATGTGCTCAGAAGTTGCTCCTGGCATGGGGGACCATATGGGACACCGGGGGATCGAACCGCGGTCTGTCCAAGGCTAGCGCAGGCAAGGCAGGCACCTTACCTTTAGCGCCACCGCCCGGCCCCTCAATTAATATTTCTTATACAGACTGTTGGTTAACCTCAGACTCTGGATCCAGCTGCCTATCTAACATCTCAACGTTGTTCAAAAGCAAACTCCCCCAAGTAGCTCACCAAAATAGACTTTTTCCCCCTTCTCACGTTTATTTCAGGCAATTAAAACTCTGTTGTCTGTCCAGTTACTCAGAACAAAATCTGGGAAACATCCCTGACTTTCTTCTTAGAGTCTAGATTGAATTCACTAAAAATTCTTTGTTTCTAAAAATTCTTTTTGTTTCAAAAAGCATGTTCAAATCCAGTCAGTTCACACTGACTCCAAAGCTACTTCTCTAGGACTAAAGAAATTATATAGTGGGTAAGGCACTTTCCTTGCATTATGATGGACCCAGGTTCAATTCTCAGCTTTGCATATGGTATCCTCAGCACCAAGCACAAAGCTAGGAGTAGACCCTGATCACCATTGTGTATACTTCCCAACCCATATATTTTTTCAAGCTTCTCTAATCTGCTACTATTTTCTTCAGTATTTGAAGTAAAGCTAGGAGTAGGCCCTGGTCACCACTGTGTATACTTTGCAACCCATATATTTCTTTCAAGCTTCTCTAATCTACCATTTTCTTCAGTATTTGAAGTAGTCTCTTCAATAAACATCTTGTTCTCCCTCTTTTCCTCCTATTGTTTTATTCTCCATAGAAGAGTCATGGTGACTTAAAATTTATGCTCAAAAGTTACCAAATCTTGTTATATTCAGAGGAAAAGGCAATCCTTATTAGACTATAAAGCCCAAGATAATCTGGACTCATTTTTCTTTATGAGTTGATCTTTTGTTCACTCTACTTTAGCTTCAGTCAGTCACTAAACTACATGTAATCTATGTAGATTTTCCTGTTCAGGGCTTGTACACGGATAGAGTCATAATAATATTTGAACAGACTTTTTCACTTTGCATAAGATTTTCAAAGGTGATGCAAGTTATAATATGTATGAGTGCTTCATTATCTTGTTAAGGCCTAGTAATATCCAATTATATAGTGTTTCCTCATTTCTCTGTTGATAGACATCTGGATTGTTTCTATCTTGGAGCTGCTGTGAATAATTGACTAGAATCAATTGTGTAGGTCTTTTTTGTGTAGACATATGTTTTCTCTTTTTCCTGAGTATTATATACCCAGAGGTGAAATTTCTGGCATCTATGATAACTACCACACTTAATTACTTGAGGAACTGACAGGCTTTGCTATAATTTTTGCAAGATACTATCATTGACCATACAGGATTTCCCTATACTGTATCTAATAAGTACAAGTGACTTTATTACCTCAGATAAAGATTGAATGCTAAAGAACATGACTTCTAGATTTAGGGCTTGGAAAAACTGGGAGCCTTCGGGGGTTTCTTTGCAGGGGAGAAGGATGAAGATATAAGCATACTTAAATTAGGAGTTCATTTCAGAGTGGATAAGGCTCCTATCAGATATCCAATCAGATAACCAAATGGTCATGTCTCCTAGGGGAATAATGATACCCGTTGGATCTTTTAGAGAGTGGTTAATCACTTGCTTTGATTGTAACCTTGTGCAAATGTTATTGACTTGGGAGCATAATATGATCTCTGCCATCATGCCATTTGTAGTATTGGGTTTTTGTTTGTTTTGGGGGGGGGGGCTTGAGCCACACCAGGCAGCACTCAGGGGTTACTACTGGCTCTGCTCTCAGAAGTTACTCCTGGCAGGCTTGGGAATACATACGGGATGCTGGGAATTAAAGCTGGGTCAAGGCAAGCACCCTACTTGCTGTGATATTGCTCTTGCCCCCATTTCTAGTTTTGTTTACAAAGCTAGGCTGGATTCCTGTGGAGTATGAAATGCATGATAGCAGAGGCTATCATGGGGCTGTTGTGGGGAATGTGATTGTTTTAATGTTTTCTGGAAACCCAGAAATGACTGTGGAATATAATATGGTCAGGAAAAGAGAATGATAATGAGAGAAATAGCAATCATTGAGATTTCAACAAAGTGGGCTGCAGTAAAGAAAAGAATTAAGGTTAAGGGAGCTGGAGAGATAGCACAATGGTAGGGCATTTGCCTTGCACACGGCCAACCCAGGAAGGACCCTAATTCAATTCCTGGCATCCCATATTGTCCCCGAGCTTGCGAGGTGCTATTTCTGAGCACAGAGTTAAGAGTAACCCCTGAGCGTCATCGAGTGTGACCCAAAATCCACCCCCCCCAAAAAAAGAATTAAGGGTAAGTATGGAGGTTTGCCAGAAAGGAGAGCATCTTTGAGAAGTAAAGAAAATTATATGCAATTGAATTTGACAAGATTTTAAACTTTTGATATGCAAAGTAATAGGAATATATAATTGGATATGTGAGATATATCTTATATAAATATATCATTGGATATATATAAGATATATCTCATATCTTACCTCTTAATATAAGAGATAGTCCCTGACCACAGGTGCTTTCTTTCATTTACTCATTCATAACCAATTGAAAACTTACATTATTTTAGATCCTAGGAATATAGCAGTAAAAGAAATAAGCTCCAGTGAAGCTTATCTGTTCAAGCAGATTGAGACACATTAAAAAAATAAATGATAAAATAAAATAAATAATTAAATAAAAAATATTCCCATTATAAATCCTTAACTTTAATTTATATAAAGTGATCAGGGAAGATGTTGCTGATCAAACCATTTGAAAAGCAGGGGAATCAAGGAAAGATCCCATGACTAGAGTAGAAGATTTCTGGAAATTTCTGAAAAAGATATAAAGTATAAAGGTACTGAAGCGAAAGTATGCCTGGCATCCTTGAGGAAGAGAAAGGATAATCAGAATCATGCTTTAGAAAGAATTTGCTACATGCAGTTCTCAGACAGGGGTGCCACAGAGAGGCCAGGACAGACAGTCAGGGCTATAAGCAAAGTTTTTTTTCCAAAAGGACAATCATTAGTAGAGTGAGTAGGAGATCTACCTTACATTAAGGCTGCTCATGATTGATCCCTGGCAGTCAGTATGGTCCCCTGAGCACCACTAGAAGTGCTCCCTAAGCACAGATTCAAAAGTGTGCCTTGAGCACTGCCAGATGTACCCCCAAAACAACTAAAAAAATAAGTGAGGACATGGTTGGACTGTAGTGATAACATTAAAGGAGTTCTGGATAGGAAGAAAATGGAATTATGCATGTAGAGTTATCAAAATTTTGCTAATGAGTTGTATAAAGAAGAGAAGGGTCATAGAAGACTGTAAGATATTTTGTTTATTATTTTGGTTTTTTGAGGCCACAGCCATTGGTGCTCAGGGGTTACTCCTGGCTATGCGCTCAGAAATTGCTCCTGGCGTGGGGGGACCATATGGGTCACCAGGGGTATCGAATCGCAGTCCATCCTAAGCTAGCATTTGCAAGGTAGATGCCTTACCTCTAGCACCACTGCCTGGCCCCAGAAGACTATAAGATTTATAAAAATTGTGAAATCGTGCTAAGATGAGGACAAGTATGTTAAGTGCATATGTTCAAGGAGGAAAATCAAGAGTTTGATTTTGGGCATACTATGTTTGACATATTTATTAAGATATGTCAGTTGAAAATACTGATAAGACAATGGTGGAGTGGTGAATTATAATAAATATTTAAGAGCTGGAAATAGAAAAGTAGATTTTTTAGCAATCAGTTGGTGACACTTAAAATGAAGGTGCTAGACTAATTCAGAGAGTGTGCATTTGAAGAAAAGATGAAGAAGGGAAATCCTACTCATGCAAACTTGTAGAGGTGGGAAAATCGAGTCAATTGAAGAAGACGGAGAAGGACTAGGTAGAGAGCAGAGAGGAAGATGAGAAAGAGAAAGTGTTATCTCAGATGCCAAAGGAGGCTAGTAGTCCAAGCATCACAGAACAATGAACTATGGCCGGAGACATTTTTATGTAACCTTGAGTATTTAAGTATGCCTGTGTGTATACAAGGTATTCAGATCAACAATTATTAATAATAATAACTTTATGTGTTGTAAACATAAAGTGGTACTGAGTAGTAATTCAGTACTTGCAAATAGAGATAAAGATAATAAATGACCAGAAACATATCCATATTCAGTTATGTTGCCTTATATGAGGGGTAACATTTCTGATTAAGAAGTGAAGAGTAGAGTCATGTGAGAAACTAAGGACTACACAGGGTCCTAGTCAAAGATTGGTAGCAAAAATTAAAAATAGAGACAGTTTTGTAGATTGCATGTTTTGCATTGATATGGATGACTCTTATAAAATGTATAGAAGTATTTAAAGTGATCCAGTAACAATTTGATCACTATAGCTACATGCACACATACGATAAAGCATGAGAATGGCAAAGATAATTGAGAAAGACAACTTGGGAAATGGAAGATGTTAAAAAGCGTAGAATACAGAGAATGATCTATCTAAATAAAAGACCAGGGTCAGGTTGTAAAAAACATACATTAGGAATCTGACATTTTAGCTAAAGCCACGTGAAGCCTAGAAATAGTTTTGAATTTGTGCATGAATAGTCCCGTCTGTTTTTCACGAAGGTGAGTTGAGTCCATGATTTGTGTGGACAGTGAATTGGATAAGTGAAATGCAATCAGACTTGGTAACTCTTTTAAACCAGACTGGGAAATTTAGATTTAAAAAGATAGGCAACAGGAGCCACTCATTAAGTTTTTAAACAGAAAAAGTCATGGAGAAAGTGCCGTTTTGTCTTTTAAAATTAAACTGGAAGTGATTTACAAGAGGGATTAAAGTGGTGACAGATTGGAAACTGCTGATTTGCTTGGCTTTTCCCCTGGAATTTTCCTCACTGGTTTGTGAAAATATCTTGTTTCTTTTTATGAGAGATTTAGCCCCAAATATGGAAAATCTAACTTACTTGCTTTAGTCTCTTCCTAGTGTTTTAGCTTAAAGGAGTGATTACAAAGGAAGGTGAGGTAAAACAACATTAGTCTCAAGGTGGTATTAGAAAAAGACTGATTCTCCAATGTTCTTGGAATTTTGAGTGAATGCTTTTCATTTACTAGTCATCATGTTAGTCTCTAGGAAAACTAAAGAAACTAATTCCAGCATGCAGTGAGTTTGTAAGGTCTAATAGAGGTGGCAAACCTATGAAATGTAAACTAATTTGGAGCATAATGTGAGAGTCTATGCACAGAGAGCTCCAGGAAGTCCAAGGAAGGACATGACTACAAGAAAAAATGGCTTCCTTGGAAAGTAAGATTTGACTGCCTTGAGTTGAAAAGGCATTTAGTTGACTGAGAAAAGAGGGAAGAATGTTTAGGTGGAAGAAAGAAGCAGCACAAGGAACTTGGCCTTAAAAGAACATGTTGTTATTAGGAAAGTTTTTGCACCTAGAAAATAGCAAATTATATTGTTAGCCACAGCTTTGCTCCAAGGGTCAAGACTGAACTCTCAAGGACGTCATGAATTGATGCTTTGAAGTTTGAATTGGATTCTGCCTGCCAGTTTTCCTGAGGACTCTCTTAGTATTTAATCTCTTTGCCACACAGTCCTCTTTCTGATTCACGCTGTGATCCTCTCTCACAGATGCTCCATATTGATCCTGCATCGTCTATGTACGCCAGTTCACCATGCTTCCAAGGGGTTTTCAATGCATATCTAACCCTATAATTACTGGAATTGTGTCCTTCTTCTCACATTTATCACATTCATCTATTGAGTCCTAATTCCCAGGGCCTCAAAATGCATCTATGTTTGGAAGTAAACTCTTTAGAGAATATTTATCAGCCAAGGTTCAGAAGAACCAGCATTTATGTAGCACAATGTCTGGTACAAATTAGGGACCAAATAAATAAGTGTTAAATAAATGAACTAGAAATGTAAGTAAAGAGGATAGATATTAAAATGCAATAGAGTCTGAGATTAATGAAGTAGTACAGTAGATAAGACGCTTCCAAACCCATGGCCAACCATTCAGTGGCACAGTTGCTATTTTCTAGGTGCAAATAATTTCCTGATACTGTTTCTCTCAAGGCCAAGTACCCTATGCTGCTTTTTTCTTCCACCTGAAATGTTATTCCCTCAGTTCTCTGTGGCTGAATCAGATTTGAACCCAGTTACAACATAGGGTCCCCAGAGGCTTACCAGAAATGATTCCTCAACACAGATGCAGGTGTAAGCCCTGAGCACAACTTGATGTAGGCCCTCAATTTTAATGTAATAGGCAACTACATATTTATGCAACCTATTAAAAGGGTAATAGTTTTCAAATTGTGTGTTAGGGATACATGAGAGTTATTTTGAAATACATAAGAGCTATCTAATAAACAAAGATTACTGATCGACAGCAAACTACTCCAGAATTATGGGAAATAAACTTGTTATTTAAGCAACATTTTCAGTGATACTTTGTTATGGCAGCTCAAGCAAATTAATACACGTTGTATGTCCTGTTCTTATGCATTGAGATAAAAACCCAGCAATCTGCCTGAAATCTCTAACTTTATTCATGCTAAATGTATTCAAACCACATCAAATTCACCATTTCCTTACTTTATCACCAGTGCCTCCTTCAATCTAAAGTGCCCTTTTCTCCCCTCTCAGCTTGTTCACCAAGACTTCACTTTTTAAGACACGGATGAAGTATATATATCCTGTATTTTTTTTTTTTTTTTTTTTGAGTTAGCGAAATTTTTAAAGGACCAAAGTGGTGCAAGAGACTACTTTACATTTGGAGGAGAACATGTAAAGAGGTGGTGTATTACAGGTCTTATGCCTATGTTGAAAGTACAGTTTTTCCCGTTGTCTTTTGGATTTTTCTTGTGGTGTGTGGGTTCCCAGGCATCTTCCAATCACTCCCCCTGACCTTCTTCATATTGGTAAAAATTTGCGGCAGGGAATTCTTGGAGGAGTTCTTGCATTGGGGATACTATTGGACCTAAGTCCGGTTTCAGGAAACAGTCCACGTTAGGGGGAGATGGTAGGGAGGGCCTCGTAGCATGAGTCTTCAGGGAAGTTGGCTGTCTTTTCTTGCAGGAGATGAGGTGTGGGATTGGCTGGGTGTCCCCTCGCCTGGTTGCTGGGTACTGGTTCGTTGGGTAGGAGGTCGATCTTGATGCCTAAGAGATTAGGGACTGAGGGTGGAGAGTTTTAATATGGTGGGAGATCTGGATGGGATTGAGGGGTGATGGGATAGTTGGATTTCCGGGGGGGGGGGAAGGGGAAGGTATAAGGGAGGGGTATGAAGGAAGAGAAAAGAGAAAATACCGTAGAAAGGGAGAAGAGAAAGGGGAAAAAGTAAAGAGAAGAATAGAGGAGAAAAAAAAGAAAAAAAAGAAAAAAGTAGTGAGAAGAAAGGAGAGAGTAGCAAGGGAATGCTGGTTTGGTTGAATGTGTTCGATGACTAGAGCCTGTAGTTTAGGTCTGTACGTCGTCACACGTACTGCTTTGGTGGTCTGACTGGTCCCGTGCTTCAATTCCTAAAAGAAGGTTTAACCTAGAAATAAAGTCTATGACGGGCCTGGAGAGATAGCACAGCGGCGTTTGCTTTGCAAGCAGCCGGTCCAGGACCTAAGGTGGTTGGCTCGAATCCCGGTGTCCCATATGGTCCCCCTGTGCCTGCTAGGAGCTATTTCTGAGCAGACAGCCAGGAGTAACCCCTGAGCACCGCCAGGTGTGGCCCAAAAACCAAAAAAAAAAAAAAAAAAAAAAAAAAAAGAAATAAAGTCTATGTTAAAGAGTTTTCTCGTGGCCATCTCGTCTTGCAAACAAGGTATGGTATCTCGTGTGGTATCCCGAGTTGCCATCTTAGTTTGTCCGCCCTTTGTATCTAAGGGTGCCTGTGGACAGAAAAGCTGAGAGGTTATTTAAAATGTAGCAAGGTAAAGGAATTAAAACGTAGTGTTATGGTATATTGCCATTGCAGTCCGTGATTTCCTGTGGTGTTCTATACTTGTGTTCCTGTTTACGATCTCTAAGGGATTATTGTGAGCTTTTGTTGTGGGGGTCTGATTACGTACCTGTTCTCTCTATGTTGCTGTTTCTGTTGTTGCTGTTTTCTTTGTGGTATAATGAGCCGTCAAGAGTTTGCGTTGTTCCTTTTTCATGTATTTTGGACACTGCTCCCACGTATATGTTGACTATTACAGTGTTCAGAGTTTCTACCCTGTTAAACCCTATTGTATGATTGTTAGGTATTAGTTGTGTGTAAAATATATGTTCTAGGTGTTTCAGAATAGTGCTACCATTCTGTGTTTTTCTTTTGTCTTCTGACTTACTTCGTTTAACATAACATGATCTAGGTCCATCCATGTTGCTGCAAAGTCTGTGATTGTATCATTTCTAACTGCCATGTAATATTCCATTGTGTATATGTACCACATCTTAATGATCCATTCATCCGTTGTTGGACATCTAGGTTGGTTCCAAGATTTGGCTATTATACTGAGTGCTGCAATAAATAGTGGGGTGCATACGTATTTTGGAATGAATGTCCTTCCATCTTGTGGATATATGCCTAGGAGAGCAATTGCTGGGTCAAATGGCAGCTCAATTCTGAGTTCTTTGAGCACTCTCCAGACTTTCCTCCATAGGTGTTGGACTAGGGGGCATTCCCACCAGCAGTGGATGAGAGTTCCTTTCATACCGCATCCCCGCCAACAAAGGTTGTTTCCATTATTTTTGATGTGAGCCATCCTCACTGGTGTAAGGTGGTATCTCATTGTTGTCTTGATTTGGATCTCCCTGATGATGAGTGAAGGTGAGCATGTTTTCATGTGTTTGTTGGCCATCCTTCTGTCTTCCTCAGAGAAGTGTCTATTCATTTCATCTCCCCATTTTTTTATGGCTTTATTTGGTTTTGGGGGGCTCAGCTTTCTGAGTGCTTTGTATGTTCTAGATATCAGCCCTTTATCTGATATGTCGAGTGAAAAGATTTTTTCCCATTCTGTTAACTGTCTTCTTGCATTAAGTAGGGTTTCTTTTGCCATGCAGAAGCTTTTAAGTTTAATGTAGTCCCATTTGTTTATATTTGATGCTAATGTTCTTGCCATTGGTGCTCCATTCTCAAAGACCTTTTTGATGTATAGGTCTTCGAGTGTTCTACCTATTTTATTCTCGATAAACTTTATAGATTCAGGTCTGATTTCAAGGTCTTTGATCCATTTTGAGTTAACTTTTGTATAAGGGGTGAGGTATGGGTGAATCTTCACTTTCGTACATGTGGTTTTCCAGTTGTACCAACACCATTTGTTGAATAGACTTCCTTTGTTCCATTTCAGGTTCTTACCTCTTTTATCAAATATTAGTTGGCTGTATATCTTGGGGTTTATGTCTGGGAATTCTGTTCTGACCCACTGGTCTGAAGTCCTGTCTCTGTTCCAGTACCATGCTGTTTTGACTACTATGGCTTTATAGTATAGTTCCAAGTTAGGTAAGGAGATGCCTCCCAGCTTTTTGTTTTTCAGTATGTTTTTGGCTATCCTGGGTCTTTTGTGGTTCCAGATAAATTTTATGATTGATTGTTCTATTTCTTTAAAGAATGGTGTCTGGATTTGGATAGGGATTGCATTAAATCTATATAGTAGTTTGGGTAGGATAGTCATTTTGACTATGTTAATTCTACCTATCCATGAGCATGGGATGTTTTTCCAATTCTTTAGATCGTCTTCAATTTCTTTCTGAAGCATTTTGAAGTTTCCCTGGTATAGGTCTTTCACTTCCCTTGTAAGGTTGATTCCTAGGTACCTGATATTTTTTGATACTATTTTAAATGGTATTGTGTTTTTAATCTCTCTCTCCTCGATTTCGTTGTTTGTATATAGAAATGCTACTGTCTTTTGTGTATTGACTTTGTATCCAGCCACTTTGCTGTATTGGTTAATTGTTTCTAGGAGTTTTACTGTGGACTCTTTAGGATTTTCGATGTATATCATCATATCATCTGCAAATAGAGATAGCTTGTGTTCCTCTTTCCCAATTTGGATTCCTTTGATTCCCTTCTCTTGTCGGATTGCTATTGCTAGGACTTCTAGGGTTATATTGAATAAGAGTGGAGAGAGTGGACAGCCTTGTCTAGTTCCTGACCTTAATGGAAATGCTTCTAGTTTCTCGCCATTAAGTATAATGTTGGCTGTAGGCTTTTCATAGATAGCTGTGACTATCTTGAGGAAGGTTCCTTCTAACCCTATTTTGCTGAGTGTCGTTAACATGAAAGGGTGTTGGATCTTGTCAAATGCCTTCTCTGCATCGATTGATATGATCATGTGGTTTTTGTTTTTCTTGTTGTTGATGTGATGTATAATGTTGATTGATTTGCGTATGTTGAACCAACCTTGCATTCCTGGTATAAATCCCACTTGGTCATGATGTATGATCTTTTTGATGAAGTGCTGGATTCGGTTTGCTAATATTTTGTTGAGTATCTTTGCATCTATGTTCATTAGTGAGATTGGTCTGTAGTTTTCTTTCTTGGTGGTATCTTTGCCATCTTTGGGAATGAGTGTGATATTTGCCTCATAGAAGGAGTTAGGGAGGATTCCTGTTTTTTCTATGGCTTGGAAGAGCCTATGGAAAAGTGGTAGTAAATCTTCCCGGAATGTTTGGTAGAATTCACCTGTAAATCCATCTGGGCCTGGGCTTTTGTTCTTAGGGAGTTTTTTAATTACATCTTCAATTTCCTCTGAGGTGATTGGTCTGTTTAGGCTTTCTAGTTCTTCCTTTTCCAGTCTTGGAAGAGGGTGTTTGTCCAAGAATCTGTCAATTTCTTCTGGGTTCTCTATCTTAGCTGAGTATAGTTGTTCATAATATGATCTTATGATATGTTGTATTTCTTGAGGTTCTGTTGTAATCTCTCCCCTTTCATTTGTGATCTTACTGATTTGGGTGTTTTCCCTCTTCTTTTTGGTGAGTTTTGCCAGTGGTTTGTCTATCTTGTTTATTTTTTCGAAAAACCAACTCCTGGTTTCATTGATTTTTTGTATTGTTTTTTTAGTTTCTATGTTGTTTATTTCTGCTCTGGTTTTTATTATTTCTTGCCTTCTGGTTGTGGTTGGATTTCTCTGTTGCTGTTGTTCCAATTCTTTGAGGTGATCTTTTAAACTGTTGGTTTTGTTATTTTCTTGTTTCTTGACATAGGCCTGTATCGCTATGAGTTTCCCCCTAATTACTGCTTTTGCTGTGTCCCATAAATTTTGACATGTTGTCTCTTCATTGTCATTTGTCTCAAGGAATCTTTTTATTTCTTCCTTGAGTTGTTCTTTGATCCAGCTGTTGTTGAGCAGCATGTTGTTTAATCTCCAGGTATTGGTTTTTCTCCATTTTTTCTTCTTGCCATCGATTTTGAGTTCTGTTGCATAGTGATCTGAAAGGGTACTTCTAATGATCCTTACCTTTGTGGTCTTATATAGGTTGGTTTTGTATCCCAAGACATGGTCTATTCTGGAGAAGGTTCCATGTGGGCTCGAGAAGAATGTGTATTCTGCTTTCTGGGGATGGAGGGCTCTATATAAGTCTATTAGCCCCAAATCTTCTAATTTTTCATTTAGAGCTCTTATTTCTTTGCTATTTTTCTGTTTGGTGGATCTGTCCAGTGGTGATAGTGGAGTATTGAGGTCCCCTACTACTATCACATTTCCCTTCATGTGTTTCTCCAGGTTTACGAGCAGTTGCCTCACATATTTTGCTGACTCTACATTGGGTGCATAGATATTGACCAGGGTTAGTGTTTCTTGATCTAATGTTCCCCTGATCAGTATGTAGTGACCCTCTTTATCTCTGACCACTTTCTTGAGGTTGAATGCAATTTGGTCTGATATAAGAATGGCTGTCCCTGCTCTTTTTTGTTTTCCATTGGCCTGAATAATTACTTTCCATCCTTTGATTCTAAGCCTATGCTTGTCCTGTAGCTGTAGGTGTGTTTCTTGTAGGCAACAGAAGTCCGGTTTATTTTTCCTAATCCAGTTCTCTACTATGTGTCTTTTAATTGGAGAGTTTAGTCCATTAACATTTAGGGAGATTATTGAGAGAGAGGACTGTTGTGCAGTTGTGTTGTGTAGGGTGGCTTTTGTTACAATCGGGGGTTTGGATTGTGTAGTTCATCTCTGAGTAGGTCGTTTAGGATCGGCTTTGTTTGCACAAATAGCTCTAGTTCGGTCTTGTTTGAAAATGTTTTCAGTCTGTTCTCCCATATGAATGATAATTTTGCCGGGTATTGGACTCTAGGTTGGAAGTTTCTTTCATTCAGTCGTTTAAATATGTCATTCCACTGTCTCCTTGCTTGAATTATTTCGATTGGGAGATCTGGTTTGATTCTTATGTCCCTACCTTTGTACTTGAGGTTTTTTTTCTCTCTTATTGCCTTAAGAAGTTCCTCTTTCTCTTTGTTTTTTGCCATTTGGATTACTATATGTCTTGGTGTAGGTTTATTAGGATCTATCTTACTAGGAACTCTCTTGATTTCCTGTAATTGCCCTGAAGTTTCATTCCAAAGGGTGGGGAAGTTCTCTGCTATTATCTCTCTGACTACTTGTTCTTCCCCTTTCCCTATTTCCTCCCCTTCTGGTATACCCACGATTCTTAGATTGTTTCTTTTGTCCTTGTTCATTAGGTACTGGACTTTTCCTTCCAGTGTTTTGCCTTTTATTTCTTTGTTGGTTTCTTGGTCATTTTTTGTTTGCAGTTTTCCTTCGAGTTCTTCGATGTGTTTCTCCAACTCTGTGTTTCTGCTAGTAAGGCTTGTTACTTTGTCTGTTAATTCCTTCACTTCTTTTTGAATGAACTCTCTCATACTCTTTAACATTTCTTCTTTAATTTGGGTGATTCGTTCCTCCATAGATATCTTATACTCAGTAGCTAAAGTTTCTCTCATTTCTTTTATTAGTTCTTGTGTTTCCTTCCTCATTGCTGCTTTTAGGTCACTTTCCCACAAATCTGTGCGTTTTGGCGGACTTGGAAATTTGTTAGGGTTTGTCTCCGTATCTTCAGATCTTAGGGTTCTCTTTGATTTACCCATATTTCCTTGTGTTTATTGGTGTGCTTTGGAGAGCTGTTTCTTCCAATTTCCGTCTGTTTTGATCCCCTGTGGTGTGGGAATGGGTCCCCTCCCTGAGGGTGGATCTAGTGGTACTGTTGGGTGGGCTTGCCCCGGTTTGGCTCCTCTTGTGCTCTTTTTGTGGCCTGATTCGTTGCTTTGCCCTATTGTTGTCAGCTATTTCTGGGAGGCAGGAAATACCCGACGGGGGGCGGGCACGTTCACGCTGTCCGCGTGGGTGAGCAGAACTTCCCTACCTTCCTGTGGGCAAAGGACCCCCAGCAGGAGGAAGGCAGCCGGTCGCACGGTCGGGGCGGGCGGGAGAGACTTCCTTACCCTCCCGGGAGCAAGGGAACCCCAGCAGGAGGCAGACAGCCGGTCCCACGGTCTGGGCGGGTGGGTGGGATTTTCTTACCTTCCCTGGGGCAAGGGAACCCCCGCAGGAGGAAGGGAGTCGTTCGCGCGTTTGGGGAAGGCGGGAGGGACTTCCTTACCTTCCCGGGGGCAAGGGAGCCCCAGCAGGAGGAAGGCAGCCGGTCGCAGGGTCGGGGCGGGCGGAAGGGACTTCCTTACTTTCCCAGGGCAAGGGAACCCCAGCAGGAGGCTGGCAGCCGGTCGCGCGATCGGGGCGGGTGGGAGGGACTTCCTTACTTTCCCGGGGCAAGGGAACCCCAGCCGGAGGAAGGCAGGCGTTCGCACTGTCAGGGCGGGCGGGAGGGACTTCCTTACCTTCCCAGGGCAAGGGAACCCCAGCCGCAGGGGGGCCGGCGTTCCCGCGGTCGGGGCAGGCGGGAGGGACTTCCTTACCTTCCCAGGGCAAGGGAACCCCAGCCGCCGGGAGGCCGGCGTTCGCTCGGTCGGGGCGGGCGGGAGGGACTTCCTTACCTTCCCGGGGGCAAGGGAACCCCAGTCGCAGGGAGGCCGGCGTTTGCGCGGTCGGGGCGGGCGGGAGGGACTTCCTTACCTTCCCAGGGCAAGGGAACCCCAGCCGCCGGGAGGCCGGCGTTCGCTTGGTCGGGGCGGGCGGGAGGGACTTCCTTACCTTCCCAGGGCAAGGGAACCCCAGCCGCAGGGAGGCCGGCGTTCGCTCGGTTGGGGCGGGCGGGAGGGACTTATATCCTGTATTTTTTAAAAATATTTTTATTTAAAGAAAATGCATCACATAGTTGACATAACTGATCATAATACATTTGTTTCAAGATAAAGGAAAACAAAGTTATTGTTTTGAAAGAAACAATAGAAAGAAAATAGAAAGAAAACCTAAAAAATCAAATGGAAGAGTAGAAAAAATAAAAAGTTCAGTAGCAAGTAAATTTGTGAAAATTATTGTATCTCCAATAAAATCATACAATACGTACAAGGATTAGCAAGCTCTTTTTTAAGATGAGATAAAAATCCAATAAAAAGCTGTGTGTGTGTGGCAGTTGTTATTGTTGTTTGCATAGGCACAGCAAAATATGGGGAAAATATAAAGGAAAAATATTTGGTCTAACAAACAGGGAGACCTTACCCATGAAGTATCCTGGCATAAGACCAACTCCAGGCTCCAGGCATACTAAGTTGTCTAATCCCAAAGTCTTTCTCTTTGGTCTCTGTACAGATCCTATATTGAAGTCAGAATGACAAGGAGTGTCTTCTGGTTTTATTTCACCATTAGGTGGCAATGCAGAGAACCCTATTCTGAAAGCAGGTTGTTGCTATTACCAAATCATCAGGGTGTCATATGAACCCACTCCAGAGCAAGCTGATGCCAAGGCAGCAGAAGGGCCTTCCCTGGTAGAAGTTTGATTTCTGGTGCTAGTGTAGAAAACAGATAGGATACTAGGTTCATAAGTGAATGGTCAATGTCCAATCTTCTGAAGCCTAAGCCAAGTCACTATGACAAGTGTTCAGTGTATAAGGCCCGCTGCAATATAAAATTTATGTGTTCCGACTTCAGTTAGATAAGAACTTGTTTGTACATGTAAGTGTTCCCCTTTTTAATGTGCCTATGCAAAAAAGAATAATGTTATATGGTACTACTGATGCATATGGGGGTAAAACTACCAAACTAAACAATCCCAATAACCTGTTTCTAACATGGATTCAGAACACTAGAGAAACTTTTCTACTAGAATTTCCTACTAAATAGATCCCCCAAGTGGGGGGAATTTGTCACTACAGAAGAAGAAAAACAATAGGGGCCGGCGAGGTGGCGCTAGAGGTAAGGTGTCTGCCTTGCAAGCACTAGCCAAGGAAAGGACCCTGGTTCAATCCCCCGGCGTTTCATATGGTCCCCCAAGCCAGGGGCAGTTTCTGAGCGCTTAGCCAGGAGTAACCCCTGAGCATCAAATTGGTGTGGCCCAAAAAAACAAAAACAAAAAAAAAAAAAAGAAGAAAAACAATATGGGTTATACCTATTAAGGAAATACATCTAAAGAGATATTCAAAGGAGATATACACGTCCCCTTTAAGACTTTTAAAATAGTCCAGAGGGATAAAATCTGAAGCACAGCTTCAGCCTATGATTTGAAAAATGTAAAAATTTTAGAAAAATCTAAAAAATGGCTCTCAGCAGTCACATATCAGGAAATGCCCTTGAGCTAGGGCTTCTCAGAAACAGAATCTGGTAGTGAAGAACAGTCAACAGTGAAGGGAGGTGGGGAAAAAGGGGCCACGGAGAACAAATCAGCAGCAACAGTAGTGGCAGCCTCTTTTTGGGTGGAGAATCTATCTTTTCATTTTGGGAGCTGGTTGGCAGCTGGCTGGTAGTGGTGGCGGATGTTCCACTTTTTGAAGAGTTAAGAACTGAAGGTAAAAAGGGATAAATGGGGGGAAATAAAAAATGGGGGGTGAGAGAGAGTAAAGGGTGTGAAAAGAATTTGTAAGGTGGTAAATGAAGGGGAGAAAAAGAAATTATATATATCAGGAAAGGACAGTATACAATATAGATAGACATTTTATATTTTACAGATGGACATTAGACAGACATTGAGGTGGCCAACACTCATGTGCACACATAGACACTGAGGATCAATCCATGGGTTACAGATGAAAGCTGACCCAGGTGAAATGTGACCAAAAGCTTAAAAAATATATGGGGCTGGAGCGATAGTGCAGTGGTAAGGTGTTTGCCTTGCTCCTGGCCAACTCAGGATGGACCTGGGTTTGATCGCTGGCATCCCATATGGTCCCCAAGCCAGAAGTGCTTTCTGAATACGTAGCTGGGGTGTGGCCCAAGACCCAAATATATATAAAGTCAGCAAGTCAGATGGAAAGATTTTCCATTTTCTAGGCCAATCATGATTGGTGAATTTTTACTGACGAAAGACTTCATGGGTTAGAGTGTAGAGAACATTCTTTAAAATAATCATAATTTTCAAGTCTAGAAGACTAAGTAATATGGTAATGAATTCTAAAGAGGAGTCTACCCTATGAAATATTGTCTAGCAGGTCTTGAGCATCCTGTTCCCTTTCCAAAAGTAATCTAAAATCATGACCATTATGGTGTAATGGTAAACTAATTATAATTGAAAACATTACAATAACATAGTCAATGAATGAGCTCTATAGCAGGAGTTTATGGCATGCAGTTGCATATTTCATTGCTATCTGTGGACTTAAACATTAGATTATATTAGCAAGCATAATCAAGTAGAAAATGAATAGATTAGAATTTTTATTGTGACATTATCATAATGAGCCTTGTCTTCTGAGTCTCATTCTATTACAGCATTGTAATGTGAAACTGGGATGACCAACCTATATTTCCAAGTACCACTGTGGATAAAGAGATCAAGGGGTTATTATAGACATAGTAAAATCAAGACATTAAAACTACCTATAGCAAGCACTGTAGTGAGAAACCATAGCTTCCAAATGCATTCTGCACCCATTTCTGTGAATAAAAGCATTAGAACATTATTATAGACATCTATAAAGAGCAGTTGATTGGACACCTGCTCAATCTAAACAGCTGTATCTATTCTTGATGGGAGAGGTTAATCCACTGACATTTAAGGAAACTATTGACAGAAAGGGCTGTTGTGCCATTATATTGTGTAAGGTTGTTCTTATAATTGGGGATTTGGTTTGTGTAATTGTTCTTTGAGTAGCTCATTGAGTAGCTCTGTTTGGATAGAACAAATATTGTAAGTTCTTTTTTGTCTGAGAATGTTTTTAACCCCCTCTTCCACGTAAATAAGAGTTTTGCTGGGTAGTGGGGTCTAGCTTGAAAGCTTCTTTCATTTAGTAGTTTGAATATGTCATTCACTCTTTAATTGTCCAGATTGTTTCAAATGGAAGATCTTGTTTGATTCTTTTTTTTTGTTTTGTTTTGTTTTTTGTTTTTGTTTTTGTTTTTGCGGGGGGTCACACCTGGCAGCGCTAATGGGTTACTCCTGGCTCTACTAGGCTCAGAAATTGCTCTTGCCAGGCTCGGGGGACCATATGGATACCGGGATCGAACCACCTTCCTTCTGCATGCAAGGCAAATGCCCTACCTCTATGCTATCTCTTCAGCCCCTGGTTTGATTCTTACGCTTTTTTCTTTATTCTTGAGGTTCCCCCCCTTACTGCTTTAAAGACTCCATATCTTTGTTTTTTACCATTTGGATTACTAAATATATTGGTATTGTTCTGTTAGGGTCTATTTTGTTTTGCACTCTTTTTGCCCCTTGGATTTATAGAAAAACCCATTTTTTATAGGTGAGGAAGTTTTCTGTTATTATCTCCCTCACTACTTATTCTTCCTCTTTCCCATTTTTTTCCCATCTGGTATTCCTATAATTTAGAGATTGTTTTTCCTGTCTTTGTTTACTAAGTACCTTACATTTTCTTCCAGGGTTTTGTCTCTCTTTTCTTTTTTGACTTCTTTATCACTGCTGGCTTGTAATTTGTCTTCAAGTTTGTCAATGCAATTCTCCACCTATGTAATTCTACTATTATGGCATATTTGTAGTTCCTTTATTTCCATTTGTATGGATTCTCTCATCTTCTGAAAGAGTTCTTCTTTGAGTTGTTTAAATTGTTTTTTCTATAGATTTCTTAATTTTATAGGCTGTTGACTCCTTGATTTCCATTGCTAAATCATTAAGTATTGATTTTAGGTCCTCATCTATAAGGTTTAGGCATTTGGGTGAACTTGGAGATTTGCCATGATTTCTCTTCATAGCACCCACAGTAGATGTCTTTTTTAGTTTTCCTGTTGATCTTTGCATTTAGTGGTTTGGAGTGCTGGAATATCAGGGTGTTTAAGAGAGTGATCTATTGACTCTTTTGTAACTTTATTTTTGTACTCAAGGCATATCTTCTTCGAGATTATTTTTCTAAACTGGCAAGGTTGCCTAAGTATGGTAAAATACTGTATACATTTTATTGATTTGTTCAGTTGGTCTTTGAGCTGCATATTCTAAGAGAATAAAGTGCTAAATCCAATATGCCAGGAAGTCTATGATATAAATTGAAATGACTTCGCATGCAAGCTTTTGGAAAAGGAGGAATGGTGGGAAGGACAGAGGTTTCAATAATGACCTGGAAGGAAGCTAGGAAAAGACCCAAAAGGACAGCTCTGTTTGCATTTGGTGTAAGGGATTAAGGCATGAGGTTCTCTAGCTCCTCTCCTACACAAACCTGGCTGGCCCCAAAGGACAGATGAACAGTGATGGCACTGGAACCCAGGAGACAGCTGAGGGAAGGTTGGAAAAGGGGCTGTTCAAATTTGGTGGAGGGGATTAGGAAGGGAGACTCCCTGTTCCTGCCCAGACCCAGGCCTGACTGTCCTCAAAGTATATCCTATATTCTATGGTCCAACTATTAGCAGAGTATAACTTATTCACTCCTTCATTCTATCTTACTTTCTTTAATTTCAGAGACTAGAATGTCTTATCTTTTATATAAAAAAAACATGTTTAAGTATTTTAGGAAAAGCCACAACTGGCTTGTCAGGAGCTGTAACTGATATAGTCATAGGCAGTGATGAGATTCAGATCATTGTCACCATTAGCTGCTTATAGTGTTAAGTGGTTAACCTTTGTCCTATCTCTGGCCCCAAGTTTTAAATACTTCTTAGAAGTATTCAAATATTTTATTAATTAATTAATTTTATTTGGACCACACCTGGTAGCACTCAGGGCTTACTCAACTCAGAAGTTATTCCTGGCAGGGACCAACCATATGGGATGCTTGGAATTGAACCAGGGTTGGCCACATGCAAGGTAAATGCCCTACCCACTGTGCTGTTGCTCTGTCCTCCCCCAAAATACCATTATTTAAATATACAAAAAATTGTTTTTAAATATGGAACGCTTCACGAATTTGTGTGTCATCCTTGCCCAGGGGCCATGCTAATTTTCTCTGTCTCGTTCCAATTTTAGTATATGTGCTGCCGAAAAGAGCACTAAATATACAAAAGTTTTAAGAGTATTAAAATATATTTAAATGGTTTTATTTTATTTTCCAATGAACACAGAGCTTGAATAGCTCATCTTCATACTCTTTTTTTTTTGTTTTGGTTTTTGGTTTTTGGTTTTTTGGGTCACATCCAGCAGTGCTCAGGGGATACTCCTGGCTTCATGCTCAGAAATCACTCCTGGCAGGCTCGGGGGACCATATGGGACGCTGGGATTCAAACTGATGACCTTCTGCATGAAAGGCAAACGCCTTACCCTCCATGCTATCTCTCCAGCCCCTCATCTTCATACTCTTACGTTGAACTATTGGTGGGTTGACAGAGAGTTACTGAGTTACTTGAACCTCCTGCACATCACTTGAAAGACCTCCCTACAATCGATTTATTTATATATAAAAATAAATATGTTATTTTTATGCAGCTCTAAATATCTATATTATTTATTTATTTATTTATTTATTTAAAGCCAGTCAGATTGAGCAGTGGGGGGTTATATACCAACTTTTGTGATATATATTATTTATTGTTAAGAGTCCCAAGTGGTAGCTCAGTACTGCAGATATAGATAAAAAGTCCTCAGTAAACAATCTGAAAGTATATACATATGCATAGATCTTAGATATCCTAGCCTACATATTCCTTCAAGAAATACATCTCTTAGTCTTGAAAGATCTTCAAGATAAAGTTCTTGAGAGAAATTCATCTTTAATTTGGTAATAGCTAATGAATACCTCTCACAGCTATATCCGATGGATGGACACATTTTTACCAAAAATGTCTGCTAATTAAATAAATAGATCACTTATATATTTCGAATAATACTAACTCACATGATTTTGAATTCCATTAGCTTATTTTAGACTAAATGTAAAAAACACTATTATATTTTTATCTAACCCTTTTTAATTAAATTTCTAGTTCATTTAGCCAACATGTATTTAATCCCTGGTCTGTACCAGACATGATGCTGAAGGTACAAAAGTGAAATAAATATACACTGAAGTTATGAAACTGAAATACAAATAATTAAACTCGCAAGGCCACAAGACAACATAAAACTATATATTATGCTGCCATGTGTAATGCTCAGTGACAGAAATGGGCATGCAGTCTTAATAAAGTGACACAGAGATGTCTTTCACTTAGGTATTTTCTTAAAAACTATCAATTGCTAAACATTTTTTATTTATTAATAATTTTTATTATTCTTTGGAAAATGACTTTTTTCCTGACTTTATGCCCTTTCTTTGGAGAGACCTTCTTGGGACTTCATAGGTGTTGATTATACCCTAATGCCTCTGTGAGAGTTTCCAGAAGCCTCTGTTCTGACTCCTTAAAGAATCACCCAGAGAGAGGACTTCTTTAGAGGACATAAATCCTCTTCTATCCTCATGCATCACCTCTTTACAACTAGGATCGACACTAATTCTAGTCCAGTTCTGAGATTTTATTTGCTGTAAAATGCCACATGTTGAATAAAGAGAATCATGACTGCGTTATCTCATCTGTCCCCAAGTTCGGCCCTGGAATGCAGCCTTTTCAAACTTGGGAGGTACATAGCAATTCCCAGTAGTTGGAAGTATTGCAGAAGAATCTGAAAGAATAGTGTTGAATTTAAAAAGTTGACAAGCTAATATAAACCACAAGCCACTTCCGAACACATCTAAAATGTCTACATATATGTTCAAAAGCTTCTAATTCTGAGTACCTTTTATTGAATATTTTGTTTGTGCTGTTCTTTTTTTTTTTTTTTTTTTTTTTTTTTTGGTAGTTTTTGGGTCACACCTGGCAGTGCTCAGGGGTTACTCCTGGCTCCATGCTCATAAATTGCTCTTGGCAGGCACGGGGGACGATATGGACGCCGGGATACTAACCAATGACCTTCTGCATGAAAAGCAAACGCCTTACCTCCATGCTATCTCTCCGGCCCTTGTTTGTGCTGTTCTTAACATTTTCTTCAGTTCAAATAAACATTCATTATGTGATTATCACAGGAATGTAATTGGTTAATGTGCTGACTAACAGAAGTACAGTGATACTGCACTAAAGATTCTAATCATGACAACTATCAATCAAACATTCTTGTCTAGTAACAATCAGCTTCAGTTATTTGGTAAAAAATAATTTTATTTACTCTTGAGCTCAGAGCCACGAGTAAGCCTTGAGTATTACCCCAAAATCAGAAAAAAAAAACTATAAAACAACAACAGCAAATCTTATTTACTATTTACTTGAAAATTTTGAAATTTGAAAATATGGGCACCTTCAGATAGAAACTTTTTTCTTTTTCTTTTTTTTTTTTTGGTGTTTTTGGGCCACACCCATTTAATGCTCAGGGGTTACTCCTGGCTAAGTGCTCAGAAACTGCCCCTGGCTTAGGGGGACCATATGGGACGCTGGGGGATCGAACCGCGATCCTTCCTTGGCTAGCGCTTGCAGGGCAGACACCTTACCTCTAGCGCCACCTCACCAGCCCCCAGATAGAAATTTTTAAATAATTTTTCATGTTACTTTAACTCATGTAACTTAACCAAATGCTATGTATATACTGGCTATCAGGGAATTAAGCTAGTATTGCATGCAAGTCAAGTTACTTTTAAACTAAGCAAAACAACAACAACAACAAACCCCCAAACCAATCAATAGTAAGATGATATAGAGAGATCTAAACAGGGAAATGGGTTTCTAGGGTTTCTAGGGTTTCAGAAGTCAAAGGCAGAAGAAGTTATTAGAAAGAATAAGAACCCTGTTCATATTTTGCAGTAAACTATTTGTCATGTTGTATTTATTCATCTGTTAAACTTTTTTTTTAACAGTTAAAGCCTATCCTTTCCAATAAAGTTTGAGTTTTACAGGTCAGGAATGTGGCCATTGGTCTATTCCTATGTAACTATAGTGATATGAAGAAAAGGGAAAAGAGACCTATAAGTACCCAGCCCCAAAGGGAAATAGAAATTCATTCCTGGGTAAACACACGAATATTTTAACATTACCAAACCAAAATGCTACTAGACTGTGCATGTCTTTAGAGCAGCCTTCCTTTAATGCTTCTAGTTAAAATGACTTGTCCTAAGTTTTCATTGACATACTTATTTCCTTCCCAGTGCTTATCACATTCTATAAAGACATTTATAGTATTCTGGCTTACATCATTCTCACCTCACAGTAATTCTTCGAAGACAGTCACCTAAATTCATAGCTGTGTTCCATGCTGCTCCAGATAGCAGTTGGCGTTGCTTAAATTTGCTGATCTTTGAAATATAATAGTAGGTGGGATTTAGGCCAAATGAACTAAAAATGCTTGTTTCCTCAGAATTACATGATTTATAAAAGAGGAAAAATTGGTCTGGAGCGATAGCACAGTGATAGGGCATTTGCCTTGCATGTGGCTGACCTCGGTTCTCTCCCCAACGTACCATATGGTCTCCTAAGCCAGGAATGATTTCTGAGCTCATAGCTAGTAGTAACCCCTGAGCATCACTGGGTGTGGCCCAAAATTCAAAAAAAAAAGGAGGAAAAATAAAGACCCTTACAATACATAGCTGAAGCAAGTGATTATTTTCTTTTCTTTCATTTAAAAAAGTATTTTTGGAAGTAAAAAAGCTATTTAAAAAAAGGACATGAAATATGACATAGAACATAAAAAAGGACTTGAATGCTGGTTTTAATTTCTGGAAGGGAAGGATTCCCTTCATTCATTTAAGACAATAAAGGTTCTCTTTAATGATGATGGAAAATCAGCTCAATGCCAGTGGAGGAAGGGAGCAGAATTAGTGATTTCTTATCTTTGAAGCTTTCTCAGCCTAAAGATAGGAAATAGGAATGTTGTCCCAGGACTTAAGCACCACTGAACAAAAGCATTCTGTACCTGCCATGTGATAAGAAGTAGTGGGGCCCCAGACACATACCTAACAGGTAAGTTGTTAGGCAACAACAGGTACCAAGCAGAGCTCCTGGAAAACGTGTTTGCATGCTTCATTCTCTCCTCACTTATCTTTGATTAAAAAAAAAAAAAAAAAAAGGCAAAGAAGAGCAACTAACTTTACTCCTTGTAAGGAATCTGCATTTTGCATTCCTTTAAAAAAGTTTCAGCGTTTTTTTCTTTTTCCTTTTTCTTTCTTTTTCTTTCTTTCTTTCTTTCTTTCTTTCTTTCTTTCTTTCTTTCTTTCTTTCTTTCTTTCTTTCTTTCTTTCTTTCTTTCTTTCTCTCTCTCTCTCTCTCTCTCTCTCTCTCTCTCTCTCCCTCCCTCCCTCCCTCCCTCCCTCCCTCCCTCCCTCCCTCCCTCCCTCCCTCCTTCTTTCTTTCTTTCTTTCTTTCTTTCTTTCTTTCTTTCTTTCTTTCTTTCTTTCTTTCTTTCTTTCTTTCTTTCTTTCTTTCTTTCTTTCTTTCTTTCTTTCTTTTCTTTCTTGGTTTTTGGGACACACCCAGTGACACTCAGGGGTTACTCCTGGCTATGAGCTCAGAAGTCGCTCCTGGCTTGGGGGACCATATGGGACACTGGGGGATCGAACCGCGGTCCGTCCTAGGCTAGAGCAGGCAAGGCAGGCACCTTACTTCTAGCGCCACCGCCCGGTCCCCTCTTTTTCTATTTTTTCTTTCTTTTCTTTCTTTCTTTCTTTCTTTCTTTCTTTCTTCTGTCTTTCTTTCTTTCTTTCTTTCTTTCTTTCTTTCTTGCTTTCTTCTTTCTTTCTTCCTTCCTTCCTTCCTTCCATCCTTCCTTTCCTTCTTCCCTTCCTTTCTTCCCTTCCTTCTTTCTTCATTCCTTCCTTCCTTCCTTCCTTCCTTCCTTCCTTCCTTCCTTCCTTCTTCCTTTCTTTCTTTCTTTCTTTCTTTCTTTCTTTCTTTCTTTCTTTCTTTCTTTCTTTCTTTCTTTCTTTCTTTCTTTCTTTCTTTCTTTCTTTCTTTCTTTCTTTCTTCCCTTCCTTTATTTCTTCCCTTTCTTCCTTCCCTTCCTTCCTTCCATCCTTCTTTCTTTCTTTCTTCCTTCCTTCCTTTCTTTTTCTTTCTTTTCATATACCTTTTTGCCATTTGTATTTCTTCTTTACAAAGTGTCTGTTCATTTCTTCTCCCCAATTTTTGATGGGATTATATGTTTTATTGTAAAGTTCTGTCAGTGCCTTGTATATATTGGATATTATCTTGTATATATTGGATATTATGATTATATTATTGGATATTACCGGTTATCTGATAGGTATTGGGTGAATAGTTTCTCCCACTCAGTGGGTGACTCTTGAATCCTGGGCACTATATCCTTTGAAGTGCAGAAGCTTCTCAGCTTAATATAGTCCCATCTGTTTATATCTGCTTCCACTTGTTTGGAGAGTGCTGTTTCCTCCATAAAGATGCCTTTAGACTCAATGTCATGGAGTTTTTTTTTTTTTACCTACGTGTTGTTCTATATACCTTATAATTTCAGGTCTGGTATCAAGGTCCTTAATCTATTTGTATTTTACCTTGGTACCTGGTGTTAGCTGGGGGTCTGAGTTCGCTTTTTTGCAAGTGGCTAACCAGTTGTGCCATCACCACTTATTGAAGAGGCTTTTCTTGCTACGATTAGGAATTCTTGCTCCTTTATGAAAAATTATGTGTTTATATGTCTTGGGAACATTCTCTGAGTAATCAAGCCCATTCCACTGATCGGAGGGTCTGGTTTTATTCCAATACCATGCTGCTTTGATAACTATTGCTTTGTAATACAGTTTAAATTGGTGAAAGTAATGCCTCCCATATTCCTTTTACCAAGTTTTGCTTTAGCTATTCGAGGGTGTTTATTGTTTCAAATGGATTTTAGAAGTGTTTGATCCACTTCTTTGAATAATGTCATGGGTATCTTTAGAGGGAACACATTAAATCTGTATAATGCTTTGGAGAGTATTGCCATTTTAATGATGTTAATCCTGCCAATCCATGAGCAGGGTATGTGTTTCCATTTCCATGTGTTCTCTCTTATTTCTAGGAGCAGAGTTTTATAGTTTTCTTTGTATAGGTCCTTCACGTCTTTAGTCAAGTTGACTTCAAGATATTTGAGTTTGTGTGGCACTAATGTGAATGGGGTCATTTTCTTAATGTCCATTTCTTCCCTATCATTATTGGTATATAAAAATGTCATTGATTTTTGTGTTTTAATTTTGTAGCCTGCCACATTGCTCTATGCATCTATTGTTTCTAGCTTTTTTTTGGTAGTCTTTAGGGTTTTCTAAGTAGAATATCATGTCATCTGCAAACAGTGAGAGCTTGACTTCTTCCTTTCCTATCTGGATTCCCTTGATATCTTTTTTTTTTTTTTGCCTAATCGCTGTAGCAAGTACTTTCATTACTATGTTGAACTGGAGTGGTGAGAGAGGACAGCCTTGTCTTGTCCAGAATTCAGAGGAAAGGCTTTCATTTTCTCTCCATTGAGAATAATATTTGCCTTTGGCTTGTGGTAGATCGCCTTAACTATATTGAGAAAGGTTTCTTTCATTTTAATCTTGCTGAGAGGTTTTTTTTTTTTATCAAGAATGGGTGTTGGACCTTTTCAAATGCTTTTTCTGCATCTACTGATATGATCATGTAATTTTTATTTTTCTTGTTGTTGATGTTGTGTATTATATTGATAGATTTCCAGATGTTAAACCACCTTTGCATTTCTGAGATGAAACCTACTTGATCGTAGTAAATGATCTTCTTGATTAGGCATTGGATCCTTTTTGCCAGGATTTTGTTCAGGATCTTTGCATATGTGTTCTTCAGGGATATTGGTCTATAATTTTCTTTTTGGCAGCATCTCTGTCTGGTTTGGGTATCAAGGTGATGTTGGCTTCATAAAATCTATTTAGAAGTGTTCCCCTTTTTTCAATTTCACGAAAGAGCCTGGCTAAGATTGGTAATAGTTCCTCTTGAAAGGTTTTAAAGAATGCATTAGTGAAACCATTTGGGCCTGGGCTATTCTTAGTAGGCAAAACTTTGATTACCATTTTAATTTCCTTAATAGTGATGGGGATGTTTAGATATGCTATGTCCTCCTTATTCAACAATGGAAAGTTATAGGAGTCCAAAAATGTATCCATTTCTTCCAGGTTCTCATATTTGCTGGCATAGAGTTTCTCAAAACAGTCTCTAATAGATGTATCCATTTCTTCCAGGTTCTCATATTTGGTGGCATAGAGTTTCTCAAAACAGTCTCTAATTACCTATTTTTTTCGGCCACACCCATTTGATGCTCAGGGGTTACTCCTGACTAAGCGCTCAGAAATCGCCCCTGGCTTAGGGGGACCATATGGGATGCTGGGGATCGAACCGCAGTCCTTCCTTGGCTAGCGCTTGCAAGGCAGACACCTTACCTCTAGGGCCACCTCACCAGCCCCTCTAATTACCCTTTGAATCTCTGCAATATCTGTAGTGATCTCCCCTTTTTTATATCTGATATGGATTATTAAGTTTCTCTCTCTCTCTCTTTGTGACTTGCCAATGGTCTATCAATGTTTATTTTTTTCAAAGAACCAACGTCTGCTTTTATTAATCTTTCAGATTGTTTTTTGTGTTTCCATTTCATTGATTTCTGCTCTAAGCTTTGTTATTTTCTTCTGTCTCTCTATTTTTGATTCGTTTTTTTGATCATTTTCTAATTTTATGAGCCACATTATTAGGCTATTAAGGTATGCCCCCTTCTTCCTTCCTGATGTGTGCTTGCAAAGCTAATTTTTCCTCTCAGGACTACTTTTGCTGTGTTCCATAGATTCTGATTGTGTCTTCGTTGTCATTTGTTTCCAGAAAAGTTTTGATTTCCTCTTTGATTTCATCTCGGATCTACTGGTTGTTCAGTATTAGGCTGTTTAATTTCAAGATGTTAAAGTTTTTCTTCTGTGTCTCTTCATAGTTCACATCTAATTTCAGAGCCGTGTGGTCAGTGAAGTTAGCCTGCAAAATTTCTATCCTCTTGATTTTATGGAGGTATGTTTTATGTGCCAGCATGTGGCCTATCCTGGAGAATGACCCATGTACAGTGGAGAATAATGTGTATCCCAGTTTCTGGGAATGAATTGTCATATATATAAAATATATATACATATATATACACACACTAGGTTTCTGTGTATGTATTCTGGTTTCTGGGGATGAATTGTCATATATAGGTTGGGCACAGCTTTGTGATCTATTTAGCCACTCTGTGTCTTTTATAAGGTGCATTTAGTCTGTTTTTTCCTATAACCAAGTGATGCTATTTCATAGGCCCAGGTATTCCTTTTTCTCCTCTTTCCCTCTTAAAATATCCAAATCACACTGCAGCATGAATGCAGTGGATACTTTTATCTGTTCTTTGTGGTTACATTAGTTATGCATGCATCTTTAAACAACATAGTTTAGTTTTGATTGTTGCATATCCTTATATTATTTGTATTTTATATTCAACATTATAGTTGAAGACTTCATTCACATGTGGTTGAGGACATATTTTTTTATTCTATAATCCATCACATTTTCCAACATCTTTTCAGAATTGAGGAACTTCATAATTCTATTCAGTATGTAATAAACTATTTGATACTCTATTAACTGTCTATTTATTTCCTTGTCTATCTGTGTACTCATTTCACTTCCTCAGTGTGTGCAAAAAGAATACACTGACATGAGAAGTATGAAGATTATTTTTATATATTTTTGCTGACACTTTTAAATTAATGCCAGTCCATTATAGATAAGTTTCATATATTTCTTATAACAAGTTACTCTAGCAATGTGACCAGTTTTGTTTTGTTTTGTTTTTTTTTGAAGGTGGACACTGTTGTAGTAATTACGGTACTGGATACTTGGACATTCAAAAAGGGGGAGGCAATTGCCCAGATAGTAATAGTGCCGTATATCAAATTTAGGACTTCAGATAAGACACGAATTGGAGGTTTTGGAAGCACAGATCCAGGGGCCGCCCATAACCCAATTATCGCTCTGGTTACTAAATTTAAAAAGGAAAATCCGATGATTAAACTTCACTTTCAGGGGCGACCCTTTAATGGAATGATAGACACCGGGGCTCAAATCACAGTAATTTCTGATAAGGAATGGCCAGAAAATTTGCCTCTACAAGAAATTCCATACTCGCTAGAAGGAGTGGGAGGCTTAAGTTCCTGTCTGTTAAGTAAAAGGACTATGGTAGTTCACGGCCCAGAAAATCAAAAGGCTATAATTAGACCTCATGTGGGCCCATTCTCACCTTCTCTGTGGGGTCGCGACCTACACAAACAGTGGAAAGCTGAATTCCACATCCCATTAGCTCCAGAAGAGTCTGGAACTTCTCCTGAAATGAAAACTCAGAATTTTTGGTAGGGGCCACTGACAGAAAGAACCCAGCACCGATAAAAATAAAATGGAAATCTGATGAACCAATTTGGATAGGTCAGTGGCCCCTTAAAATTGATAGATTAAAGGTGCTAACAGAATTAGTGGAAGAACAGCTAAAATTAGGGCATATTGAGCCTTCATTTTCTCAATGGAATTCGCCTGTATTTACCATACAAAAGAAGTCCGGAAAATGGAGAATGTTGATGGATCTGAGAGCTGTAAATATATCTATGGTACCCATGGGAAAATTGCAAACAGGTTTACCATCACCTGTAGTTATCCAAAGGAATGGCCACTAGTCATAATTGACTTGAAAGACTGTTTTTACCATATTCCTATTCACCCGGATGATAAACACCGGTTTGCATTCTCAGTTCCTTCTATAAACAATACCCATCCCTGCCGGAGGTTCCAATGGACTGTCCTCCCCCAGGGCATGCTAAATTCCCCAACAATGTGTCAATTTTTTGTAGATAAGATTTTGAGCCCTGCTCGTGAAAGATTTCCTCAAGCCATGATCTTTTATTATACTGATGATATTCTTATCACAATGAACAATGAAACAGATCTACAGAACGTATATTCTTTTGTTATTGACTGTTTGCAAACAGCAGGACTGAAAATAGCTTTAGAAAAGATACAGACTATGCCACCATATCAATACTTGGGTTTTATTTTGGACCGAACGTCTATACGTCCACAAAAAATCTCCATCAAAAAAGAAAACCTCAAAACACTTAATGATTTTCAGAGACTTTTAGGTAACGTGAATTGGCTCCGGCCTGCGCTAGGAATTCCAAATGCAGAACTGTCTAATTTGCTTAAAACTTTGGAGGGTGATTCTGCCCTAGACAGCCCGAGAAATTTAACTATAGAGGCCAAAAATGAATTGGACTTCTTCTTGAACAGGTTGCAACAATCATTTCTCTCAAGATTCATCCCGGGAGAGAAGGTTTCTTTATTAATCTTCCCTACAAAAGAAACCCCTACGGGGGCATTGATGCAACAGGCAGGTCCGCTGGAATGGGTATATTTACATAACAAACAGGCTCGGTCTGTGATATCTTATTTGGATTTAATTTCAGAACTCATTATCAAAGCAAGACTCAGATCTATATCTTTACTAGGATTTGACCCTGATATATTAGTATTGCCAATACCAAAAAAGGAAATTGAGTCAATATTGCCTCTTAATGAATCTTTACAAAGGGCCCTTTCAGATTTCACAGGAGAAATTTCCTCTCATTATCCACCAGGAAAGACATGGGACTTTTTGAAAAAGACTCAGTTTGTTATTTCTTCAATCGTTCGAGACTCTCCTATCCCCAATGCGAAGGTTTTTTACATAGATGGGTCCAGCGGGGGTAGGGGTGGGATAACTGAAGAAAACATAAAAATAACTATAGATACCAAGTATAAGTCAGCACAGAAAGTTGAATTAGCAACGTTAATTTACCTATTAGAAAATGTATCTGACGCCATGAATGTTGTCTCTGATTCTTTGTATGTGGTAAATTTATGTCCTGTGATAGCCACGGCCTCTCTCAATGCTCATAGCCCAATTATACAGAATTTACTACAAACATTACAACAGCTTATTCAAAAACGAACTGAACCCATCTTCATCACGCATATTAGAGCCCACTCAGGTCTTCCAGGGCCAATGGCTCAAGGAAATAAAACTGCAGATTTGTTGGCAATGCCTATATTCAAGTCACCTACTGAAGAACATACAGCATTACACACAAATGCTCGCCACTTACATGTAAATTACCAGATTCCCTGGAGGCAAGCTAGAGAAATTATAGAAAGGTGCGACATATGTGCCCCATTAGCAAAAAAGACTCACATAGCAGGAGCAAACCCAAGAGGCTTACAGTCTAATGAACTGTGGTAAATGGATGTACTCAAACAGATTTATTTCCAAAGAAACCTTATCTTCATGTGGTGGTGGACACTTATTCTCGATTTATTTGGGCAATCCCTATGTCTTCCCAAAAGTCTAAGGCAGTTTGCAGTTTTCTTTTACAATGCTTTTCAGTTATGGGTGTTCCGTATTCCATTAAAACTGATAATGGACCCGCCTATATCAGCAAAACTTTTGAATTCTTTTGTAAAGAATGGCAGATAAAACATCTGAAAGGAATCCCCTATAATTGCCAAGGACAGGCCATTGTGGAAAGAGCCCACAGGACGCTAAAAACTCAATTACAAAAGAATAGAAAAAGAGGTTTAGCACCTACTGAGCTGTTATCTTTGACTCTTCTTACACTAAATTACCTAAATTTACCCCAAGGGGAAAGTTACACTGCTGGGGAAAGACATTTTAAAGAAGATATTCAGAGACAAGAAACATCACATATACCGGTTTGGATCAAAGAGGATGAAAAATGGATCGCCGGATATCTTCTTCTGAAAGGAAGGGGATATGCATATGTTGGTACAAATGACAACCCCTCTAAGAAATTTTGGGTCCCTTTACGCCTCATCAGAAATCGAATTAGTACAAACCACCAGGATCAGGTTGCTCCATTTGCAATGTTTCTTCGCTGTTAACTTTGCTGGGTATTTGTGAATCCAAGAACAGTCCCCAGAATGAGAAATTACTTCCCATCCCCTTGTCCCCTTTCGGGGGAAGACCTTGGTAATATTTATCCGCAGCAAATAATCCACACAGACAAGAACGATAGGGTTTAAAAGATCGGGCAAGGAGAGCCAGAGAATCCTCCTGCAGCCAGCAGCTTTTCACAGAAGGCCCCCTCACTCCTGTCCCTCAAGCTATTTATTCCCAACTCCACAGCGCCCCACCTGGAAGGGTTAGGTGGGGCAAAAGTTACAGAACAATCCTAAGGAAACACTTTTATATACAATTCCAAGAATCATCTTATGGAAACTTTTTCATATGCTACAGACACAATTATGCCTTGAACCCTGCATGCCCTTCTACAGTGTAATTTGGTAGTTCCTACACTAAAGATCAGTCTTTCTCCTTCCCCTCAAATCTAGGCTGGTGCCAAGACTAGTTTTTGCTTCTAGATCTGGATCTTTAAAAAAGCCTTGACTGTTTCCATTTTTACTCTCAAGGGATCTAGCTTTCATATAAATAAGCTCAGACTAGACTCCTGAATGATGAAAGACTAGGTAGAAAAGAGGGGCTGAGCTAGCCTCCCACTATTCCCACTACTCTAGCAAAGGTGCCAGACACATGAGTGACGCCATCTTAGACATTCCAGTCTTAGCTGATCTTGAAGCTAAATGCAGCCATCTAAGTGAACCTAGCCAAGCCTACATTCAGAAATGATAAGTGGTTGTTATTTTAAGCCACTAATTTGTGGAGATTTTGTTATGGAGTAATAGATAACAGAATCACAATCTACATCAACATACTTAAAATGCTGATGTCCTCTTTACCATCATTTTTCTTTTAACAATATCTCTTAAAGAAATATTTTTAAAAGGAGTTGTAATATGTTTAAAATATTCTTCTCTAGTGCACTGCTGAAGGGAGGTGTACGTATTATGACTAAAACCAACTACAAACATGTTTGTAACCATAGTGCTTAAATAAAGAAATTATTTTAAAAAAATGAGAGCAAAGCCAAAAGAATTTTTTATGGATTTTTTTAATTTTTGGGCCATACCTGATGATTCTTAGGGGCTACTCCTGGCTATGAGCTTAGAAATCGCTCCTGGATAGGGGGGCCTTATGGGATGCCTGGGGATTTAACCAAGGTCTGTCCTGGGTCAACTGCCTGCAAGGCAAATACCCTACCAGTCAGCCACCGCTTCGGCCCCATGTATTTTTAAACAGCGTCTGCGTCTGCGTATTTTCATCATGCAAACTTTAGAATACATTTTGGTTTTATATTTTAAACATTTTAATTAAGTAATTTTGAATCATACCTTATATAAGTTTCAGGTGTCATCACTGAAAACCAATAGGTATTTACAGCACCTTAATTTCACCTCAAAAATCCGATTTTATCTTTCAGTATACACTTATTCTCTTTGTCTTTATCCACCTTCATCTTCTTCCCCTCCTTAAAATAAAATGACAAAATATAGTTTCATGAGAGAAAATTTTAAGGAAAAAACTATACTGTAATGGTTTTTATTGATGTTAGAAATGTTAAAGAGATTTCTGAGCAGACAGCCAGGAGTAACCCCTGAGCACCGCTGGTTGTGGCCCAAAAACCAAAAAAAAAAAAAGAAATGTTAAAGAACAAGACTAGGTGCTAATTACAGGATAACCAAGTTGTATCTAGATAAACACTGGAAAAAAACTCAATATATTAGTAAAAATTTGGTATAATTTGAAGGTTTGGTTCTGAGTTAGGTTTTCTCATTCTTTCAATATTGTAAGGAGACATTTTTACTTAATGAGATAAAAGATACTAATATCTGGCCTGGAGTGATGGTACAGTAGGTAGGGTGCTTGCATTGCACTCAGCCAACCCTGGTTTGCTCCTTGGCACCTTATATGACTCTCTGCGTCTGCTAGGAGGGTTCTCTGAGGACAGCTGACTGGGCAACCTCAAAAATCAAACAGAGAAACAATAAAGCAAACTAAAAATGATACTAATATAATTTTCTAGGGGCAGTAGAAAATTTACAGTCAATTTGAAAAAGTCCTTGGCAGAAAAAATGCCGCAAACTTGTTTATTATTTTGAGGTGGGGTGGGTTTGTTCATACCTGTTTGTGCTATGTGGGCACCTCCCAAGACTGTCCTTAGAAGGGATAGAGTGATGAGTGATGTGTGTAGTGTTAGGAATCAAACGCAGGGCCATACATAAAAGATTTGTGCTTTAGTGCTTAAGTGTATTTCTGGTCCCCCAACACCCCCAACTTTTTTTTTTCTTTTTTTGGTTTTTGGGCCACACCAAGTGACACTCAGGGATACTCCTGGCTATGCGCTCAGAAGTCACTCCTGGCTTGGGAGATCATATGGGATCGAATCGCAGTCTGTCCTAGATTAGTGCATGCAATACAAATGACCTACTGCTTGCGCCACCACTCTGGCCCCCAAACAACCCAAATTTTAAAGACATATGGCATATGGATTGTGGCATTCTGCAATCTACGGTGGCAATACAGTCAAATTTCAGGAGCAAACCTGAAGGCTTGATAACACAGATATTTGAAATTTGGATGATGTATATTTTCTAAATTTGTACATTAAATATCACAAAATCTACTCTTTTACCATTGGAATTCCCTCCTAAGATAAAGGACATATTGAATGAGTATCACTTATCTGTGTCAAATAGAATAACTGGATAAGGAGATTCCATGGAGTAAAGGGGGTCCTGAGTATAAGAACTAAGAAGCAAAGAAATCAAGGAAGGTGAGAAGGATAACACAAACTTTGCAATGTACCTGACAAGGTAGCAGGGTGTGTGTGTGTGTGTGTGTGTGTGTGTGTGTGTGTGTGTGTGTGTGTGTGTGTGTGTGATGTAAGGAACTTGGGAGTGCTAGTGGAGTGGTAATAGGATTAGTGCCAAAACATTATATGTCTAAAACTCCACTATCAATAACTTTTTAAATTATTATTTTTTATTTTTTTAAGGGGCTATACTACTGCTCAGGGATCACTCCTGGTGGGGTTCAAGGGACCATATGTAATTGAATCATATCAGGGATTGAACTGGGATAGGCCACATGCAAGGCAAGTGCTCTACCAGCTGTGCTATTTCTCTGGCCCTCCCAAACCATGGTGTTTTTTTTTTTCATGTTTTTTTAAAATAAATTTAAAAAAAAATATGGACCGCTTCTCAAATTTTCATGTCATCCTTGTGCAGGGGCCATGTTATTCTTCTCTGTATCATTCCAATTTTAGCGAGCACTAAAAATAATTTTTAAAAAATGAAGGACAAATTAAAATTCTAAATATTGAAAACGTCATTTCAAAATTAGATAATCATCTAAATCCATTCTTCTTCAGTTGAAATCTATTCAGGGATTTTCCAATAAAATTAACTTTACTGTTGAGAGTAATGGAATGTTCTGGTCTTTGAGGGCAGTTTTTCCTCCTGGGTATTCATAGTAAATATTATGCATCAAGGACTCCATTTTAGATATATTGACATTGAATCCCTTGGATTGTGCACGAGGAATCTATGTTTTTATTACCTGTATACTTGATTATAAGCAGAGTATTTTCCTTGCACACTGAATCAAATGCACAGTCTCCAGTTGTCTTCTGCTTCTGCTGGAGGGGGCGGTGCTTCAGCTCAGTCCACAAGTCGCAGCTGAGCTGAAGAGGTAGGCAGCTGAACTGAACTGGATGCCACTGGACTATTTAACCCACAATATTCTGCGCTTTGTCCGAGACTGTCAGCAGTGATGGTATCTGCAAACTCATTGATGATGACAATGTCTATGCTGATACCCTCACATCAGATACAGCTGAAGTTCTGTTGGACTTAGAGATGATGAGGAGGAGGAATTCAGTTTTGAAGGATTTTAAGCTTTGTGATTTAGCTTGATACCCATTAAGCTACGGTTTTCTGCACTGTATTTAATATTTTAAAGTTATTGTTTTAAGTTTACCGTTTTTCTTTAGCAGTAAATATTGAAAAACATTTAACCTACTTGTTCCTCAATTATTGTAATTGTTTTGGATATATATTTTTATTTTTGAACTTTACCATTGCTGCTGCATTTTCCTCCTCAATTTTTTTTTTTTTTTTTTTGTGGTTTTTGGGTCACACCCGGCAGTGCTCAGGGGTTATTCCTGGCTCCAGGCTCAGAAATTGCTCCTGGCAGGCACGGGAGGACCATATATGGGACGCCGGGATTCGAACCGATGACCTCCTGCATGAGAGGCAAACGCCTTACCTCCATGCTATCTCTCCGGCCCCTCTCCTCAATTTATATTCGAGTTACTAAGGTTTCCCAGGTTTTAGGGTAAAATTGGGGGAGGGGGTGGCTTATACTCGATTATATACGGTAATCTCTTCAGAAGAGATTTGACTATATAAAACTGAAACATTGCTGGCCTGCCTTTTTCCTACCTTCCTTCCTTCCTTCCTTCCTTCCTTCCTTCCTTCCTTCCTTCCTTCCTTCCTTCCTTCCTTCTTCCTTCCTTCTTCCTTCCTATGCTTCTTTCCTTCCTTCCTACGCTTCTTTCCTTCCTTCCATCCTTCCTTTCTTTCCTCTTCTTTCTTTCTTTCTTTTTCTTTCTTTCTTTCTTTCTTTCTTTCTTTCTTTCTTTCTTTCTTTCTTTCTTTCTTTCTTTCTTTCTTTCTTTCTTTCTCTTTTTCTTTCTTTCTTTCTTTCTTTCTTTATTTCTCTTTCTTTCTTTCTTTCTTTCTTTCTTTCTTTCTCTCTCTTTCTTTCTCTTTCTTTCTTTCTTTCTTTCTTTCTTTCTTTCTTTCTTTCTTTCTTTCTTTCTTTCTTTCTTTCTTTCTTTCTTTCTTTCTTTCTTTCTTTCTTTCTTTCTTTCTTCCTTCCTTCCTTCCTTCCTTCCTTCCTTCCTTCCTTCTTTCTTTCTTCCTTTCTTTCTTTTTTCTTTCTTCCTTTCTTCCATTATATTATATCTCTGTTGTCAGCAACTTTGTAAATCATGGTGCCAAACTAGAGTTAATACATTATTAGTTATAAAAAGATAATGTTTTCATATTTACAGCAGCCAGGTTATGATTTGACTAGTGAGTCATAAATCTAATATATGTTAAATTCATCAAGATGTATGCTAATCTTACATATTTATTTTAGACAATTTGTAAAAAAATATTGAAAACAGCATACTGAAATTACATATTGCTTTAGCAAAATAAACAGCTATTTATAGTAAATTGAAAAGAGACATAATACACGTTTCAGTATACATTTTCAGTTGATTTGAAACAAATTATTTTGTATTGAAAATTTATTGAGTCACTGTGATTTACCAAGTATTTGCTCGTCAGTAAATTAGGTACTAGTTATTGTAGAAAACATTTTTAATATACTTTAGTTAAAATCATCTTGAGTCTTTAATGGGAAAGCAAATCTAGTTTATATACAAATTTATTGGGTGAAAAAGGTTTATATTTTATTTGATATAAATAAGCTTTATTTTTTACAAATTTTGTATAACCTTACAAAGTTTTTAAAGCTGGTATCCTTTGTCTTGTGAATATTAAAAAACATGTATAGTGAGCACAAGAGAAAGAAATTAAAAGATTTAGGGAAAAACAATGAAAGAAACCAGTGTAATAAGGACAAAATATCTCTGTCCATCCATGTGCTCAAAATAAATAGCTCATTTAGGAAAATCTTTTTTCCTTCTTCTTAAAACACACAAACACACAAGTCCTCTTAACTATCTAATAGCTTATTATAATACTTTATATTTGAAGAGTTTTATTGATTTCTACTGGTGTGTTTTAATAGGAATTACCAATATTACTATTATTTTTAAGTGCATAACATTTTTTGGAAAGCAGAGTCCTTTGGGACTCATTATGAGAGCCAGAGCACCTTTCAAAATCTGTGGCCCCTCCTGCAGCCTCTATGAACTCACTTGATGCCTGATTTATCACACACCTTCACTGTTTTACTGTGTCAGAAGAAGGTCTGTTTTCTTTTGGTACGCTACATTCTTTGGGGATGAAGTGTTCATAGTCTTTAACACTGGATTGGAGTGTCTCTTGAGTATTTAGCATCTGGATAGGGCCGTCATCACAGTAATGAGAGATAGAGCAGGCCAGAACTGATTCTCTTTAGCCAGGGAGAGAGTAGCCGTGAAGGGGCAGAATCAGCACCAAATCTGTCATGGCTTTCTCCAGCATTGCAAAACTTATGGGTCATACTGCATCTTGATGAATTACCCCTGCAGTCTTTTACTTAGTTTATGTTAATTACTATCATGTCTATTTAGAGTTGGGCAAGTACTGTAATACTAATGATATTGCTATAAAAATTAGGGAATTATAGTCTATTCATATTATTTGCTGACTTATTGTAAGCTCGGTTTTGCTCATACACTTAGAGCATCTTTCCCCATTTTTAAATTATAGTTTTAAAAATAATTGGTCTCTGAAATATAATAAATGACCCCTATTTGCTCAGAAACAATCAGTACCACCAAGAGAGAAAAATTCCCATGAATTTTGATTTTATTTTATTTTGGAGTAGGAGTTTGGGACATATCAGGTAGTGCCTAGGGGCTACATTTGGCTCTGTTCTGAGGAATGAACTCTGGTGGTGCTCAGAGGATCATATGTGATATTAAGATATGAAATGGAATTGCATCTTCCACCACAAAAAGGCAAGTGTCTTACTCTCTATTCTCTATCTCCCTCTGGTTCTGATTTTTCCAGTGTATCTAAACCATCTGAATTATTTTTGTATATAAAAGTGATTTTTTGATTTTTATACAAAGTGATACAATTTATATGTTAAATAAAAAAAATTTTTTTGTTGTTTTTTTGGGTCACACCCAGCAGTGCTCAGGACCCACTACTGGCTTTACGCTCAGAAATCGCCCCCGGCAGTCTTGGGGAACTATATAGGATGCCGGGATTCGAACCACTGTCCTTCTGCATCTAAGGCGGCCTTACCACTGTGCTATCTCTTTAGCCCCGCAATAAAATATTTTAAATTTTCATAAACTGAGAAGAAAATAATATATCAAATGGGAGCCAGATATCTCAGATGTGTAGTTTATACAGAAGACCTGAGCAGCATCACCACAGGCCACCACATGGTTTTATGAGTATTGGTGGGAGTAACATGCATGACACCATTAGCTGTGGTCTATAAAAACTAGAATGAATAAAAAATTCTAGTACTGTACAGTTAGCACTTGATGTTACCTTGTTAACATTTTTATAATAAAACTAAGAGCAATAGACTATTTTGAATTGAATTGAAATAAGTAAGCCTAGTCAGGAGCACAGCTGGGAGAAAAATAATGAACTGTTGACCAACAGCAGCCAGAGTGGCTGTGGATTGTGAGTAGTGATTGAATTTAAAAAGTGCCATTTTGAATTGAACAGAGGTGTATGAACTCAGATAAGAGTGTGGCTACTCTTCTCCCCTCTCTGGCCAGCCATGCTTTTTTTTTTTAACTGAAGGAGTCCCACCACATTAAAAATATCACTATGTTATGAAGGCTTCATTGGGAAAACAGTGCAGAAACTCATAATACTGTGAATGAAGATGCTAGTTCTGAAGGCCCAACCAACATCAGCCACCTACGAAACCTCTCTAATCAGGATTTTTAGAGAGGAAATGTAAAGGCTGTTCAAAGAATTCAAAGAAACCATGGAACATAAAACCTATAGCACTCAAGAGGATATTAGAGTATAAATGAGAAAACTTCAAACAGGAGCCAGAGAGATAGCATAGAGGTAAGGCACTTACCTTGCATGCAGAAGGACGATGGTTCAAATTCCGGCATCCCTTATAGTCCCCTGAGCCTGCGAGGAGCAATTTCTGAGTGTAGAACCAGGAATATACCCTGAGCACTGCCAGAAGTGACCCAAAAACCAAAAATAAAATAAAATAAAACAGAAATAAAAATAAAACAGAAATATTGGCTGAAAAATATGGTAGGTAAAAGGAAAACATCACTGGAAAGCCTCACCAGCAGAGTAATAGCTGCTGAGGACAGAATCAGTGAACTGGAAAATAAGCTGCATAACGCCTCAATTCAGCAGAAGATACTGGAGAGGAGTCTTAAAATAAATGAACAGAAGGTGGGGGAAAATTCTCAAAATAAATGATTAGACAACAATAGACATTTGGGAAAAAATTATCAAGAACAATATGAGAATCATTTGGGTCCCAAGGGCCAGGAAGAAAACACCCACAAGGAAGCAACATTCAAAGACATTATGGCTGAGAAATTCCCAGAGCTGAAGAATGCTTGCACCCATATCTTGAATACCTGAAGAGTATAAGGTAAAAGAGATCTATATAAAATGTGCTGCAGAGATAGCACAGTGGTAGGGTGTGCTCAACCTTGCTTGTGGCTGAGCCAGGACAGACCTGGGTTTGATTTCTGGCATCCCATATAGTCCTCGGAGTCTTCCAGGAACTATTTCTGAGCAGAGTCAGGAGTAACAACTGAGCACTGCTGGGTGTGACCCAAAAACAAACAAACCAATAAATAAATAAACCAATAAAGAAAAGCATCCCAAGGCACATTCTAGTCATAGTGTAGAAAACCACAGGTAAATACAGAATATTATAAGCAGCAAGATTAAAAAGGGAAATGACATACAAAGAAGCAAACTTAAAATTTACAGCAGATTTATCACAATCAACACTTCGTGCTTAAAGGAAGTGGTAGGATATAGTGGTGAAACTATACAAAATGAATGCTTCATTAAGAATACTTTATCCAAAATATACAGGGCACTGACAAAACTTTACAAGAAAAAAAATCTAATCCCATCAAAAAAAATGGGGAGAAGAAATGAACAGACACTTTGATAAAAATGAAATACAAATGGCCAAAAGGCACATGAAAAAATGCTCCTCATCACTAATCATCAGGGAGATGCAAATCAAAACAATGATGAGATACCATCTCACACCACAGAGATTGGCACACATCACAAAGAATGAGAAAAATCAGTGCTGGTGGGGATGTGGAGAGAAAGGAACTCATCCACTGCTGGTGGGAATGCTGTTTAGTCCAACCCCTATGGAAAATGATATGGAGATTCCTCCAAAATCTGGAAATCGAGCTCCCATTCAACCCAGCTATTTCACTCCTAGGGATATACCCTAAAAACACAAGAATACAATACAAAAATCCCTTCCTCACACCTATATTTATTGCAGCACTATTCACAATAGCCAGGCTCTGGAAACAACCAAGATGCCCTTCAACAGACGAATGGCTAAATAAACTGGAATATTATGCAGCCGTCAGGAGAGATGAAGTCATGAAATTTTCCTATACATGAATGTATATGGAAAATATGCTGAGTGAAATAAGTCAGAGGGAGAGAGAGACACAGAATAGTCTCACTCATCTATGGGTTTTAAGAAAAATAAATGTCATTTTTGCAACAATCCTCAGAGACAATGAGTGGAGGGCTGGAACTTCCAGCTCACTTCATGAAGCTCACCACAAATAGTGGTTAGTGCAGTTATAGAAATAACTACACTGAGAACTACCATAATCATGTGAATGAATGAGAGAACTGGAAAGCCTGTCTAGAGTACAGGTGGGGGTGGGGTGAGATAGAGGGAGATTTGGGACATTGGTGGTGGGAATGTTGCACTGGTGAAGGGGGGGTGTTCTTTACATGACTGAAACCTAATCACAATTATTTATAATCAAGATGTTTAAATAAAGAGAAACAATATTAAAAAAAGAATACTTTAGGCAGCCAAAATTTTATTCAGAGTTGAAAGAGAGATACACAGCTTCACAGATGAACAACAGTACATAAACTTCACAGACTGAAAAACAACCTTATAGCTTTGAAAGCATTCATCAGGAAGGACTAGTAGAATATATATATATATATATATATATACATACGTATACACACATATATATATATATATATATATGTCATTCCATCCCTAGAAAACTGCATACACATTCTTCTCCAATGCACATGGGTCGTTCTACAGGGTAGACCGCATGCTGGCCCATAAAACATATATCCATAAAGTCAAGAGGATAGAAATTGTACAAACTACATTTACAGACCACAAGGCACTGAAATTAGATGTTAACTACAAAGAAACACAGAAGAAAAACTTTAACACCTAAGAAACTAAATAGTTCACTACTGAACAACCAACCGTTGGAGCACTGAAGCTGTTCACAGAGATGTTAGGTCAAAGTTCTGACGAGTGAACTCACTGCATGCTTCATGCCCCTTCTGGGAGACTCCTCAGCAGTCAGAGGATACTCTAGAATATGAGGCTGAATAATTCCAAAGGGCATTTATTCCCTGCCAATTGCATGTTCCAAACCGTCACTTCTCTTCTTGCACTGGAATAAAGGTAGAGGGCACCTTTGCTTTCTTTTACTTCCAGAAGGGCTGGTAGCTGAAACCATGATTCAGAAAAACTGTAGTATTGTCAATAGAGTTGAGAAATTCTGGACAACTCCATTTAAAAAAAATACTGTCATTTCCATAGGAACATACCAATTTTGACACCAATATGTATCTGAAGCCACCTAATGATCAGAAACAAAACGAGTAACAGAATGATCAACTAGCAATAAGAGCTTAATAAGCCTTCTGACAATGACTTTAAAAGAAAGAGAAGAGGAAAGGAGGTTAGAATGAGAGGGACTCGGGGCCTGGAGAGATAGCACAGTGGCATTTGCCTTGCAAGCAGCCGATCCAGGACCAAAGGTGGTTGGTTCGAATCCCAGTGTCCCACATGGTCCCCCGTGCCTGCCAGGGGTGATTTCTGAGCAGACAGCCAGGAGTAACCCCTGAGTAACGCCGGGTGTGGCCCAAAATCCAAAAAAAAAAAAAAAAAAAAAGAATGAGAAGGACTCAGATCTTTCTGCATTAATGACTTAAGTTCCACTTATAGTTGTTTCTATAAACATATGTATTAGATTCGTCCTGGAAATAGGGCTAAATTTATGTGGTCTTAATTTACTTATTTTGATACATGTTTACTTTTGCCTAGAAATACATGGTTTTTGATTTTTGCATTTTATGCAAAGAAGTTAATATTTTTCCATGACAAGTGAAGTTTTTTTTTTTTTTTTTTTAGTTTTTGGGCCACACCCGGCAGTGCTCAGGGGTTTCTCCTGGCTGTCTGCTCAGAAATAGCTCCTGGCAGGCACGGGGGACCATATGGGACACCGGGATTCGAACCAACCACCTTTGGTTCTGGATTGGCTGCTTGCAAGGCAAACGCCGCTGTGCTATCTCTCCAGGCCCGACAAGTGAAGTTTTCCATCAAAAATAAGCTTTTAAAATTTTCAAATTTTTCTAATTTTTATTTGTCATATAGACTTTATTTATTATAGAGTATTAAATTTCAAACATGGTAAGGTTCATTCAAGCTTTTTTCAAAAACTGTTTATAAGTGCATATATTCTATTATGAGATAAAATAATCACTAGTATTGTATACTTTTTTTCTTTTCTTCTTTTATTTATTTATTTTTTTATTTTGGGGCCACACTCAGCAGTGCTCTGGGGTTACTCCTGGCTATCTGCTCAGAAATAGCTCCCGGCAGGCACAGGGGACCATATGGGACACCAGGATTCGAACCAACCACCTTAGGTCCTGGGTTAGCTGCTTGCAAAGCAAGCACCACTCTGCTATCTCTCCGGCCCCATATTGCTTTTCTTAAATACAGTTGAAGACTTCACCCAACAAGAACTATGTCTCAGGATACAAATACTTCTCAAGATTATTTGGGTAATAAATCATATGAAATTATATTTTTATTATTTTATCCTTAATAGCAATAAATCACTCACTCCTCAATAGAATATGTCTATTTTGTCTTGTTTTGGGTCACACCCAGCGGCACTTGGGTTACTCCTGGCACTGCACTCAAAAATCGCTCCTGGCAGGCCTGGGGGATCATATGGGATGGCGGGATTCAAATTATCATCCATCCTAAATCAGCTGCATGCATGACCAACCCTACCACTGTGCTATCTTTCAGGACCCTAGAGTATGACTTTTTTTTTTTTTTTTTTGGTTTTTGGGTCACACCCAGCAGCGCTCAGGGGTCACTCCTGGCTCTAGGCTCAAAAATCGCTCCTGGCAGGCTCCGGGGACCATATGGGATGCAGGTATTCGAACCACCATCCTTCTGCATGCAAGGCAAACACTCTACATCCATGCTATCTCTCCGGCCCCTTGAGTATGACTTTTTGTAACCAACTTTTTGTTATCAAACTATGTGTCTGGTTAATTTATATGAATGAAAATGGAATGGAATTTAGCACTGTATATGTGATTTCAGGTGAGAATATCTTGAAGAAGGACTAAACAAGCAGAAAAAGCATTGCTGGTTATTGCAGGCATTAAAATGTATGATATAAAAGACATTATAGCAATAATATTGAAAATAAGTTGAATATGATTTTAATTACCTAGAAAACAACTCAAAATTATGTGCATATTCTGGTCCTGTTGACTATGCATGTAGTATTTCTACATACTTTTCAGAATAAATGAACTTTTTTGTTCTTTCCTTTTTACTTAATATAAACATTTAAAAATGTTTCAACCCAATCTTCTAAATATGCATTAAAAAGACAACTACAAACAATCATGAGCATGAAATTGAGGGGTGGGGGGGGAAGAAAGAAAAAAATGTGCTTTTTTTTTTTTTTTTTTGCACAGGTACAGTAAATATTGGGAGGAGATTTGGCCTAAGAGACACAGGGTTTCTCTGCCCCTGAAGCATACTGTTATGGGAATAACTACAAGCTCCGTACATGCTCTTTTCCACTCCCCCAGGTCTTTTATGGTGCCAGAAAACTTTCTGCTCAGTTGTGAATGATAAAATCAGGACTCTGTAACTAGAAGTCTTGGTATTTGCACAGGTCATAGGATGAAGCCTAATCTTACTTTATGGTTCTAGAAATTCTGTTCCACCCTGTTGTTTTAATCAGTCTTCTGTATTAGTGGTCTTGGTTTTTGCACCGAACTTAGGATGACGCCTAGGATATAGAATTTCATTATGTTTCCAGAAGTTCTGCTCAGTCACAGTTGTCACAATCAGATCTCTGGAATTAGAGCTCTTGGTTGTTCTACAGATCATAGGCCAAAGCCTAGGCTAAGGTCTTCTTATTTGTCGCAGGATAAGTTCTGCTCAGTCATGATTGTCAAAGTCAGTCTTCTGTAGTTAGCAATCTTGGTTTTTGCACAGATCAAAGGATGACTGTAGTTAATTTTAAAAGTACATTGAGCTTTCCAAAGGGCTTTGCCCTCCAATGTAGGTCTAATAGTTGAGTACTGAAGCTGGGTGATGAGGTGCTGTGTTTGGTGGTCCAGCAGTGTGCAAGATCATGGTGCCAGAAATCAACTGAACTAGGGTTCTCCTCACATGTGAAATACATGTGCTTTACCAGCTGAGTTTCTCTATGACTCCAGAGAACTCTTAATTATATTTATTTAGGAAGATTTTTTTTCACATTTTTCACTTTAAATTAGCAACATATTTAGCCAAAAATGAAACAAAGAGCCTTGGGATAAGATTGTCAGCCAAATAAAAATTTGAATTTTAGAAAAATAATGCCTGATTTTTTACTATATCATCTAAACATCATATAGGATATTCTCATAACTAAAACACTCATTTATTTAGAAGTCACAGATTTAATTGGTCACCCTGTAATTTATATGACTGTCTAATTTTGGAACATATAAATTATGCATGTCATTATCTTGAATCTGGTTTACCAGCCAGGTTTGACAGCAATAGTTTTTAGTCACTTGATAGTCTTATTGTCCCTCTTGCCCCACATTTCTGCACCCTTGACAATGTACAGAGCTACATAATTAGTTGTAGTCAGTATTTTGTCCTTGGAAATAACTTGCATCTGTTAATTGGTGCAGTTAAAGTCAATGTGGATCTGATGCCCCAGATAATTTTTTCCTTGCTCCAATTTAAAGATGATATCTTGAAGCTGACAACATTTTGTGACATAGCAACCTTGGCACTGAGAATAATCACTGCACTGTTAACCTCTTTTAGGTGTGCAACAATTAAGCTGTGCCTGAATACATATCACAGCAATGCAGGTAGCTTATTCTGATTAACAAACCATGTCTGATTAGGTAAATTCCTCCATTCAAAGTTTATGGGTTGTATGGTCTGCCCATTTCTCTCAACTTGTTTACATTGTGGCATATCTTATGGTTTCACCTGTGATTGTGTTCACCAGAGAATTTTATACTTGGTTATGGTGTGCTGGGACATCCCGACAGCAGTATTGCTGGCATAAAAAATGTGGGACAGTGCTGGGAATAAAACTACAAGGACCATGCTCCACCCTTAACCACATTCTAAATCCTGTTGTAGAGCTTAGTCTTTAGGGAGATTTGTAGATTTGTTTGGATGATTGAATCATAATTCTAGGTAAGAGTTTCAATAACTCATATGTTACACGGTAAGAAGAAACAAGGAAAGATGTTAATTGTGTTAGTATGCCCAGTATGAATATTGTTTCAATTCCTTAAAATTTTTTTCTTTAAGTCTGCATCAAAGGATATGGCTATTTAGACAGAACAGGTATTCAATCAGTTGCTCACCATAGAGATCTATAATAATGTTCTAATATTCTTATTCACAGAAACAGGTGCAGTATGTGTTCGAAAGCCCAGGACTCTTACTGCTGAGCTCACTATCAGAATGTTTCAGTGTCTTAATTGTATTATGTCTATAATAACTCTTTTTTTTTTTTTTTTTTTTTTTGGTTTTTGGGTCACACCCGGCAGCGCTCAGGGGTTACTCCTGGCTCTATGCTCAGAAGTCGCCCCTGGCAAGCACAGGGGACCATATGGAATGCCGGGATTTGAAGCACCGTCCTTCTGCATAAAAGGCAAATGCCTTACCTCCATGCTATCTTTCTAGCCCCTCTATAGTAACTCTTTAACTTTTTCTTGTCCACAGAGGTTCTTAAAGATATAGGTTGGTCACACGTTTTGCATTTTAGTGTTTTATCATACTAGACTCCAAATACAGTCATCAACATGGTAATACCTTGATAAAATACTCCAAATCATCCATCTTCCATTTGATCATGACTACTAGCATTATCTAATGCTTATATCTGCAGAGACCATTGAAATAGGCAACTGCATTCCTTGGACTTTTGCTTCAGGCCCCATTCATTGACTATATATTTTTATGATTTGATTTTTTTTTTTAAACCAAGCTAGCTTACTATTAGACCACAAGGTCCACATTGTTAGTTTGCTTCCAGGAAAAGAATCTGGATGCTCAAGACATGGTAAATGATATGCCATGGGAGTATACTCCTCTTACAGAGCCCACTCACTTATTGCTAAGTACCCTTGTTTGGAAAATTATGATTGTTCTAAGAATGTTCTATGCACAATCTAACCCCATAAGCTTTTATCTAGCAAAGTTTATCTCCACCACCAATGAATTGCCTAGATACTGGAAAAACTTTCAACTCCCCTCCCGCATATGCCAGCCTCATTTTTTTTTTCCTTTTGAAAGTGTTGACCAATTCCACTAGGGTCAGTCCTTCAACTGTAACCTATGAATAGATCTCCATTGTCTGTCTATATATGTTTGAGTGTATATGTGGTGGACTCCTCTATGCTTGTTTAATCTGTATTGTACATAGCATACATATAGTTTCGATTATAAGATATCCCTCCTCCTCACCCTCGTCTACCAACTTAAAAATCCTCTTCTATTCTTTATCCCCTCACTCTGATCCTTGATCTCCCCCCAAGTTAACCTTCTTCACCGATAGTTTTTTTTTTCTTTTTTTCTTTGGTTTTTGGGTCACACTTGGCAGCTCTCAGGAGTTACTCCTGGCTCTACGCTAAAAAATTGCTCAAATTGCTCCTCGCAGGCTCGGGGAACCATATGGGATGCCGGGATTTGAATTACCATCCTTCTGCATGCAAGGTTAACCCCTTACCTCCATGCTATCTCTCCAGCCCCGCCCATAGTTCTGAACTCCTCAAGGACTGGAAATATCACCCTACCCCAGCAAGCTGCCAGCCGACTCCCAAAGTGAAAGGTCACCCTACCAACCTGCTATATCTCCCCTTGAGAAGAACCTACAAAGACTGCTTCTACAGACCCATTCCTAGCTGCCTTTTTTCTCCCACACCCTCCAACTGTCTAATGTTGCTGCTACGGAATTTGGCTTTCTAGAGACCCTCAGCTCCAGAATACTACCTGATGCCTGAAGTCTGCAAACCATTTCTCAGACTCCACAAAACAACGGGGGGGTGGGGGGAGGAGGATGAAACTATGCTCTGGATTCTACAGTCCCCAACTATCTCAAAAGACTATCTCAAAAGGGTATTTCCTATATTTCTTTTGTATGTTTCTATAGAGGCATTACCTTAATAGTTATAATTCTTAGTGTCTATTTTCATATGTAGAGGTAGCTTTCCCTGTCCCTGCTTTGGATATGCTTAGTAGGAAATTGATGTAGAAAAGTCTCGGTTGGGTTATGAGCCCAGGTTACAATCAGGTTATAGAGATTGTTTAGCTTGTTAATTTTACCACTACATGCACCAGAAGTATCATGTGGATTGTTCCATTTTGCATAGGCACACTAAAATGGAGGAAATATTACACATAGAAAGAAATTCTTATCTAATAGGAATGAGAAATTATAAATTTTATAGTTCAGGTCTGCCTTTCTCCCTGAGCATTTGTCATGGAGACTTGACTTGGGCCTCAACATCATACCTCAGATCTCAATATTAGTACCAGCACAGATTACGGCACCAGCACTAGGATTTAAACTCCTTCTTGGGGAGGCCCAAATGCCACCCTGGCTCCAACCTACTTCAGGGTAGGCTTATAAGACACCCTGATGATGAGGAAACAGCAACAACTTGATCTAAGGGCAAGTTTTTCTACCTCACCACCCAACAGTGAAAAAAAATCAGAAGATGCTCTGCCCTGGACTGTACAAGAACCAATATCTCTAGTCACAGAACAGAACCAATATCTCTAGTCACAAAAGACTCTAATAACCACAACTAAGCAGAACATTTTTTGGGACCACAGAAAAAGACTTTATCCTAGGATTCTTCTGAGGAACTTCACAAAAACCAAGATCTCTAACTATAGAATACTGACTTTGTCAACTGTGACTGAGTAGAATTCTTTTCTGGGATCATGAAGAGAGACATTGGGGTTGGACAACCAACATGCCTGAGCCTGTAGTTGGTCTTTTGACAATATACTTCATGAGTAGAGACACCTGTATCACTTAGTCCAATAGAATTTCCTTTTTAATTTCCCCAACATTTAATGTGCCTATGCAACAAACAAACAAACAAACAAAAAAAGCCACACCTGCACCTCCATAGAACTATAGAACTTGAGCAATAGAACAGTGGGTATGGTTGCATTGCACATGGCTGGCCCAGGTTCTATTCATGGCTTCCCATATGGTTCTCTTGTATTGTCAGGAATCATTACTAAGTACAGAGTCAGGAATAACTTTTGAACAACACCAGGTTTAGCCCCCCCAAAAAAAAAACAAACAAAAACTCAAACAACAACAAAAAAATTGTCTAGTCAAGAGATAGGGGAGACTTGGAAATAGCACAGTGGCAAAAACACCCACTTTGCAATCAGATGGCTGGAAACAGTGCCCAGGATACAAGAGCTACCCATTGAGTGGGAGAAACTATACATTCAATACCCATCAGATGAGGGGCTAATATCCAAAATTTACAAGGCCCTGACAGAACTTTACAAGAAAAACAAATGGCCAAAAGACACATGAAAAATACTCCACATCACTAATCATCAGGGAGATGCAAATAAAAACAACAATGAGATACCACCTCACACCATAGAGATTGGCACACATCACAAAGAATGAGAATAATCAGTGCTGGTGGGGATGTGGAGAGAAAGAAACTCTTATCCACTGCTGGTGGGAATGCAGTCTAGTCCAACCTTTATGGAAAGCGATATGGAGATTCCTTCAAAAACTGGAAATTGAGCTCCCAAACAATCCAGCTATACCACTCCTAGGGATATATCCTAGGAACACAAAAACACTATACAAAAATCCCTTCCTGACACCTATATTCATTGCAGTGCTATTTACAATAGCCAGACTCTGGAAATAATCAAGATGCCCTTCAACAGATGAATGGCTAAAGAAACTGTGGTACATTTACACAATGGAATAGTATGCAGCTGTCAGGAGTGATGACATCATAAAATTTTCCTATACATGAATGTGCATGGAATCTATTATGCTGAGTGAAATAAGTCAGAGGAAGAGAGATAGATGCAGAACAGTCTCACTCATCTATGGGTTTTAAGAAAACTAAAAGACATCCTTACAATAATTTTCAGACACAAAATAGAGAAGGGCTTGAAGTTCCAGCTCACGACATGAAGCTCATCACAAAGAGTGATGAGTGCAGTTAGAGAAATAACTACATTGTAAACTATCCTAACAATGAGAATGAATGAAAGAAGTAGAAAGCCTATCTAGAGTACAGGGGGGATGAGGTGCGGAGGAGGGAGATTTGGGACATTGGAGATGGGAATGTTGCACTGGTGAAAGGAGGTGTTCATTACATGACTGAAACCCAACCACAATTAGGTTTGTAATCAAGGTGTTTAAATAAAGATATGAATTAAAAATGTAAAAGAATAGAATTAGTGATCTTGAAGATATATTTTTCCATGGAGTGGAGAAATGAATGACTGATTAGAGGAGATGAAAATGGAAGCAGGAGAAAAGAAAGTGAATTTAGTGATTAAAAATGCCTATATGGCGTTTTGAATAAAGAAAAGTAAATAGGAAAAATGTTCAAAGTGTACATGAATTTTGCAGCACAGGGATTTGCACCATACGTAAGTTCCTAGAAATGATTGGAAGACTATTTGATACTCTGTTGGTATGGAGTATGTAAGGCAAACATCTTAACTGTACTTCCTCTTTGGCCCACTGCAAGTTTTTTTTTTTTAAGGTAGAAGTGCCATCATTGATGGCACTGTCCTAGGAGAGAGTGATTGAAGATTTCTAATTATTTTTATAGATGTACAACAAATTGTACTTAAACGTTTATCAAAAGAAACTTATGCAACTATCTTAACCCTGAATTGGCATATTTTCTCAGCAAAATTTTACTTGCTATATTTACTTGTTTATAATTATCAAAATGTTTTCAAATGGATTACATGTGTATATTAATTTGTGAGCCAATAAAAATAGTTCTGAAAGTCACAATAGCATGTGCACTGGTGAATATAAAAATGGATGTAGCAAATACATTAAATCCTAATTTTTAATTTTTTTTTTTTTTTGGTTTTTGGGCCACACCCGTTTGACGCTCAGGGGTTACTCCTGGCTATGTGCTCAGAAGTCGCCCCTGGCTTGGGGGGACCATATGGGACGCCGGGGGATCGAACCGCGGTCCTTCCTTGGCTAGCGCTTGCAAGGCAGACACCTTACCTCCAGCGCCACCTACCCGGCCCCTAATTTTTTATTTTAACATTTTATTTAAAGAAAAAGTATCATATAGTTGGCATAATTGATTATAATGCAAATTTTTTAGATAAGTGAAAACAGTTATTGAAAAAATAAAATAGAAGAGAAGAAAAAAAAAGAAAAAGTACAGTAGCAAGCACATTTGAGAATATTATTGTATCTCCAATAAAGTAATTAATACAATGGCAGAAAAAAGCTTTGTTAGCTGTCCATTCTGTTAAATTGGGGTGTTCATATAGGGATAACAGCATCAAACAATGTAAGTTCTTCAGAAATTCAAAGTATATTACCGTACCTATACTACAACTTTTAGGGATATATACTCAGCTTCCAGAGCTCCTGGAAGAAGGAAGATATGAAGAGGGGTGTTCACTCTTGCACAAAAAAGCTGTTGATATCAACTGCAAAAATGACATACCTGAAGTTTGGTCAGTGTCCCCGAAGCGAATTGTAGTGGGTCAATAATGAACAGGGCCATCTTGGAAATGGTTGACTATAGGTGATGAAGGCGGCAGGCATAGTCCTACTTTTTTTGATGTTGTTTTTTGAGCCACACTTGGTTACGCTCAGGGGTTATTCCTGGCTATGCGCTCAGAAGTCAATCCTGGCTTGCAGAATCATATGAGACACCAAGGATCAAACTGCCCTTCCACTGTGCTATTGCTTTGGCCCCAAGCCCTACACTTTTTTTCTTTTTCTCTTTCTTTCTTTCTCTCTTTCTCTCTCTCTTTCTTTCTTCTTTCTTCCTTCCTTCCTTCCTTCCTTCCTTTCTTTCTTTCTTTCTTTCTTTCTTTCTTTCTTTCTTTCTTTCTTTCTTTCTTTCTTTCTTTCTTTCTTTCTCTCTTTCTCTCTTTCTTTCTCCTTTCTTTCTTTCTTTCTTTCTTTCTTTCTTTCTTTCTTTCTTTCTTTCTTTCTTTCTTTCTTTCTTTTCTTTCTTCTTTCTTTCTTTCTTTCTCTTCTTTTTCTTTCTTTCTTTCTCTCTCTTGCTTGCTTTCATTTGTTTTATGGGTCACACCTGGCAGCACTCAGGGGTTACTCCTGGCTCCACACTCAGAAACCACTCCTGGCAGGCTTGGGGGACCATATGGGATGCCGGTATTCGAACTAATGACCTTCTTTCTGCATAAAAGGCAAACACCTTACCTCCATGCTATATCTCCGGCTCCCAAGCCCTACATTTTTTAAAAAATAAATTCTTTAATTGAATCACTATGAGACACACAATTATAAAGTTGTTCATGATTGAGTTTCAGTCATACAATGTTCAACACCAGTTGAACATGTTCACCAGTGTACATTTTCCACCACCAATTTCTCAAGTACTCTCCCATGACTGTTTCTTAGCAAATATTTTTCTCCTTTTTCTCCATCTTCCTTTTTTTAATTTTAGGTACTTTACAAATCCTGTATATTTTTAATTGAGAAAAACGTAATTTTTATGGAACATGGCTTATCAAGCAGTGTGAATGATTCACATTCATAAGGAACAATGTAAACATGCAAGTAAGCCAAGTTAGTGAGTGTGACAAGAAGCGATAGTAATAAGTTCTACTAAACACCATATTTGAGTTAAATTTTCGAGAAGTGTGAATGGAATAGAAGTTGCAAAACATGTGATAATTTTATTTTTAGTCACCATGGAATTGAAAAGTTACTATTGAGTTTCAGGCATACTATCAGTGGTCCTCAAACTATGGCCCGCAGGCCACATATTGTATTTATATCTGTTTTGTTTCTTCATTGCAAAATGAGATATATGCAGTGTGCATAAGAATTTGTTCATAAGTTTTGTTTTTACTATAGTCAGACCCTCCAATGATCTGAGGGACAGTGACCTGGCCCCCTGCTATATATCAACACCAATCCCTTCATCAGTGTCACTTCCATCCACTAGTGCTCCCTACTCCCATCATTTGCCTCTCATTCACCAGTCTGCTTTTTTGAGAGGCACTTTTCTTGTACTGTAGCTTACACTACTGTTACTGATAGGGTTTCATGAACAACACTTTATCACTTCCTCCTCTCTGCTATAGTTGTTGCCCCCTCCCTGTCCTATCCCACCACCTTCAAACTAACATATTCCCTACTGAAAAGCTGTATTGTGTGGCAAAGATAAAAGAGGTTTGGGAGACGCTATAGTTGTCAATTGGTAGGAATACTGAGAGTGTATAGTTCAGTTGTTTTGTCAATGCACAGACGCTATTGGAGATTTTATACAAAATTATGCTACATTTAAAAGTGGAGTGTGGTGTAATGGTGTCTTAGTGACAACACTGCTTCTACAAGTTCATGGTTAGACATGATCCATTATCCAAAGTCTTTGTAGATGGGAAGAAGAGTGATTGCAAAGCATTTGGTAAAGATAAATTAACATAAAATTCAATATTAGCAACTTTCCAGCAAATGTCTCTGAAATAAGTGGTGTATTTTGTGTAAAGTTTCACAGAGTGGTTTCTTGATACATTAATATGTTTTTCTCTTATTAGTGATGCTTTCATAGTTGGCTTGATTCACTTGATATCGATGATCTACACTGTAATAAAATTTAAGCAGAGAAACTTAATACAGCCTGAATTAGGAACCACAGCTTCATTGGGACTTAATGTATCATATTGCAGCATAGCATTCTAATATACATAATTTCCTAAATCATGCATTGACTTCAGGGAGTACTTAAATATTCAGCTCAATTCTTTCTTAAGTGTACAGAATACAGTTAACAATATAATGTCCCACATGTGGAAGGTAGACAAGCTTCCCTCCATACCCGAATTCACCAGCAGTGGAGCTAGAAAATGAGGCAATTTCTGTATGTAAAATTTCCCTGGCAGAGTTATTCCCAGCACATTTTGTGAACCAGGGATAAAACTCAGTATTTCTCAAGAGCCTATTATGAGCCAGCTCTTTCTTTAATGTTTTAACAGACTTCAGTCTTCAAAGAAGCCATCAAGTATAGGTATTCATTTTTCCCATTTTACTCAGAATATATAGGCTTAGTAGTATTGCTAGAGTTATTATAGTGGTGGTGGATCTATTCTATTTTTATCTTTTCATACACTTGACTAGGATAAGTGCAAATATATGAATTCAAGATTCAAGGGAATTTGCCTACATTTTAGGATAATTTTATTTTTTAATTTTGGTTTTTAGGTCACACCTGGTGGCACTCAAGGGTTACGCCTGGTTCTTCACTCAGAACTCGCTCCTGGTAGACTCTGGGGACCATATGAGATGCTAGGAATCAAAACCAGGTTCGTCCTGGGTTAGCTGGGTGCAAGACAAATGTGCTATATCTCTGGCCCTAGCATAATTCTTACATCAAATAATTCTTGTATTTTCTCAAAATAGGAACGCTTTTCAGAGGTCAGAATGTCTGGATTTTTTTTTCTTTCTTAAATTTTTTTGTGTTTTTGATTTTAGGTCACATCCAGTGACGCTCAGGGGTTACTCCAGACTATGCACTCAGAAATCACTCCTGGCCTGGGAGACCATCTGGGACATGAGGGATCGAACCGTGATCTGTCCTGGGTCAGCTACGTGTAAGGCAAACACCCTACTGCTGCGCCATTGCTTTGGCCCTTGATATTTTCTTAAGGTCATGAAGAACTATAAGACTAGTTTGCTTTCTTGGAAAAAATAGAAGTGATTTCAGTAAATAAACTCTGAGCAGCTATAAACTCTTGAATATCAAAGGCATAACATTGACTCCTATTATCTAGTTTATAACTAAAGGTTAAAATAATTTTCCTGAGTCAAACCAAAGAAATAGGTTATATTTTAGTTGTATATTTATGTTTCCTATAAAAGTTCAAACTCAGATATTTTCTGTAATATATAAAATAGTCTGTTTAACATGTTAATACAATTTTTTAATGTAAGTAAATGAAGAAAACATTTGGCACTACTCACTTTTACAGTGAATTGGGTTTGGCTTGTAACTGAATAGTGAATGTTTTAGATATGAGTATTTTCAGTTGGCAGTAAGAGGGCAAAGAATTCTCCAATTGCTTCTTGTCATTGTGAATGTAAAAATGTTTTCTGTTATACTTAAAAATCAAAATAAGGGGCCATAGAGAGATAGCATGGAGGTAAGGTGTTTGCCTTGCATGCAGAAGGACAGTAGTTTGAATCCCAGCATCTCATATGGTCTCATGAGCCTGCCAGGAGCGATTTCTGAGCATAGATCCAGGAGTAACACCTGAGCGCAGCCAGTTGTGGCCCAAAAACAACAACCCCCAAAAAAAAAATCAAAATAAGCAAGAAATCTTACCAACAATTTTCCACAGAAGATAATTTAAGAAAAAGTATGATTTTATTTTTTTGGAAGGGCAAAATCTGAACATTAGAAGAAGAGAAACATGTTTGTGACTCAAGTGTAGTATCACAAATGGATTTGGATTCATTTTTATATCATGAGGGCATTGATAAGTCTCTGAGCAAATTAACAGAACTACTTTTAGTGTAGAATTGAGAGGTCACCTGATATTGGAGATCAAATACTACATTTAGAGCAATCACTGATGTATGAACTGCTCATTGTGTAGTGATTTCCCAAAGTTCTGAGGCCTATGTGAAGAGGTCTCTCATCAGCTGAAAAGAGACTGAATGATGTACTAGCCATTCTTCAGCCCCATTGAAACTTTTGGGTAACTAGCCCCAGCTGGTATTTTGACTACAACTTCATTAGAGACTGAGCCGGAGTCACTCGAATTAAAATATTCTCATGTTTTGATTCTAAAAAAAACTGCATTATGATAAATTTTTGTTGTCTTAAGTTTTGTAGTACAAGGAGCAGGAAATATAACATGACAGTCTAGCCTAGAAATTCAAGGAATTCTTTTCTACAAGAGGATCAGATGTATACATTGCATTTAAGTAAGTCAGAGGCAAAAATCCCCCAAATATATGCAGTAGGTACATCAAGGTTGGTGGACTGTGGAGTCAGCAAATAATTGATCTACTTTAGAAAAGTTGGTACCACAGAGTTAAAGCACAAAGGTTTGTCAAAGATTCAAGTTGCAAGATACTTGATGCAGAGATGATCATAATTTCTCGAGTTCAATTACATGAATAGGCTTGGCTGCTATCCTCTAGGACAAGCTGACAAGGCAAGCCTATAAAATGATATACAGTAATTCCAAATAGTCATTTTTCATCCTCCTCTCCATTCTCTCTGCCATCACCATAGTGCATGCTCTTGGGACTTCATGTCTAGAACTTAATTGCTACCAGGTTGCTTCTTCTTCCTAGGCCTTGTCTTCTTAACTAGACTTTAGGTTGCTTAGGAGAAGCATCGTGTCTCATTAAATTATCCTCCTTTAACCACAAGCTCTTTTAGGAAATTTGAGTATATGTGGACTTATTTTGGTCTACCTTCCCTGAAACCACAAAAACTTGGATCGCTCTGCATAGCTCTAAGTTGCTGCCATCTTGTTTCTAGTCATATTCAAGATTCTCAGGTTATTTGCCTTTACTCTCTTCTATATGTCTATGATATCAGTTACTTTAGCTACAATTTAGGCAAAGGTATTTCATCATTTTCCTGAAATTCTAGGTGTTGTGATGTGGTGAGTGCATAGACCATTATTAGACTGTGTGTGGACTGCCATTAATAAAATAAACATGCTTTGTCATTTGTTACCCATAACAGGCTATGCATGTCTAGAAGAAATAATTTGAACAGTAATAGATTGAATAATGAAGCTTCTTATAATGTTGTAGACAGCACCGAGACTATTATATTGCCCAATGAAAAATCCATTTTTTAATCTCATTCTATGCAGTAAATGACATTTCTTATTAAAGTGCCTTTTTCTTTAATCTTCACACACAAGACACTTTTGAGGACATAAATCCATGCTCCTAAGTAGAATATGGGCACAGAAATGAATGTTGGAAAGATAGAAAGATGAAGTATCTTAAAAAATAGGAAGCAAGCAATTGTTAGAACATAGTGGGGGCCATATCTTTGAAAGCAGCACTTTCAATTTTCATATACTCACTTTTATTTAAGCAAGTGGATTAAAAGTGTAACTTGGACATGTCTTAGAACATAGATGAAATTATTCATAACAAATTCCATAAAATGATTGTTAATTCTTAATCAGTGTGTCATCTGTTTAAACTTGTTTCTTCCATGAAAGTTGCTCTATGCTTACTATAAATTAGATCGGTGTTTTTCAACCTTTTTCTAACCATGAATAACTTTTGATCTTGCTTCCTTCCTATGAATCCCTGACCCTACATTTATCCCCCCCAATATTATCTTGTGCTATGGCCCCCAAATTACATGATTTTATTTTCTGCATTTTATTTATATGGTTACAAGGTTGCTTGTGCAACAGTTTTATTTCACAAATACAGTTGTTCATGATTGAGTTATAACCAGTGTTCATTTCCTGCCACTAATGCCAATAGTTTAATTTGTTCCTCCTAGACATATCTTGGGAGTCACCAGGAACTGTATGGCTTCCAATTCAGTAATCATGATTAGAGCAAGATCATGTTTAACAACTGTCCATTTGCAATAAATAAGTTGTGGATTTTTAATCAGAATAGAGTCTATGTTCTTTAGTGGATTTTGTAGTGCTAATATTCAGTAGAATACTTCGCCCATGGACAATGTCCCATGTCCCTCATTGTACAGATTTTTGTATAATGAATTAAGAGATAATTAAATGGGAGTAAACAAGTACAGTGTATAATAATAAATTCAAATATCTAGAGAAATATAATCAATTAACAGCTATTCATGTTGGGGCTAAGCCTATCTGATGACATATAGTAGTTCTGCTAGAAATTTAAGAATTTTTTAATGAATTTTAATTCACATCTTCATTTATTTATTATCTTCCTCCTTTTTATTAAAGGATGCCAGAATTTTCCTCCCTTGTTTGTTCTCTGGAGCTATCTTGGGGGCCTCCTCCTAGGTTTGATTCTGGTAGAGAGACCTGAAATTCTCAGAACTCATTTTTACTATCTTTTGCTTTGAAGGGTTTGATACTAAACAGTCTCAGCTTGTTCATTTCTAACAGACTGAACTATTTAAACTTAATTCTGCCAAAATCAAGGCTAACCATTCAATGTGGAGATGCAAGAAAGCAGCACTGCAATGCAAGATTCAGGAGAATATTTTCCTTGATAGTAATCGGAATTGGGGGGTTTCTCTGGAAACACTGGTGACGAAGAATCACAACTTTTAGTGAAAGTCCGTGCAATCTTCAAGGATGAGAAACAATGCAATGTCATCTCAAATAAGTGTTACTATGATGAGTTCAGTAAAAGAGGAGATGGTATGATATGTATTCAGGAGATGCTCAATGATTTAAGTTTAAGTTAGCTTTGAGGGAGAAAAATAATGTAGACAAATAATAATAAATGCGATTTGTTAACAGGAAAATAGAGATTTATTTGGTTATAGTGGTAGTTCTCTGCCTCAACCTCATACATTAGAATCTGCTTGTCAATGTTCTCCAGCCAAAATCTACCAAATTCACACTTACCATTCAAAGAAGTTAAGTTTAATGACTTTTGCCAAGACCAAAAATGATGGAGAACCCAATCGTATCACAGCTATGAAAGACTGATGATATTTCAGTATGTGCTAGTGATTTGGGGGTACTTTGCTCTGGGTTAGATGCTCTTAAGAAGTAGTGCTAATTATTGGGTAAGTCTTGTCAAGAAGATGGAAAAACAAAGTAAGGCTGTAACTGTAATTAACAAAGAAACAGCAACCATTCCTTCTTAACCCTTAACCATCCAAATAACCCTGGTTATTTGTCCATTTCTGTGGTTTGGACAATGTTGATAGTTTTGTTTCTGTTGCTACTTGATTACACATTTGTTATTATGGTCATAGCGTGGCCTTATATGATGTTAATTTTCTGGGAAGTCACATGAATTCAACAAGAGAACACCATGGCCCAGCTATAGAGTGGATATGAGGAGCCACTTTTTAATTTCTCAATTGAAGCATTAGAAAGTCACTAATTCGCTAGTAGAATATATATGTATGTCTATCTATTGATGATATTTAATAAGATATCTATGGCTCTGAGGGAAATCTGATGATCAATTTTTTTAGTGGTTAGAGGAAGCGTAAACAAAGATGAGGAGGGGGCCAGAGGGATAGCATGGAGGTAAGGCATTTGCCTTGCATGCAGAAGGTCAGTGGTTTGAATCCTGGCATCTCATATGGTCCCCCGAGCCTGCCAAAAGTGATTCCTAGTATAGAGCCAGGAGGAACCCCTGAGCACTGCCGGGTGTGACCCAAAAGCAAAAAACAAAAACAAAACAAAGGGGAGGATTATGGAAATCCTTAAAAATAACTTACAGAGTTTAACATAATTTTGCCAACAATGGAAGCCATTAAAACCTTATGAGCAGAAAAACAATATTGCAAACCAGGCTTCAGAGAGATTCTTTCACTGATGATGAATAGAGCTGTCCTCAAACTTTTTAAACAGGGGGCCAGTTCACTGTCCTTCAGACTGTTGGAGGGCCAGATTATAGTAAAAACAAAAATTATGAACAAATTTCTATTCACACTGCATATATCTTATTTAGAAGTGAAGAAACAAAATGGGAATAAATACAATATGTGGCCCGCGGGCTGTAGTTTGAAGACCCCTGAGTTAGAGCATGAGAAATAGTGATTCAAACTGAGGATGATTAGAGATGAGAAGATGAACTCTCTGGAAAGGAAATTCATACAAGGTCCTGCTATAAACAGGACTATAAATTGGATTAATATATTGTCAGTCATTAGTAGCTCGAAATGTGCACTGGTTCAGGGTTTGGTGTTGTACATTGTATGACTGTAACTCAGTCAAGAACAACCTTGTAACTATCTCATGGGGACTCAATTTAAAAAAATTTTTTAGGGCCCGGAGAAATAGCACAGCAGTGTTTGCCTTGCAAGCAGCTGATCCAGGACCTAAGGTGGTTGGTTCGAATCCCGGTGTCCCAGATGGTCCCCCGTGCCTGCCAGGAGCTATTTCTGAGCAGACAGCCAGGAGTAACCCCTGAGCACCGCCGGGTGTGGCCCAAAAACCAAAAAGAAAAAAAAAAAGGAAAATTTTTTTTATAAAAATAGCTATTGTAAATGGAAATCAAAAGAAAGTATTGGATGTGAAAAATATTAAATAAGAATCTTAAATCTCTTCACCATGAGCCTCTTTGAGGGCAGGGCCTATGTCTTGAGATTTTTTTATTTTTTAATAATTTTTATTGTGACTAAAGAGAATTATGAATCTTTCACAGTAATATTTAAGGTACATAGGACAATAAATCAGGGCCATTCCCACCAACAGTGTTGTCCTCTCTCCACCCCTATTCCTAGCATGCATCCCATATCCCTCACTTGCCTTCTGGACTGCTAGTATAACTGCTCCTCTCTGTGTATAGCTTGTTGTAGATTGGGTATCAATTCTGTTGACATTGACTTTGGGTTTTGTGTATGAGTCTGATCATTTTTTATTTTCACTCAATATTCAGATGACTGTTTGTTCCTGGTATCCTCCATTTATTCCCCCCTTCAATTCATGAGGTAGAACAAGATGATTTAAGTTATGTGGTCCTGTTGGGAAAACAACAACAACAACAACAACAACAAAACAAAAAAAGGGAGGATTCTGTCTATAGGTTATAAATATCAGTTTAAAAGAAAGGGAAAAGAGAAGAAAAACAAAACAAAAACCACAAAAATCAAAAGAAAAGCATATACAAAAAAAGCATTCTGCTACTCAAGAAAACCACCATCATATCATAACCACAAGAACAAAAGAAAATTAAAAAAATTAAAATAAAAAAGAAAGAAAAAAGAAAAGAAATATTAAGAAGAAAAAGGAAAAAAAAACAAAAATACAAAGGAAGGAGGGCTGGTGTGGTAAGGTTTTGTGCCTTTCTTTTCTTTTCTTCTTTTTTTTTATTTGTACAGGCACAGTGAGTATTGGGGAAATAAGAAAGGAAATTCCCTTGGCCTAAGAGATACAGGGTTTCTCCTCCCTTGAAGCATACTGCCATGGGAACAACTACAGGTTCCGTACATGCTCATTTTCACACCCCAAGGTCTTTTTATGGTGCCAGGAAACTTCCTGTTCAGTTGTGGATGATAACATCAGGCCTCTGTAGCTAGATGTCTTGTTATTTTCATAGGTCATAGGATAAAGGCTAGGACATAGTCTTTCTTTACAGTTCTAGAAGTTCTGTTTCATCCCTATTGTTTCTGTAATTGGTGGTCTTGGATTTGCTCAGATCCTAGGACAAAGCATAGGATAGAGTCTTTCATGATGGTTCCAGAAGTTCTGCTCAGTCTCAGTTGTCAAAGTCAGACCTCTGGAATTGAGATCTTGGTTTTTCTACAAATCCTAGGTGGAGGCTTAGACTAGGAACTTGCTTATTGGTCCCATGATAGGTTCTGTCCAGTCATGTTTGTCAAAATCAGTCTTCAGTAGTAAGAAATCTTAGTTTTAGCACAGAGCAAAGGATGACATGTCTTCTGATTTCATCATACCATTAGGTGATGAGATAGGGCAACCCTCTCTTAGATCAAGTTGTTGGCGTTTCCTCATCAGGATTTCATATCAAAACTGGTGCAAGTTGGTGCCACAGCGGTATTAGGAATTTTCCAGGGAGGAGTTTGGTTTCCGGTGCTATTGCTGGGAACTGTGTCAGTTCTACTTCTGGTATTAGAGGTTCTGGATTGGGCAGTTGCTGTCCAATCAAATGGAGTCTAAGTTGGAGCTACATGACACATGCTCAGGGTGGGAGGCGCTCTGTATTATAAAATGTATGGGTTCTTATCCTTAGTAGATAAGAGCTTATTTCTTTGCATAAGATTTCCCTTTTTTAGAGTGCCTATGCAAAAGGGAATGGTGCCATATTATAATTCTGGTGCATTTGGGGGTAAGAATGACAGGCTACACAATCTCTGTGCCCTGGTTTTGACCTGAGCTTTTATCCCAGACAAGACTTTTTCTTGTAGGTTTTCATAACTGGAAGAACCAAAACAGGTGAAGTCAAAAAACGTATATATACATTTGGTATATGTTTTGGTATATATATATATATATATATATATATATGTGTGTGTGTGTGTGTGTATATATGTATATATATAAAGAAGAAATAAGTAAAAATATATTTGGCAAAAAAGTAATTAAAGAAAATAAGTGATGGGGGAAGCTAGCTTTATTTTTGGGAATAAACTTACTTAGAGGTATTATAGAGGTACTAAAATACAAAGGAAATATGGGCATCCCCATTAAGTCTTTTGAGATATTCGTGTGTGTGTGTGTGTGTGTGTGTGTGTGTGTGTGTGTGTATGAGATGAACTCCAAGGCACATTTTCATCCCACACTATGGTTTTGTTGAGTTTGAGAAATGATTTACAGCACTAAGGGATCAGGTAGTGTCCTTGAGTTGGGTGTCCTTCTAGATCTGAGTCAGGTAGCATGCAACAGTCCATATGGTGGGGGAGGGCTTTGAGAAGAAGGGCCACATAATATGAGTCAGCAGGAGTACTGGTTGTAATTTCTTGCCAGGGCTTGAGATTTGGGACTAAGAGGGTGTTTTTTCACTTTGGGGTCTGGTTTATTGGGACAGGTCTGTCTCAGTACCTAATGAGTTAAGAACTGAGGGTAAAGAGGGTTAAATAAGGAGGGATAATGGATCAGGATTGAGGAATGAGAGGTAGATGGATGTCTGAAGGGGGTAGGAGGAATAATATATGAGGGGCTATATACACTATAGGCATGGATTGTTTACAATTTAGGTTTGGCAATCAGAGAGGAGTCACTGTCTACAAACTCATGCCTACATATAGACAGACATTAGAGATCTATTCTTATCTTGCTATTGGAGGTCTGACCCTCATAGGATGGGTCTGAGCTCTTAAGAAATACTTGAATTAAGAAAAGATAAATAATTAGCTAAGGTATAGATTAGGAGAGAAAGGGAAAAGAGAAGATAAGAGAGAAGAGAAAAAAAAAGACAAGCAAACACAGTGAAAATAAATTAGGGGGCCGGAGAGATAGCACAGCGGCATTTGCCTTGCAAGCAGCCAATCCAGGACCAAAGGTGGTTGGTTCGAATCCCAGTGTCCCATATGGTCCCCTGTGCCTGCCAGGAGCTATTTCTGAGCAGATAGCCAGGAATCACCCCCGAGCACCGCTGGGTGTGGCCCATAAACGAAAAAGAAAGAAAGAAATAAGAAAGAAAGAAAGAAAGAGAAAGAAAGAAAGAAAGAAAGAAAAGAAAGAAAGAAAAGAAGAAAGAACGAAAGAAAGAAAGAAAAGAAAAGAAAGAAAGAAAGAAAAGAAAGAAAGAAAGAAAAGAAAGAAAGAAAGAAAGAAAGAAGAAAGAAAAGAAAGAAAAAGAAAGAAAGAAAGAAAGAAAGAAAGAAAGAAAGAAAGAAAGAAAGAAAGAAAGAAAGAAAGAAAGAAAGAAAGAAAGAAAGAAAGAAAGAAAGAAAGAAAGAAAGAAAGAAATTAGAAAGTAAATTGGGCTGGTGTGTCAGAGTTGAAAAAGGTTTTTCAATTTCTAGGTACTTCATCAATGACAGGGGTGGGCTTTGCTAAGTGAAGGTTTCAGGACTAGATAGTGGCCAGAGCATATTAGGATAAGGATAGTTTTCATGTCTAGAGTACTAAGTAATATGGTAGAGAGGACTATAAGATGTGGTTACCCTATGATGTATCATCCACCGCATGTGCCAGTGTGGGCTTTTTTTTTTTTTGCCACACCCGGCAGTGCTCAGGGGTTACTCCTGGCTATCTGCTCAGAAATAGCTCCTGGCAGGCATGGGGGACCATATGGGACACCAGGATTTGAACCAACCACCTTAGGTCCTGGTTCAGCTGCTTGCAAGGCAAACACCGCTGTGCCATAAGAAGGAGGAGGAGGAGGAAGAAGAAGAAGAAGAAGAAGAAGAAGAAGAAGAAGAAGAAGAAGAAGAAGAAGAAGAAGAAGAATAAGAAGAAGAAGAAGAAGAAGAAGAATAAGAAGAAGAAGAAGGAAAGAAAGAAGTAGAAAGAAGGAAAGAGAAAGAAAAAAAGAAAAAGAAGGAAATGGTAATTTGCAGAAATGTATTTGATGAGTGGGACCTGTAACATAAGTCTGTGGTGTGCCATTGACTGTTTCAGTGGTCTGAATGATCACTAATAGAAGACATAAAACAAAAGGAAATGGGTAAATTAGCACATTTTATCAAGACATTGTCATAATGAGCACTATATATGATATCTAGTATGATTGACAACCAAGGTGTAAAATTAGGATGTCCACCTTATGTTTCCAAGAACCACTGTAGACAAAGAAGCTGAAGGGTTATTTTATGTCTGATAAAATTAAGGCATTAAAACATATTGCTAGTAATCACTGCAGCGGGAGTCCCTGACTTCCAATCATATTCTGTGGTTCTGTGGATAATTACATTAGGATATTATTATAGACCTTTGTAGTTAGAGGGCGATTGCTTACCTTATTCACTCTAAAGCACTGTTTCCATTGTTGCTGGTCTTTATGGTACACTGGATAGTCAAGGCTTTATGTTGCCCCTCTTCTGCTTGATTTGAGATTCCTCCTCGCTATATGCTGACACCTACAATGTTTGGAGTTTCTACCCTTTCACGAAGTATTATTTTTTAGCAAGTAGGGTTTTGCCTAAAACGATTCAGTTCTGGGTAAGCATTCTTCTTCAGGTAGCCAGGAGTTTAGAAGAGAATCAGTAATTGGACTACAGGGATTCTGTAAATGGTACACTGTGTAGGAAGAGCACGAAGGACAAAAGGAATGAGTCGAAGGGAGAATAACTTCAGTGAAAGACGCATTCCATTCGATAACAGTTTGAGCCTTTGTAATGAAATAACCAGGAGTTAGGTAAGGAGTTATAGTAACACTTTAAGTTATGCAATCCTATCTTAAATCCCAGTAAAGAGAAAAGTTACAGGATGAATAAATGGCTGCATTGAAATCACTGTAGTATCTGAAATTTCTAAAGGTGAGAAGATGAAATTATGAAAGAGAAAGTAAGCTGCTTCTTGATTTGTTTTCTGCCCTAGAGGATGATTTGCTATTGGGAGAAAAAATATTATCTATTTCAGGAATACAGTATAGATCTTAAGAGCATGAAAAATATTATCTATTTCAGGAATACAGTATAGATCTTAAGACCATGGTTTCTAGAAGAAATAAAGTGCTTCCAGTTAAACTTTGACTTTTCTTCTATTTAACTTCATTAAATTGAAATTTCCTGATTTGTAGTGAGGACAAAAAATACATGTCAGGCAAAGTCCATAAAGATGGAGAAGAAAAATTAAAGTATAAATGGAGGTATATGAATGACAGCTTATTGAAAGTCTAGTAAAGCTTTTGTCATTTTAGATATTTCAATTTTTATTGTATCAAGACCTCTATATAGGAGTAAACATCTTGAGCCCCTAGGGTTTTCAAATCAGGAAAAAGAACTAGATAAAAATTATCTGGTTGTTGACAAAATGGTGGTATTTCTATCAGCATACTCTCCAGAAACAAATATGTGGAAACAAAGGGAAATCTCTGTTTTTACCAGATAATCATAATGAACCTCTTAAGAGTTGTTAACCAAAGAAAATATATTTAAGATAATTCTTGCCTAACTCATCTGAATTGTGGAAAAACATATTTCTTGTTGTGTATGTTAACATTTCTATGGGATTATTATGTTACTGATCCTACCCTGATCGGTGATTGTGCCCTACCCTAGGGTGTGACCTGGTTCTGCTCCCACCCTAGGGTGGTACCTGATTCTGATGTATAAAAGCAAGGGTCTGTGGAAGGCAAGAGGCTTTTTTCCAGGGGCTGATTCTGAGGCTTTTGGCTTCAGCCTTATGCATGGAATAAAGCTGTTACCTTCAGAAGCCTGACTGTCTGTTAGCTTTATACCCGATGCATTCACCTCAAAACCGCCGGCTGAACAGGGTAGCAGATGAGTGGTCTGAGCTGAAGGAGAAAGACCTCATTCTCCATCCTTCCATCAGTCAACCCCATTAACGGTTGTTCTGCAACAATTTCTAAGCAGTTTATTTAGAATATATGGCTTTCTAATTAAAACCTAATCATAAGATGGTGTATACAAATGGTTGGTTTGTTTGTTTTGGCCCACACCTGTGATGCTCCGTGTTTACTCCTGGCTATGGTCTCAGAAATTGCTTCTGACTCAGGGGACAATATGGGATGCTGGGGATCAAACCCAGATCCATCTGGGTCAGCCGCCTGAAAAGCAAATGCCCTACTTCTGTGCTACCACTCTGGTCCCTACAAATCTGTTTTATACAAATGATCTCCAGTTTTTGTCCCTGAATATTTTCAAACACAAATGTCTCAATATTATCCACTCTGAAACAAAATTCATCCTAATCCAAAAAAAAAAAAAAAAAAGAAAAGAAAAGAAAAGAAAACCATGCTTCATTGTGAAACTTGACATTTTTCCAGAAAACAGTTTTAAAATCCAATGGCAGAACACAACCCTGTGTTTGAGTATTTGTTTGCTTAGATTTCTATGTGTATCTGTTGTAGCTACAGAAACCCAAAACATCCTTGCTGAAGTGAAAAGGGGTCTTTTATTTCTCACACAAGCTATTTGAACATTCTAAAATTGGTTGTCTTATTTTTCCATGAACACATTTTGGTGGTGGGAGATTGGGCCACATATAGCACTGCTCAGGATTTACTCTGGGCTCTGGGCTCAAGGCTCACTCCAAGACAGTACTAGTTGGATGCAGGCATATGCTGGGGATTGAACTCAGGTCAGCCACACACAAGGCCAAAACCTTACCAGCTGTATTTTCTCTCCATCCCTACTTATCCTTCTACTCATGCTGACCCATGTTTTCCCTACAAAAATTTTATAACCTGTGAAAAAGAAACACTAGCCTGAAATGAAAGATCTCCATGTTTTAATTTAGGCACTATTCTAGTCATCAAAATGGAAAAGTTTAATGTCAATAGTCCCGCCTGTCTAAGGGAGACTGAAGATCAGAGAAGAAAATAGCCTATCCAAAGTTAATAACTCAACTAGAATGTAAAGAATTAAACCAACTTTGGAATTCCAGTTCTTTCTAGTTCTTTCTTTCTCCTATGATTAGATGTTACATGATTTTTATTTGTTTGTTTGTTTTGGGGCCTCATCCAGCAATGCTCAGTGCTTATTCCTGGCCTTTTCCCACAGGATCACTCCTAGTGGATCTTGGAGGACCATTGAAGTTGCAGAAATTGAACCCAGGTTGGCCAGATACAGGCAAGAACACAATTATAGTGCCTGATTTTACAATGAACTAAAAGCTACTGTAAGTAAAGAACATATATTTTTTTTACAAAGTTAGAAACTCGGGGCCGGGCGGTGGCACTAGAGGTAAGGTGCCTGCCTTGCCTGCGCTAGCCTTGGATGGACCACGGTTCGATCCCCTGGTGTCCCATATGGTCCCCCAAGCCAGGAGCGACTTCTGAGTGCATAGCCAGGAGTACCCCCTGAGCATCACCGGGTGTGGCCCAAAAACCCCCCCAAAAAAAAAAAGTTAGAAACTCATGAATAGAGCTAGATGGGAAGTATAGAGAACCAGAAGCATCTATATCTACTGAGTGCATTTTAGCATTTTTAAAATTAATTTTCTTTGTTACATAATTCAATATTTTAGTTAATATAAAAATAAAGAGTGAAATAAATATATGACTCATAATCATATCTATTTATTCATGAACCTATTTTATCTTTCCTAGGATTTGCTTTTTGCAATGCTATTTAAGGTTTCTAGATATCTTAGTACGATGGGTTTTCAGGCCACAAGTCTTTGACATTCTTAGTCAAATTGATTCTTAGTCAAATTGATGTCACATATTGACATTTTTCCCCTAACATTTTTTTTTATTGAAAATGTCTTTTTCTGGACTAGTTTAAAGCTGTTCTTACCATTTCCTTCTGGGTGGGACTTTTTTTTTTTTTTTGACTATGCTATTTTCTTAAACTATGAAGCCATTTCTAGTAGACATGTTTTATCATCCCTTTTTCCTTTAGAGGAAACTCCCTATAATTTAAGGTTGTTAATAACCTCACCAAATTGACATTTCTAGTATTCGTTTATGTGCTTTTCTTATTAGAAACAGAATGAAAGTGATTTTGCCACAGCAGTTCTAATTTTAACCTATTGAAAATCTGTAATGACTTTCAGTGAAATGATGTTTCCATCACAAGGATTTTTTTTAAAGATAAGTACAAATAAAAAAGATAAGTACAAATAAGGCTATCAATTTAAAAAATATTTAAATATATTAAATATATATATATATATTTAGTGAGTTTTACTAAAATGTTAAATATAGTAGCATTACTTTTGCATATAGCTCATTCATTTTGGGGGTGAGCACCATAATTGAGTAGGGGACGTGTTTCAAGTGGCAAAGTTATGTGGAAGACCCTAGATTCAGTCTCCAGGACTGCATGTCTATCTGCTCAACATTCCTTTGAGAGGCCTTTCTGGTCCCAGAATGATCACTAAAATTAAAAACAAATTTTAAAAAATAATGAGGCAAAATGGAAAGAAAGCACAAAATATATTTATTAAACTTACTGCCTTTTGGAACACATAAAGGTCATGGGTTTAAATCACTTTAAGAATTTTTATAGTCTGAATGCTATTTTCTCTCACATAATTATTATAACAAAGGCACTTTACTCACAAGCCAGGTGATGTGTGTATCACTTATTCTTCCTCCCAGAATCAAAGCAAGTGATGTCCTCTTTGGACACTACTAATAAAACAAAAATGACAGAGTATATTAAGTCAATAAATAGAGTAGTCATTGCTAGTAAGGGAAAAATGGAAACTGTTTATCAAACTTGACAACTCTTTTGTGAAATTATTCCAATATTTTTAGCTTTATTTGAGAACAATTTGTCATTTTGAAATTCCCTTTTGAAGGTACCTGACATATTTTCTCTTATTATGTAGTTTAGCTATATTCAAGTATAATAATAATGAATGTTGACTTCTCCCACCAGATGTCTGTCTTTGAATATTTTTTAAATTATTATACCCTGAACACATGTCATAGTGACTTGGCTTAGGTTTCAGAAGATCAGATATTGGTTATTCACCCCTGAATCTTGGATCCCATCTGTGGAAACATCATGGTTTGTGCACCAGCACCAGTAATTGGACTTCTACCAAGAGGCCCTAATGCTGCCTTAGCATCAACTGCTCCTGAGTGCGTTCATATGCCACCTGATGACTTGGTAATGGCAACAACCTGATTTCAGGGCAGGGTTCTCTAATGGTGAGATGAAACCAGAAGACATTGAGTCACCCTGACTTCCATATAGGATATGTACAAAAACCAGGATCTCTAACTACAGAAACCTGACCACAAAAACTGTGATTGTAAAGAACTTTTAATGGGACCACAGAGAAGACTGTAGGGTTAGACAACTTACTATGCCAGAAGACTGTTGTTGGTCTTATTTCAGGATGCTTAGTCTCAAGTACTGCATGTCCATCTGTTTAACATTACATTTAGAGGCCTTTCTGGTCCCAGAATAAGCACCAAAACTAAAAACAAATTTTAAAAATTTTTGAGGAGCTACAGAAGAAAAACTTTAAAACCTGGAAATTAAACTACTCGCTACTAAACAACCAGTGTGTCTGAGATAAAATCAAAGAAAAAAACCAAAAGATTCCTAGAAACAAAGACACAAATTATCAGAAATGTGGGACACAGCAAAAGCGGTACTAAGAGAAAAATTTATGGCTTTGAAAATACACATCAGGAAAGAAGAAGGGGCCTACATAACTAACTTAATGACACAGCTTATAAAATTATAAAGTGATCACAAAATAACCTAAAATAACAGTAGAAAATAATAGCAGAAGAAAATAACAGATCTTAGAGCAGAAATTAATGAAGTGGAAATCCAAAACACAACCCATAAGATCAATGAAAGCAAAAGCTGGTTCTTTGAAAAATAAACAAAATTGATAAACCACTAGCAAAACTAAAAAGAAAGAAAGAGGAAGAAACTAAATAAATCGAATTAAAAATGAAAAGCAGAAGATTACTATAGATACTACAGAAAGTCAAAGTTAATCAAAGATTACTTTGAGAAACTTTATGCCACAAAATACGAGAACCTACAAGAAATGGATAAATTCTTGGACTCTTATAATCTTCCAAGATTGAACCAAGATGATCTAGCATTTTTGAACAGACCAGTCACTATTGAGGAAATTAAAATGGTAATAAAAAATCTTCCCAGAAACAAAAGCCCAGGCCCAGAATATTTATTAACAAATTGTTTTAAACCTTCCAAAAGGAAGGCCTATATTTTTTTAGACTAACAGGAAATTGAAAAAAAGAACAACTCTCAAATAGTTTTTTGTGAAGCTAACATCACCCTGGTAACAAAAGCAGACAGAAATTACAAAAAAAAAAAAAAAAAACCAGAAACCACCCACAGAAAACATAACTATAGACAATTATCCCTGATAAACATAGATTCAAAGATTCTCAAAAAAATCCTAGCCTCATCAAGAAAGTCAAACACCGTGACCAAGGAGGATTCATTCTGGAGATGCAAGGATGGTTCAACATATACAAATCAATCAATGGAATACAACACCTCAATAAAAAGATGATCATATGATCATATCAATAGATGCATAGAAAGCATTCAATAAGTTCCGACATCCATTCATGATAAAAAAAAACTCTCAAGAAGATGAAAATGGAAAGAACTTTTCTCAAAAAAGTCAAGGCCATTTATCACAAGCCCATGGAAAATATTATATTCAATGGAGAAAAACTGAAAACCTTTCCTCTGAGACCTGGCACAAGGCAAGACTGCCCCCTCTTTCTACTCCTATTCAACATAGTACTGGAAGTACTTGCCATAGCAATTAAGCAATAAAAAGATATCAAGAACATCCATAAAGAAAAGGAAGAAATCAAGCTCTCCCTGTGTGCAGATGACGTTACTATAGTTAGAAAATCCTAAAAACTTTACCAAAAGGTTTCTAGAAACAGTAGATTCATATAGCAATGGCAGGCAACAAAATTAATACATAAAATTAATGGCCTTCTTATACACAAATAATGATGGAGAAGAAATGGACATTAAAAACAATTCCATTCACAATAGTGCCAAAGAAATTCAAATACCTTAACATAAAGAGGTGAAAGATATAGAAAAGAAAATTCTAAAACAGTGATTCAAGAAATAAAAGAGCTATATTTTCTTTATAAGTTTAAGACTTCTATAATACTACCTCTTAACCTGTTTATCCCAAAATGTAAGGTAGTCTCCTATAACACTTTGTTCCCTTAATTACTGTTTTTAAAGTCATTTTTATTTATTTTTTCTTTATATATATGTGAGTATATATATGTATGTGTGTATATATGTATCGTCTTCTTTTTGTTTTCTTCTCTTCCTTAACTTCACAGGTTTTGGCTCTGCTGAGCACAAAAACCTACAAGAAAAAGTCTTGCCTGGGATAAAAGCTCAGGTCAAAACTAGGGCACAGAGATGATGGAGTCTGACACTCTCACCCCCAAATGCACCAGCAATATAATATAGCACCATTTCTTTTTGCAAAGAAATACTAAAAAGGGGGAAATTTTATGTATAGAAACAAGCTCTTATCTACTAGGGATAAGAACTCATACATTTTACAATATAGGGGCGCCTCCCACATTGAACATATGTCATGTGGTCTCAACTTAGACTCCATGCGATTAGACAGCGAACAGCCAGCCCTGAAGCCTAGATCTCAGACATAGAACAGACACAGTTCTCTGAAACAACGCCAGGAACTAAACTCCCGCTGAGACATTCTTATATATAGAAACAAGCTCTTATTTACTAGGGTTGAAAACTTATACATTGTATAATGCAGGGATGCCTCCACCCTGAACACATGTTATAAGGACCCAACTAAGATTCCCAACTTAGACAGCAACCGTCCAATCGTGATCCGTAGATCACAGACATAGAACGGACATAATTCTCTGCAACAGCTCCAGAAACTGAACTCCCTCTGGGCATTCTTAATACTGCTCTGACACCAACATGTGCTAGTTTTGATATGACATCCTGACAATGAGGAAATGGCAAAAACTTGGGCTAAGAGCAGGTTGTCTTACCTCACCACCTAACAATACGATGAAATCAGAAGACATGTCATCCTTTGATTTGTGCAAAAGCCAAGATTGCTAACTACAGAAGACTGTCTGTGACAACCATGACTGTGCAGAACTTATCCTGGGACTAATAAAAAAAGACACTAGTCTAGGCTTTGGCCTACTATCTGTACATCACCAAAATCTCTAATTCCAGAGGTCTTATTGAGACAACTGCAACTGAGAAGAACTTCTGGAAACATAACGAAAGACTGTATCATAGGTTACGTCTTAGGATTTGTGCAAAAACCAAGACCACCAACTATGGAAGACTGACTAAAACAATAGTGATGGAACAGAACTTTTAGAATTGTAAAGAAAGACTCCATTCTAGGCTCCATCCTATGACCTGTGCAAATAGCAAGTCTCTAGTTGCAGAGGCCTGATTTTTTTTAAATAAATTTATCTTTAATTATGAGAATAAAGATGCAAAGAAAGAGGAAAAAGTAAAGTTACAGTGGAAGGACAATCACCCATAAATAAAATTCTTAGAAGAAAACACCTTGCTGATACCTTAATTTTGAACTTTCAGCCAAAGAACATTAAGAAAAATAAAATAGAGCCCATATACAATTACTTTGTCCCTCAAGTCCCCAGATTGTAGTACAGTACACAAAGCAATCTAAGGCCATAAAATTTACGTAACTACTTAAACATTGAAGTTATAGTATTTTCTTACATTTCCTTGCCCATGCATATCAGTTTAAGTTAATCACAAAAGTTTAAGTGGGTTTTTTTTTTTTGATTGGAATCAAAGGAGCACCGTATAAATGGTGTTAGAGTTGTAACTATTGTTTGCATAGGCCCACCAAAATACAAGGGACATGGAAAGGAAAAGCCTTGGCCTAAATACAAGGAGACCCTTCCCCTGAAGTTTCCTGGCAGAAGACCAACTCTAGGCTCCAGGCAAACTAGTTTATCCAATCCAAGTCATTGTCTGTAATGCCAATACACTTATTTTTTACAGTCTCTATTGTTGGTATCATGTTTCTGTATTAAAGATCTTGGAATCTGCATATCCTAAATTGAAGTCAGGATGGTGTAGAGCATCCTCTAGTTTCACCTCACAATAAAAGGGCAATGAAGAGAGCCCTGTCCTGTAAGTAGGTCGTTGTTGTCAAGTCTTTTTAGTGTTGAGGGAAGTCTCTTTTGAGCAGGTCAATGTCAGAGCAGCAATAGGGCCTTCCCTGGTAGAGAATTGCTTCCAGATGATGTTATAAATTACCTTGGATGTTTCGTAGTTAGCTTCCCTGGTTCAGGAGTGAATGGAGAATGCCCATTCTTCTGAGGCCTGTGCCAGGTCCTTATATCAATGTTCAGGGTGTAAGGACCCATTACTCTACAAGATTTCTGTGTTCCTCCCTCTTAGATAGGAACTTATTTGTATGTATAGTATTTTCCCATTTAAATGTGCCTATGCAAACAAGAAACAATGCCACATGGTGTTATAGGCCCATATGGGGGCTGCAAGGACAAGTCCAAAAATCCACCTCACATTTGGTTAAACATAAGCATTAAACTGAGGGACTCTTTCACCAAAAATTCCTTATTGAACAGGTCCCAGAGAGAAGAAAAGATAAAAAGTGGGGAAAATATTCACTGTATAAGAGAATATTTAGTAAGAGTTATAGCTGTCAAAGAAAATAGACATAAAATATTCAAAAGCCACATGTGTCCATTTTATGTCTTTTGAAATAGTTGGGGGTTGTTATATCCAGTGCACCACTTTGGTGTGTGATTGGGACTGTGAAGTACTGAAGTTAAAAAAGGTAAATGGGGGGTATTGATGTTTGGGGGTGATAAAATTAAGGAGTGAAAATGAGCTTTACAGGGGTGTGCAAAAGGGCAGAATACAAGATGGACATTCTACAAACACAAAACATAACTGAAGGATAGGATATACTATTAATATTTACTGTATGCGTGGGGGCTATGAACATGTAGACTGGAAAGAAATTGCCAGAGACTACCTTAATAAAAATGAGCAGCTCTCAGCAACCCCTAATTTGGACCTACCTTTTCTGGCTGCCTGGGCTGGGTCCCAGGGAAGGCCGTGAGGCTGGGGGACAGGAAAGGGGATGGCTGGGGGCCTACCACGGCTAGGTAGTACCCCCAAACTAGGGAGAAGGCCTTTGAACTGGGGTCTCCCCAGATCCCATGCCGGCAAGAGCTAGCCTCCAGATCAAGAAAGGTTTTGGTAAAGAACCGGAAGCTAGGATCTACCTGCCCTCCTCCCTGTGCCCCCCCCTCACTGGGGGAAGGGTGGGGAAAGTTTGGGATCCCCTCCAGGAGGGACCACCCGACACCCACCTTTTCTGGCCGGGTCCCAGGGAAGGCCTGGAGGCCAGGGGGAAGGAGAAGGGATGGCTGGAGGCCTACCAAGGCTCCCAACACCCCCAAGTTAGGGAGAACAGAGGCCTGATTTTATCATCCACGACTGAGCAGAAAGTTTCCAGACATCACAAAAGGACCTTGGGGAGAGTAAAAGAACATGTACAGAGCCTGTAGTTATACCCATGACAGTATACTTCAAGGGTGGAGAAACCCTGTATCTCTAAGAAGAAGGAAGAAGGAGGAAGAAGAAGAAGAAGAAGAAGAAGAAGAAGAAGAAGAAGAAGAAGAAGAAGAAGAAGAAGAACAAGAACAAGAACAAGAACAAGAACACGAACAAGAAGAACAAGAACAAGAAGAACAAGAAGAACAAGAAGAAGAAGAAGGAGGAGGAGGAGGAGGAGGAGGAAGGAAGAAGAAAAAGAAGGAAGAAGAAGAAAGAAGAAGAAGAAAAGAAGAAGAAGAAGAAGAAAAGAAGAAGAAGAAAGAAAAGAAGAAGAAAGAAAGAAGAAGAAGAAAGAAAGAAGAAGAAAGAAGAAGAAGAAGAAGAAAGAGAAGAAGAAAGAAAGAAAGAAAGAAGAAAGAAAGAAGAAAGAAAGAGAAAGAAAGAAAGAAAGAAAGAAAGAAAAGAAAGAAAGAAGAAAGAAGAAAGAAGAAAGAAAGAAGAAAGAAAAAAGAAGAAAGAAAGAAAGAAAGAAAGAAGAAAGAAAGAAAAAGAAAAAAGAAAGAAAGAAAGAAAGAAAGAAAGAAAGAAAAGAAAGAAGAAGAAGACAACGACCCACCTTTTCTGTTTGCCTGGGCTGGGTCCCAGGGAAGGCGAGGCCAGACAAATACAAATCAAAAAGGCTAAGAGATCATTTTATACCTCTGATATGCCTATATTTAAAAATCCAGAAACAAGTGCTACTGGAGTAGTTGTAAAGTAAAGAATCTTCATTTCCTATTGATGGGACTATTTTCTGGTTCAGCCTTTATTGAAAACAGCATGAAGACTTCTCAAAATATTAAAAAGTGTCATTAGAATCAGCTATTTCATTGATTACCTATTCCAAGAACACAATATTGCACTTACACTTTTGTTTTTTGTTTTTTGTGTCACATCCGGCAGTACTCAGGGGTTACTTCTGGCTCTAAACTCAGAAATCACTCCTGCAGACTCAGGGGATCATATGGGATGTCTGAATTCGAACCACAGTCCTGCATGCAAGGTGAATGCCATACCTCCATGCTATCTCTTCAGCCCCGTACTTACAGTTAAATTTACTGCAGCATTATTTACAACAGTAAAGATCTAGAAACAATCCAAGTATATAACTGATGTAGTCTATACCACAATTCATTTACACACACACACACACAAACACACACACACACTACTCAGCTATAAAAAATTAGTTTTGCATAAGACAACAGCTTGGTTGAAACCGGAGAACGTCATGCAAAAGAAGTGATTTTTTTTTTTTTTTTGGTTTTTGGGTCACACCCGGCAGCACTCAGGGGTTACTCCTGGCTCCATGCTCAGAAATCTCCTGGCAGGCTCAGGGGATTATATGGGATGCCGGGATTCAAACCAATGACCTTCTGCATGAAAGGCAAACGCCTTACCTCCATGCTATCTCTCCGGCCCCAAAAGAAGTGATGCTTAAGGAGAAGGACAAATATGAATAATCTCATTCATGTGGAATATAAGAAAACAGAGCAAGAGAATAGAAAATGGATAATAAAATATAATTCTTAGATTCTGTAAACATAACTGAGTCTTTTTAGCAGGGTATGAGAGTTTAAAGCAGTGAAGTTGGAGGAGTGGATGAAAAGAACAGTGGTGGAGGTTTTTTTGTTTGTTTGTTTTTTGTTTTTTTTTTTTTTTTTCAGTTTTGGGGTCACCCCTGGCAGTGCTCAGGGGCCACTCCTGGCTCTATGCTCAGAAATCGCCCCCAGCAGGCTCGGGTGACTCATGGGATACCAGGATTTGAACCACCATCCTTCTGTATGTAAGGCAAACACCTTACCTCCATGCTATCTCTCTGGCCCCTGTTGAATTTCTTTTCATATGGTTATTAAAAAGAATAAGTCAAGTATGAAGGAGCATAAATATATATAATTTAAATTCAAACTTTGTTTTTTTTTTGGGGGGGGTGGTTATCCAGTCGTGCTTGAGGCCTACTTGTCGTTCGGTGCTCAAAGATTACTTGGCTGAGCTAAGGGGTCAGTATGGGGTGGAGAGAATCAAACGTGGGTTTTCTATGTGCAAGGCAAGAGCCCAGAACATTATACTATTGCTCTACCCCATAAGTATTATATTTTTAAAATATATATGTCAGTAGGAGATATGATATTTTGTATGACTTAGTTAACTTACTTTTTAAAAGACTGTATCTGCATGAGTTTTTGAATAAACAATTGTCAAGATCTTGATAAAATAGTCTGGATAAGAACTGGGTGCTGAATGGACATGATATGCTCTATACCCTTTCAGTACTGCAAAAAATACTGGGGCAAAAAGAAAAAAAAGAGAAAGAGAGATAGAAAGAGACAGGGAGGGCCCGGAGAGATAGCACAGCGGCATTTGCCTTGCAAGCAGCCGATCCAGGACCAAAGGTGGTTGGTTGGAATCCCGGTGTCCCATATGGTCCCCCGTGCCTGCCAGGAGCTATTTCTGAGCAGACAGCCAGGAGTAACCCCTGAGCACCGCCGGGTGTGGCCCAAAAACCAAAAAGAAAGAAAGAGACAGGGAGACACACAGAGACACACAGGGACAGAGAGAAGTATAAAGGCAGATTGGGAGAATTGAAAGGAAACTGGAGATATTGGTAGGGGGACATGTACAGTGGTGAATGAAAGGATGTTGGAACATTGTATTACTAAAAATCATGAACAACTTTCTGTATGTCTAGGTGATTCAATTAAAATATTAAAAATAAACTTGACTCTGGGAAACAGCTACATAAAATTAATTGTATTTTCTCTAGTTCTATAAATTTTCTGTAACATAACATAAATTAATGTTCTTGTTTAGAAGGATCTGAAATGAATTCGATCTCAAATGCAGGGCACTGTAAAATAATTTCAGGGGACTTTATGTGATAGAAATATTTTGGTTATTAATTTCCCTCAGTAAGTTCTATGCTTTTATTAATTGCCATTTACATTTTATTTTCGGATGAACAGAAAAGTGTTTTTCTCAATTCCCACAGCAGATAAACAGGAAGCCTAAAGAATAGATGAGAAATAGGTACTGGTGCTTCATTTTTTCATTGTTTTGTTTAACCCAAGTCCCAAATTCTGTAAACAGAAGTGGTCGTATCTTTAGTCCTTGGATAAAGATGTCTCGGGTCTTCCATGAGAAACCTGGAGAAGTGACTTTGGAAGCCTTGCTTTGGCTATCACCTGGTATCCTAGAAGTGCTGTGTGGTCATTCTCCTGGAGAATGCTTGCCTCTTATTCACACAAGGCTTTATTTGCAAATCAAAGTCTCAGAGGAGACGTCTTGTCTACCCAGCTGCAAAACTGTGTATGCAGTGATTGGATCGGTTACCATGGAAATGGAAATCTAACTGATAAACTACATACCTCGGACAGATTGGAATTAACTTAGAGAAACCATAGGGTTATTCCAAAATGTGATAGACGATCCCTTTACTGTGTTTCCTTTGTTTAAAATGATAGTTTATATGAATGAAAGTTTCATAGATTTCAGTCTCCTTAGCAGAGTTTATGTTGCTTCAAGGGGAATTAAATAATTGTACATGACTATGGATGGATGAAGGTAAAGTATGTGAATGTTCAGCATACATGCATAAACAGAACGATGTAATCATGAAAAGCTCTCAGAATCTCAAAAACCCAGCCCTAAATACATTTGTGCATGATAAAAATATAAGTGATTTCTGTTTTAATGTGATTTACTATATCAAAAGCATGCCTACTTTTTTGGTTGTTGTTAACTTTAAATCATTCCGAATTTAAACTTTCTGCTTACTCAGCATTTGCTTTCTATTAGGGCCACACCCACAGTGCCCGTGGATTGTTTTAGGCTTTCTGTTCAGGAATCTCTCTTGGCTATGCTCAGGATCACTGTGGCTATGATCACTTCTGACTGTGGTCAGACATATGTGATGCCAGTTTTAAAACCCAGGATGGCTACGTACCAAGCAAATGCCTTATCATTGTATTGTATTGTATCTCTCTTCCTTTCAATGATAGAGCTCAGAGCTATAGAAGAATAATAACCAATATTCTTGCTGAACATTAGTTGGTTAGAATTGAGATACGTTTAGGGAGTGACAAGAACACATACTGCGATGCACAGGGCTTTCTCCTGGCTCTATGCTCAGGGTTTACTTATAATGATGTGCAGGGAATCATTTGTAGTCCTGGGATCAAAGTGGGGTTTAACCTGTGCAAAACAAGTGCCTTAACTCCTTTTTTAAAATTAATTAATAATTTTATTTTTTTAACTGAAACCCAACTACAAACTTGATTATAATCACGGTGCTTAAACAAAGACATTATTATAAGAAAAGAAATTAAAAATATATCTTCAGGGTGAAGCGGTGGCCGTGGAGTGGTAAAGTGTCTGCATTGCCGCTCTAGCCTAGGACAGACCAGGGTTTGATCCCCCGGCGTTCCATATGGTTCCCCAAGTCAGGAGTGATTTCTGAGCTCATAGCCAGGAGTACCCCTGGGTGTGGACCACCCCCCCCCCAAATAAATCTTCAGTCCATTTTCTTCTTTTTCTTACTCCTCTTTCCCCTCTTCTTTCTCTTATTCTTCCTCCTTTTTTCTATATCTTCCTCTTCTTTTTCCTTCTCCTTTCTTCATTTTCTTCTTCCTCTTCTTCTACCCCTTCTTCCTCTTTTTTTGTCTTCTTTCTTCTCTTCTGTTCCTTCTTCCTCTTCTTTTTTCTTCTTTTTTGTTTTTGTTATTTTGTTTGTTTGTTTGTTTGTTTTGGGACACACCTGGCGGCCCTCAGGGGTTACTCCTGGCTATCTGCTCAGAAATAGCTCCTGGCAGGCACAGGGGACCATATGGGACACTGGGATTCCAACCGACCACCTTAGGTCCTGGGTCGGCTGCTTGCAAAGCAAACGCCACTGTACTATCTCTCCGGCCCCCTTTTCTTCTTTCTTCTTTTCTTCTTCCTCTTTTCTCCTCCTTCTCTTCTTTTTCTTCTCCCTCCTCTTCCTTTTTTCTTTTTCTTTTTTAATAATTTTTATTTTGACCATATTGGCTTACATATCTTTTACAGTAGTATTTTAGGTATATATTATCATTGAATCAGGGGAATTCCCATCGTCAAATTTGTCCTCCCTCCACCCCCTACTTCTCTTCCTCTTCTCACACTTCCTCCAACTTTTTTTTTTGTTTGTTTTTTTGGAGCCACACCCATTTGATGCTCAGGGGTTACTCCTGGCTAAGCACTCAGAAATTGCCCCTGGCTTGGGGGGACCATATGGGATGCCGGGGGATCGAACCGCAGTCCTTCCTTGGCTAGCGCTTGCAAGGCAGACACCTTACCTCTAGCGCCACCTCACCGGCCACCAACTCTTCTTAATATTAATATCTTCCTGGGTCTCTGGGACTCCAATGATTCCTACATTATTTCTGTTGAGTTTATCAAAGACTTCTATTTTCATCTGTTTGAGTAGTTTATTGTCTGATCAAATCTTTTCCATTCTCTTCTACTGTATGGAGTTGTTCTGCATCTCATCCTCTGGCTCACTGACCCCGTCCTCAGCTGTTGCCGCTCCATCGGAGAGGCTTTTCATTAAGCTGTTCATTTCATATACCGAGTTTTTCAGACCGTTTATTTCACTGTGGAGGATTTTGAGTTCTGTCACTGTGGTCTGTTCAGCTCGATATATGCTTGCTTTGAGTTCTTTAAGAATCCTCCATATCAATACTCTAAACTCCTTATCTGAGAGGCTAACTAGGTGGTTGGTACTTTTCAGGTCAGCTTCATTCTCTTTGCTTGATGTTGTCCTGCATTGTTTCTTTATTGCAACACGTGCATAGTGGTTTTTACTATGTGTTGTGCAGGGTTTGTAGGTTGGAAAATGCACATGTTTTTGGAGCGAAACAGAGCAGCCCTGCTCCTCTGGCTCCACCTTATTGAGATTGTGTTCAATGGCGTCTTCTTGTCTGTCTTGTGCAGAAAATCTGCCTTAACTCTTGAACTCTTTCTTTGGCCTCCAAATTCTTTTAAATGTTATGCATTTAGTAAAACCTTATTTTATTGAACCAAGGATCAGGAGAAAAGTCATTTAATAGAAACAAATTTTTTTCTAACAGAAATAACAACTAGTGATGTATATTAATGAAAGAGACCAACAATGGGAATACTCTGAATTTTCCTTTTATAATAAATTAATTCTCTCTGAGGGTTTTCAGAATATCCCTCCAAATTACTCAGAGTAGAAACTTCATGTACAATATGTTAGTGAAAAATTTTGAATCACTAATTTTTGCCATCATTTGAGACCAAGGATGACTTGAAAGTATACTTTCATATTTATGAAGATTAATAAGAAGAGAAAGATTATTTTGAAAACAGCTGTTCCAGCTTTCGAAATTCCATCTTTGAGAATTACTCATAATCTCTAAGGTAGGTCTTCTGATGGGATTTGTACAGATATAAAGAATGTTTAATGTTTAAGAATTGTGATACTTGGATACTAATCTGAAGTTTGTTCTGCCATTTTCTGACTGCATATCTCAGACATTTCTAGTTTGAAGCTTTAGTTGTCTTCTCTCAGCAGGGAGTGCCAAATAATCTGTAGTACTTCTTTCAACTCAAGTTAAAATAAACCTTATGGTACAATATTTCTGACTGACTAAATGTCTAGCTACAACTTTTTTCTCTCTAATTCTTATGCAGAGGAATTGTGTGTCCATGTCTAAACAAAGATGTTACTAGCAGAGATTTAAGTTTATTCAAGTTTATTTATGGTTTAACATTTAATTTCATGTCTTTACTAGATTTTGATTTAACCTTTGTACATGGAGTTAGAGTTCCAACTTTCCCTTTTCGCATGTGACTGACCAGTTGTCCCAACGCCACTTGTTGAAGAGGCTTTCCTTATTCCAATTGCATTTTTTGCCCCTTTTTCAAAGATTAAGTTATTAGTCTTTTTAAATATGTCCCATTCTTTCTTAGAAACATGCTGTGCCTAAAGGTCACAGCAAAAACCTTGTGAATGTGAAGTCACAAGCAGAGCACTAAAGGCAGCAGAAATAGAGAGATGAAAAGACAGGGTATTCCTAAGGACTTTCTAAGGGCTGGACCTGGAGTGGGCAACATTGACCTGAGTTTAATTTCCAGTATGCCATAGTGTTCCTTGAGTCCTGCCAGGAATAATTCCTGAGCACAGAGCTGGAAGTAAGCCAAAAGCACTGCCAGGCATGCTCCCCACACAACCCCCCCAAAAAAAAAAACAGCAAACAAAAAGTTCCACCAACATTGTATTGTCTGTATTTGAATTTCTTGTCATAAGAGATAAATATATCCATGGTGGCATGCTACATCTTCTCCTGCATTCAGAAAGCATTGGCTTGGAAGGCAGAGTAAAGGTTTTGCTCTAAACAACAGATGGCCCAGCTTTATTCTTTGGTCCATTACAACTTCAGCCTCAGTTGTCAACAGTAGACCTCCTTAAATATAGTTCATACACCTAGGGTCATTAGCTAGAATCACATCAGCCTTCCTGCTACCTTCCTGCTTCTATTGGAAAAGATGAATTTAGGAGCACATTCTGCTCTGTTAACTCCTATGGACGATTCATCATCCCCAAAGGCTGCTTGGTGGTCAGAGGACCACAACAAAATGTAAAAACATTACAGTCCTGGTTTGCACTTCCTTAAGAATGGTCCAGTGTTGTCTTTAACAGATATGAAAAGCAGCACCTGTCTACATAAGATGAACTGCCTGGTATATCATCCCAGTGCTTACCTGATGTATTTTTCAAGAATCAAGCAGAGAAACCATTTTAGAGCAGAAAGATAGGGGAAATCTGAAAAAGAACCATCATAATTTGTATTTGCATCATGGTGTGAAGGGAAAGGGGCAGGAACAAAATGACACTTCAGTTATCCAGTAATTTTTGCCACGGTAGAAAATAACTTCTTCCCAAAGGGCATTTAAGGAAGGGAAGACTATTAACTTGAAAAAGGCATCACCTCCTGTAGGAATAAAATTAGTAATTTTAGATAATTTGTCACTTTGTGTTTCAGGGGATTTTCACTGACATAAGTATGGCAGCCAACTGACTGGTTGGTAGAAATGGTCTTTATTTTATTGCCTGAACTTTAACATTCTTCCTATTGATTATTTCCTTGATGTCCACATTGCTGTCAAAATAACCAGTCCAGGCTTTATACAGTTATCTTCTGGACTAGAGATTATTTTGCCCCTGATTCATAAGTTGTGTTGACACATGATGTGTGTCAGTCATCCATTTCAGTTCTGTGTCATCAATCATCATGTTGGGACTGTTTTCCTGAGTTTACCCTCTCTACTTTCTACCTTTCACTTTGGGGAGGGTGGGCTACTTCTTCTTGCTAGATGGAGGGGATGAGCTGGCTCTTGGTAGTGATGCAAAGAATAGTTTTGAACAAATTTTACTGATAATCTAGCCAGTTCATTGTGGTCAGTTGCTCCATCCTGTATCGCTTCATCAGTGTTGAGAGAAGTAGGCATTGTGGCAGAAATGCAGCAATGGACTCATTGCTTTGTGGGAAAAGGGACTCTCATTGCTTTTGTTTGGGTTCACACACAATAATGTTCAAAGACTGCTTTCTCTTTTGGGGGTTCTGCTCTAGATGGGGTATAATTGATAGACATTGGAAGAATATAGGCAAACCCAGCAGTAAGAAGAACTGTAATGAATATGGGCAAAGAAGTGAAATTACCACTATTTTAGTTTACTTGGATCATAAGACTTGAAATGAAGTGGGAAATTAAGCTGAAGCCAGGTTGGTAGTTTTGAAAGGCATACTTAGAAAAGACTGTAGGAAAATATAAAGTTTGGGGGGAAATTATACACTTGGACTAGAATTTTACGCAGTTTGACTTCTTGCAACATGTAAGTTAAATAGTGTTAAGTAATGAAGGAAAAATATGAAAGTGGATGAGAAGAGCAAATGAAAGGAAAAAATAAGAGGTCAAAGAGGTAGGATAATGGATTAAGTGCATGCTTACATGTGGGAAGTGTAGATTTGATCCACAGTATTGCATGATCCCTGGTTAACTCCTGAGCACGACCAGTTGTGGCCTTCAAAACCAAAGGGAATACAGATTAAATCTAATCTCATTATGGGTTGAAAGAAAGAAAATTTGTGAGAACGTGGAGCATTTCTACCACATTACATGGAAAAATAGAGAGATATTTGACACTGACCATATACAGTATACCAAGCTACACCCTTCTAAAAAGTTCCTTTGCAAAGCACCCTTTGAATTAAATTATTTCAATTGTCATGCCATCATTCACTCACTCAAAAGTAAAAATAAAGGAGCATATATGGAGCACCTGCTTTCAGTGGACATTATAAATAGAAGAGATTCAGATGAGAATCTGAAAAAATGGTCTTTTCTAATTAGGTGATAGACATGGAAACAATGAAGGAGATGACACTGAGAGAAAGTGCCCATTACCTCATCGGGCTGCTGGGAAGATTAAATGAGATCACGTCTGTAAAATGCTTAGTTAGGCGCAGAGCCCAATACCTAGTAAGCGCTCAATAA